>NC_053141.1:27268455-27605458 GCF_016808335.1 Panicum virgatum | reverse complement strand
GAGATCAAGAACAACATACCTAGCATGACTGCAAGATCACCCTACCAAGTATTGGCTCAGAAGACGTAAGGAATCGAAGAAACCTAGTGGTCACCCGAATGAGATCAGGATGAAATAAGGGTATTTGGGAGTGACCTTGCGTTGAAGCCAGCCCAATGGCGAAAAAGATCCCATGAAGTAATTACTATTGGAGTGAGGAAATCCGATTACTTTCCGGAACTATTGGAATGAATGAATAACTGGAAAGGACATAAGCATTGGATGACAAGGAGAAAGAATATTGATGCCCTTGATCAACCAATACGAAGATGGGAGTTCCAAGACCCAAGTCCTGGGACAATGGTCCGTGGCAGAATATTTCAGTGGATTTCGGTTGGTGTCAAGCTAACCATGGACACCCAAGGAGTATTGGATCATTTAGAATGGTAAAACCTAGAAACCAGATATCGGCTAATGCCTACTGCACATTTGGATGGATGGAACGAGACTCAGTTGGTATAAAGATACAAGCTTGGATATCTGGCCAAGCAGAAGTCGTCGGAAGAACCGGACCACGATGTACTCGGGACGTTCGGAAAAATTTCAGAATATCTAGTGGAGAAAACTAGGTATACGTTCGGGAAACACAATGGTATTACAGGAAGGAAGATGGACACGAGAGAACATCCCGCAATCACCGCATTTGGAATGCGGTAATCGAATAGCTCAGTAACCCTCACCTTTACGAAGCCCTAGGAAGTCTTTAATCTCGGGGACGAGATTCTTGTGAGGGGGGAAGACTGTAACATCCTGTATTTTTATTCAATATTATATTCTCCAAAAATGTGAGTTTCGAAATTTTTGTGGCAATGTTGTAGATAAATGCACTTAAGTAAGAAAATTCTACCCTTCTAAAATTCCTAATAAATTAAAATAAAATAAATATAAGGATCATACTGCTAGTGTGATAATATTTGGAGTTGGAGTTTTATTTGAATCTACCTTGTTTCAAATTTGGTTTGAAGGATTTTTGTTGGAATTGTGTGAGTTTTAATTTGAATAAAAGCCAATTCAAATTAAAACTATAAGCTAACTCTAGCTTGGGCCTAAACCTTAGAACCTACCCCAGCCTGGCCCAAACCGCGCGCTCCAGCCCAGCACCACACGTCGGTCCGATAGCACCGTCGCGGTCCGACTCGCGATCACCAGCCCAAACCACCCTGGCCTGCCCGCGTTCTGGCTCAATCCACCCTGAGCTGGCCTGCTAATCCTTTCTCTCGCCAGCCCGATCCACCCAGCCTGCTAAATGCGCAGCGGCCCAAAACCCACGTGGCCCAGCACCTGCTGCCATTTCACTTTACCCTGTGCACCAAGCCAACCCCTACCCCTTCACCTCCGCGAGTCACCAACAGACGGGGACCACCTGTCAGCTTTCTCTCCCACCTCCAACCACTCCCTCCGTCGGGCCTGCGTCTCGCCTCTGCTTGTGTCGCCCGCGTCCCCCGCCGGCTCCGCCAGCCCGCCGCGCCTCACGCCGCCAACTCGCGCCCGCGAGCACCCCGACCTCGAATCGGAGAGGCCTCCGATGCTCGCCACGTCGACCCGCTCCACGGCCGTCCCATCCACACCATCCTCGATGTCTGGGCCCATGCCAAACCCTAGCCCGCCTCCTATAAGACCCTGAGCCGCCTCCAGGGAGGAAACCCTAGCCAATTGGGGTTTTCTCCCCACCACAGCCGCCAATCGAAGGAAGGGAGCCGGGAGCAGAGGAGGAGGGGAAGATGAGAGCATGAAGGAGGAGGATACCGCCGCCGCCGTCAAGCCTGTGCCCCGTACGACTCTGTCAACATCGCGGTTTCTGCCTGAACTGCAATGCCTCGCCACGGCCTCGAATCGTCTCGGTGCCGCTCCTTTCTTCCCCAATCCGAGAGGTAGGCTGCCGTTCCGCCGCTCCTCGCCCCCCATTGTGTTGCCACCGGCCTGTGCGCCGATGAGCCGCCCATAGAGCAGACCCTAGGAGCCCCCACCGTACTCGTCTGTAGGAGCCCGACGCCGTCTCGCCTGTCCTGCTGCAGCTGCGGACATGCCATGGCCTTCGCCATGGCTGTGTACCGCCGGCGTGCCCCACACCGACATCACGAGCCTCTGCTCGTGCTCGCCGAACCGCTGCCGCGAGCGCGAGTGCCCGTAGCCGCACGCCCCTGGAACCAGCGTCCCACCGTGCCGAGCCCCGTTGGAGCCAGCCCAGCCCGCCTGGCTGCCATTCCGCCGGCCCTAGCCACGCGCCACGCCTCTCCATGGCCACGCACACATACCACTCTACGCAAGCCAAGTTTGGACGCCACCTCGTTGCGTTCCCTTGCTCCGCCGCCACGCCGTGTCTCGGTTTCCCGGGCACCCGCGCGCATGTTCACCTTAACTGTCGCCATCGCAGACCTATGCCCTGCCTTGCGCACCGACCACTGTCGACTAGCCTCGCCGCCGAGAGACTGTTCGCTCGCAAGTCCCGCTGTGCTGTGCCGCCGCCGCCGGCGCCCCGACCGTAAAGGCCATGCCTTTTGGCCCAGTCGCGGCCCCGACCACGCCTCGCTTCGTTCGCCGCCCGTACCCGCGCCACGCCTTGCCGTGGGCGCAACGTGCCCGGCGTGCACACACCGCCTCCCGCACGCTCACGCGCACCGCACCGGCCCATGGCCGTGCCTGGCTCGTACGCGCGCGCACGCCTCGCGCATGCATGAACGGCCACACGAGGACCAGCCACACTGAGCCATAGCGGATCCTGATGAGACCGACGAGGGGGCCCCACCGGTCAGAGGGAGTAAGAGGCACTGCCACGCGAGCCGGCCTGTCATCGGAAGAAGGAAGATAAAGAAAAGAGAAGGGAAGAGAAGGAACAGACCGCCATCGTCGCGCCGACCCAGCTACATCAAGCTGACCACCCGAGCAAGCCCAAACTGCCGAGCCAAGCCGATCGTAAGCCAGCCTGCTAACCACGAGCTGACCCGCGAAGCCAAGCCGTCTTTGCCAGGCGGCCCAAGCCGAGCTTCTCTTTGAGCCCGTTAACCCCTTTTAAACTTTTCCTTTTTCTTTTTCATTTTAACCGGCGCTGACACATGGTACCCACCTGTTGGTGAGACCCAGTAGCTGACACGTGGACCCCCCAGAGCTGTGGACCCATTGTCCAGTCAACGGTCAATGTTGACTTGGTCAACGCTGACGTCAGCAGGGCCCACTGCTGACGTCAGCAGACCCGACCCCCTGGATGACATCATGCTGACGTCGTGCTGATGTCAGCATGCCACGTGGCAAGCCCAGAGGCTGCCACGTGTCACTGACTATGTGTTTTTCTTTTTCGATAATTATTTATTAATTTCAGAAAATGATTTAAGCTTCAAAATTTCATAAGTAATTAACCAGAGCTCCGAAAATTATGAAACCAATTTCATAATTCTTCTAAAATCATGCTCTACATGTTAGAGTAGGCTTTGTTGTGTTGTTGGATATTATTTAAGCAGTTTTAGTGCATATTTGCACTTTAGCCCTTATAGTTATACATAATTACGATTAGGTCCCTACGAGAAGGAGTTGATCGACGCCCCGGACGCCCAGAAGACCCAGGAGGACGTCCTGGACTACGAGAAGACCCAGAGACCCTGGAGGACTACGAAGAGCTACCAGGTTCACGCCTATCTATGACTTGAATTCCTATTAGGCATTGCTTGCTAGAACTGCTATTGCATTACTTGTGTGCGTGTGAGATAAGCCTGCATGGCCTACTTATATACTGTATACCTTGCATCCCTAATATTCCTTGATTGATTCTTGGATGCTTTGGCTACTATGAGAGAGAATGGGTATGGAAATTTTCATGATATGATAGTCTTGGCATGCATGAGACCCACTTTGTGAGGAGCCAGAGATAGGGCTTTTAGCGGGGGCAAGCTACTGGCCGGGAATGTGTATTGGGCACATTCTGGGGAGCACCTGTGGCGGGTGCGGGAAGAGAAGAGAAGAGAAGGAGGGGCAATACCTGTTATGGGTGCCCAAGGAGAGGCAATACCTGTTATGGGTGCCTTTGGCGGACCAATGCGGAGGACTGCGTGAGGAGTCCTTGCCCCGGCTCTTACGGTCATAAGTGGTAACTATGATTTGTGGGACTTTATAAACGTGCACGCCACTTATCCACTATGAGGGTGGACCCGGTCCGAGCTAGCTATGCGCGTCACCAGACCTGTTAGAAGTAGGGTTGTGCGGGGGAGGCCCGATGTGGGAGTAGCATGGGCCTTATATAAACTCCGGATGGCAAGGGGTGGGGCCACACAACTCCAGGGCGACCTCTTGCGAGAGGATGCATCCCAACCTGGGGGGACAGGATGGTGCCGTAGCGGTTAGTCTCGTTCTCAGTAGACCGGTGCCTCGGAGTCAATCGGTCGACAGATCGGCGGGCGATGGGGCGAGTGGGTACAGGTGTGCAACCCCTGCAGGGTGAAAACTATACGTATAGCCGCGTACTCGGTCATGTACATTCCTACTCTTCTGTTTCTTCATCTAGAGTAGTAAACCCTGATTTCTACCTCCCTCTAGTCCACTTCCCCTTGTGGAGTCAGATGAGGTGTAGGGAGAGGGAGTTCCTGCACCGCCCCAGGATTTGACCGGTGCCGGTATGGCCCGTGTCGAAGAGTGACAGATGACTTATATATGTATATGCTTGCATAGGAAACCACAGCCTATCCTTGGCTACTTTTTATACCTTTGCATCCACTTAAATCTTGCATACGGATGGTGATGTGAACCTATCCCATCCTTGGGGATAGTTTGGTAGATGTAGGATTTGACTCGCAGATCAAGCCCGAAGATGAAGGATGAAGCTAAGGACAGTTCAAGCTACACTCCGAGCTGCCTGTGGAGAGGAGACATCAAGACGGAGAAAGCCCAGAAGTTTAGCTACTGCTTCCGATTTATGTTTGTTTTCCCCTTTAGCCTAAAGGGCTTGTACTCTGATTTTCGTACCACAACTCTCTGAGTTATGTAATAATTAAACCCGTGTAATGAATATCAGCGTTGTATGTCTGTGATATCTAATTGAAATGAGTTCTGTATGTGATAGCTACTTATCCAAAGACTATCACGACGATACAGGGATTCGGGTTCTCCTTCCGGAAACCCGAGTCGTTTCAGCTCACATTAATGAACCACTAGTGTTAATACTATATATACTGACCGCCAGTGGGAATGGGATTGACAGTGGTGGATACCATTTATGATCCGCCAGTGTTAATTTTGATGTTTTGGGCTGCCAGTTCGTAATGACCTTTCGCATTGCCGCCAAGGTTGGAACGAAGGCGACGCGGGGAGCTGCAGGCTGCCATACGAACGGCCGCCATTAAGAAGCCTCAATGGGAAATTGAGACGGGTAAGCAAAGGGTGATCGGTTGCGACCATTCACGTTTGAGCTTTGTTTACTGTTTTCCTTAAGCAAAGGTAGGGAGAGCTCGAAACCGAGGTCATGATAGCTTTTCTTTTTAGTTTGCACTTTTAACAATTGATCATATTTTCATCATCTCCTTTAATAAAGTTGTGTTCATTTATTTAAACTCCCACGTTAACATATTATTGTCTGTAGACGTACTTCAGAACTCACTGTGCTTCGGATAGGTAGAGCACACTAAAATAGCAATATGTGCACATCTTGGTAGTGTAGTTTATTGTTTTTTAGGGTAGATCAAGAAAAGCCCGAGCTCGATTTATCTAGCTAACCCATCCCGGCCAATACTCTTGATGCCGATTGATGCCATCGTTTAGATCAATCTTAATAAGACAACTTAAGAGAGAATACAAAAGATGCATGTATGTACCCTTGATGTTTTGGCCTCTGTTCTATTTTATTCTTTCCCTTCTTTGGAGGAACTTGACAACTAATAAAAGCCTTAAGATGCCATGCGGTGTATAGCAGGAAGATCTTCCTAAAAAGCCTAAAGATGACATGTATGACAAAGGAAAAGCTCCGGGTGGAGCAGACTATATATGCGATTCCTTGATGGGAGGTTTTGTGGTCCATATATTTTTTATTTTTGTCAAACACACTGTACAGATATAGTACTACAGATATAGCACATATTTTTAGACTGATGACCACTAGGTCACCATAGGCATCTCATTCGAAGAAGTTTTTTAGCTGCCAGATGAATGATGCCTATGGGCCCTTGATCTTTTTCTTCCTGCGTGTTCATCATATCACCCATCGTTAATTCAACGCTCGATCTCTCCTTGAAAAATATTTTATGTTTTACATTGTTTTTGTATATAATGAACTCAGGCACCTGCTCGGTCGTATATACATGCATGTAAACTCCCCTATGAATCTGCACCCCTATAAATACATTTGAGATTCTAAGATTGATAGCGTCATCACCGACCACTAGAAAAATGCTCCCTCCATATTCCAAATTATAAGGCATTTCAAGACCACTAGAAAAATGCACCCTCCATTCTAAATTATAAGGCATTTAAAAATCTTAGAGAGTCAAAGCATTTTGAGTTTGAACAAATTTATGGAGAAAATAAAAAAAATATGACATCAAATGGGTATATTATGATAATATAACTAATGAAAAATCTAATAATACTTAGTTTACATCATAAATATTGTTATTTTATCATATAAATTTGGTCAAACTTAAAAAAGTTTAACTCTTCAAGATTTTTGGAATAACCTATAATTTGGGATAGAGGCAGTAACAATTGCCAAAAAAATTCATGACCGCCAATAAAGCCCGGACCAGAATTAACTGATTACAGACGGAAATGTTCACTACTCGGAAGCCGAAATTCCCTGACGGTGCCATAACCGTCAAGGAAATAGAAAAGCCGTCAAGGAAATATAAAAAATAATTTCCCTGACGATACACCCTCAGGGACTAACCGTCAGGGCTGGCTCGACAGGGTAATTGCAATTTCCCTGATGGTGAACCATCAGGGAAAATGTATTTTAATTTTCTGACAGTGGAAAACCGACAGTAAAATTATAAAACCGTCAGGGTAATGATTTTTTCCCTGACATTGTTCTTGACGGTTTGCCATCTGGAGTGGGCCGATAGGACACAGAATGCTCTTTGCTGACGGCTAACAAACACGAATGTCCGTTAGGAAATCTGACTATTTCACAGTAAAATAATAAGTATTATACAGTGCATATTAGCAGGCATCAAATTCATCTTGTATGACACTTTCATGTACATGTCCATTAAGTTGTCTTTAGATCAAGACTAAGACTGGTACTTTTCCACGTCTTACTGCAAAATCGTAAACCCTTTTAGTTTTACCACGTCACAGGACAGGGAAGAAGAATTTGGTTTTCCTCTTGTCTCTATATGTAGAAATTAAAAGAAAAAAATTCCAAGTGTCCCTTGGGCCAAGATGAGAGAAAAACCTGTTGTATCATGAATATGGGCTGGACCAGGTCCAGTTAGTGTGACCACCTGCGTTGTGTGGACCAGACGATGAACAGAAAAGCAAAACTGAAGAACAAACGAAGAACAACGGAGAACAATGGAGGATCGGGCAGAACCAAGACTAGATTAACTGAATTTAGGTACAAGCCAGGGTAACTTCGCCTATCGCCGCCATGGAGATGATGTCTACAGCTAACTAGTCTAGGCTATGTTTGGCTTCATGCCCAAGAAGATGATCCACTCGTTCCCCACCAGACTCTTATCTTGACTCGGTCATTACATTAATAGCGAATTTAATTATTACAATTCATGATTAAAGTGTCTAAGCACTCCACTTAACAAGAGAACTCCACAGCCGTCAGATGCTGGATGAGCGGTCGAGGTTGAAATCGACTTGTGCTTGTTCTGTAACTCTGAATATCTAAATGGTGCTCTGAATGGGCTGGTGCCTGACAAAGCACCCCCCCCCCTTAACATCCTTGTCCTCAAGGATGGAACGATGGAAACACCTTGCGAATGAAGTCGGCGTCCTCCCAGGTTGCCTCTGAAGCTGGCAAATTCGTCCAGTGAATTAGCCATTGAACCACAGGCTCATTGTTATGAGGAATGAGCCTTCTCTCCAAGATAGACGTAGGAGCAACCTTGATATTGCCTTTGTCACCAATAAGTGGTAATTCCGGAATAGGAACTGCTGTGGAACCAATGTGTTACTTCAGCTGGCTTACATGAAAAACTGGATGTAATTGACAACCTTCTAGTAACAAGAGCTTGTAAGCAACTTTGCCAATTTTCTCCAAGACCCTAAATGGTCCATAAAACTTAGAATGTAGTTTCAGAGAGCGATGGATACTCAATGATGTGTGTCTGTATGGCTGTATTTTTAAGTATACCATATCTCCTACCTCAAATGATCTTTCTGTCCTATGCTTGTCAGCTTGGTGTTTGATTCTAGCTTGTGCTTTGAGGAGGTTATCCTTGATTAATTGAGTTGCTAACTGTCGATTCTGAAGAATTAGCCTAGCATTGTCATCTTGACAATCTGGCAGAACCACTTCAGTTACCATTGGGGGTGGAAAGCCATATAATGCTTGGAAAGGAGTCATATTCAGAGAAGTATGGTAGGAAGTATTATACCACCACTCAGCTAATGCAATCCAATTGAACCATTTCTTTGGTGCTGTGAAACACATACAACGCAAATAATTTCCAAGGCACCGATTCACCCTCTCTGTTTGACCATCAGTTTCAGGATGGTAATCAGTACTCAAATGAAGCTTGACTCCCAAAGACTTGAATAATGCTTGCCAAAGGTTGCTAGTAAAGATTCGGTCCCTGTCAGTTACTATGATAGAAGGTACTCCATGGAGTCTGAATATTTGATCAATGAACAATTGTACCACATCTTGGACAGTGAAAGGATGGCTGAGAGTTTAGAAATGGGAGTATTTGGTGATGAATCTGTCAACTACCACCAGAATGACATCTTTACCATGAGACTTAGGTAAACCTTCCACAAAGTCCATGGAAATATGGGTCCATGCCAAAGCAGCAACTAGAAGTGGTTGTAATAGTCCTGGATAGGGAATATGTTCAGTCTTATTTTTCTGACAAACTGCACAAGCTTTAACATACTCTTTGACTTGCTGGTGCATTCCTGGCCACTAAAATACAAGTTTAAGTCATTGATATGTGGCTCTTTCCCCAGAATGACCTCCTAAGGCTGATTTATGGAAGTGATCCAGCAGTTGCAATCTGAGTGGGCCATTGTTACCAACTAGCACTTTGCCTTTGTGTCTCAAGATGCCATTTGCAAGAGTGTAATTGGGTACTGTAGTACTATCAACACTGAGTTTTGTCAAAAGTTCAAGACAGTGATCATCTTGAAGGTAGGATTGTGTAACCTGTTCAATCCAGGCAGGTACCATAGAAGAGATAGTCAACAGTTGTTGTGCATGGGGTGCTCTGGATAAAGCATCAGCAACTCTATTTTCTTTGCCCTTTTTGTATTCCACCTTGTAGTTGTACCCCAAGAGCTTGATGAGCAACTTGTGTTGAATACCCTCCACTAGTTTTTGCTCTTGAATATATTTCAGGCTTTGTTGATCTATTTTGATGATCAAGAAAGTACTAGCAAAGTAATGTTTCCATTTCTTCAAGGCTTCCAAAATAGCCAATACTTCTTTCTCATAGGTGGATGATGCAGCAGCTTTAGGGCCCAAGGATTTGCTAAAAAAGGCTATAGGTTTGCCTTGTTGCATGATCATAGCTCCAATGCCTTGGCCACTAGCATCTGCCTCGAGCACAAATGGCTCATTGAAATTTGGTAATGCCAAAACAGGAGGTGATGCCATAATTAACTTCAAATGTTGGCTTTTTCCTGAGGCTTAGACCACACAAATGAGTTTTTCTTTAGAGCATCAAATAGTGGCCTACAAATAACTCCATAGCCTTGAATAAATCTCCTATAGTAGCCAGTAAGTCCCAAAAATGCTCGTAACTGAGTAATATTCTGTGGAGAAGGCCATTGCTGAATGATCTATAATTTTGCTGGATCTGTAGCCACCCCATGTTTGCTGATAACATGCCCAAGATACTCAATTTCAGTTTGGCCAAAAGTGCACTTGCTCATCTTGGCAAATAGCTTGTTCTGACGCAAAACTTGGAGGACTGATCTGAGATGATGTATATGATCAGATAAGCTTTGACTGTAAATTAGTATATCATAAAAAAAATCAGGGCAAATTTCCTCAGAAACTCAGAGAGAACATCATTCATCAAGGACTGAAATGTGGCAGGAGCATTTGTCAGCCCAAAGGCATGACCACATATTCAAAGTGACCCATATGTGTTGTGAATGCTGTTTTGGGATGTCTTCAGCTCTCATCCTTATCTGATGGTATCCAGACCTAAAATCAATTTTGGAAAAGATCTGAGCTCCATATAGTTCATCCAATAAATCTTCAATTATGGGAATAGGATATTTGTTTTTCACTGTGTTAGAATTCAGTTGCCTGTAATCTACACACATCCTCCAAGTGCCATCTTTTTTCATGACTAAGATAACTGGTGAAGCAAATGGACTGAGATTGGGTCTGATTTGTTGAGACTAAATGTGTCTAACAAGCTCTTCCATTGCATTTTTCTGATGAAAAGGGAGTCTATATGGTCTCTTGGACACAATGTGGGACTCATCTTGTAAGGCTATGGCATGATCCACCTTTCTCTTGGGAGGTAATTGATCTGGTTCTTTGAAAACATCCACAAACTCCAACAAAACTGATTCAATTTCTGCAGCAATTTGGCTCTGAGATGGAACATCTGCTTCACTGACGAGCTGGGTGTTTAACACCAATACAGAAGAGCAGGCTCTTTTTCTCAGTAATTGGTAAAGCTTCTTGGGGCTGATAGTTGTTCTCCTGTCCACAATATTTTCATCCTTAAAGGTCAGTAATCTTGTGCCATCCTTGGTGACAGAGAATTCTCTAGTTCTCAAATTCAGTCCTATAGGACTATGTGCCAAGATCCAATCATTCCCCAGGATAACATCATAAGCCTGGACCTCAAGTAATCTGAAATCTGATGAGAATGGATGGCCTTGAATAGTGTAAGGACAGTTTAAGCATGCAGTTTCACTACACAGGTTAGCTACATTAGCAACAGCCACTTTAATTTTCTGAACTGAAGATATGTGACAGTTGGAGTTAATAGCAAATTTTGCCTGCATAAATGATATATCACTTCCGGTATCTACTAATGTTGTAGCAGTGTGTTTGCCAAACTGTAACTTGAGAGTGAAAATACTGGCAGCTGTAAATGATCCGGTCAGAGCATGCATGGATAAATTTTGAACAGGTGTGGGTTCTACATCATGGAATTCCTCAGGTTTAGATGCTGTGCTATCTTCCACTACTGAAATTTCTTCCTGGCCTTCTGCATTTTCCATTACCAACACTTAGTACACCTACTTAGCCTTGCAAACTTTGGCATGACAAGGGACCCATGGTTCTCTGCATTTAAAGCATTTACCAGCAGCCCTGAGTTCAGCTATATTAGGATTTGGTTGATCTTTTTCTTTGGTGTCTTTGTTCCAAGTTTTCTGTGGTTTGAAGGTAGGAACCACAAATGATGTTTTCTTTGGAGAAGGATTTGCTTGCTCCAGTCTCTTAGCATACCAAAATGCTTTATTCAAATTTGAAGGCTTGTAACACTGCAAGTGGTGTTGGATGTACTCCTTCAGTCCAGAAACAAAGCTACTCACAAAATATGCTTCATTTAATGTAGGATTGGATCTTTTTATAGAACTCATGAGTTCCTCAAACTTTTCCACATAGTCATTAACAGAGGAGGTCTGTTTCAGATTATGGAATTGGCCAATAGCATCACAGATAGAGATTTCATTAAATCTGTCTCCTATCATGGCACAGAACTTGATGCCAAGGCAACTGTGTAGCACTACAACCAATTCCCCTCCACCAAAATTCAGCTTTGCCTTTGATGTATAACACAACAATTTGAACTCTATCTTCATTTGAAATTCTGACTAGTTCAAAGTATTTCTCTGCTTTTCTGATCCAACCATCTACATCAGAGCCATCAAATTCAGGGAAGGAGAGTTTGGGACATTTTGCTACAACTCAATGTTGCAAATGCATCTGAGCTTGAAAATGGTTTTCTGGGTGAAGGAAAACTTGTTGGGCCATCGGAGGTTGCACTTGGTGACAGAGTGGTCTGTTAACTGGATGAACTACAGGATGTGGTGAAGGTCCATTTGTTGTAACAGTGGCACACTCATAGAATTTTTCCAACTCCTCAGGTGTCCAAGGACAATCAGCCATATCATACTCAACAAATTGGGTTTCGTGGTGTGGGCAATCAATATCTTCAGGATGAACATCTTGACCATAATTAGAGGGTGGGTGGGTGTAGCAGGGTTTTGTACCTTGAGGTTTTGAACCTTTAAAACTTGAGCCTTTATCCTCCACTGGTGGGATAGACAACTTGGTGAGGGAGATGAGCACATCATCCAAACTTTTCTTCAGGGCTTCATTACTAGCCTCTTGGCGTCTCATGAAGTTGTCTAGAGTATGTCTGATTCCATCCATCTCCACGGCAGTAGCATACTGCTCCTCCTCCTCGATGCCATCCACCTTGGCCATTGGTGTTCTGCAGATTCAGCTCAGGTTTCCCTTCCCCAACAGATCTGCAAAACTCGTCTACCGTCGCCTGGATTGCGGATTTGGTGCCGGAATTTTACACCAAGATTGCTTGGAAACCCTGACCAAAGAGCAATCCCCTCCGACGCCACCACACGAACAGATGACTACAACACCTGGAATTTTACACCAGAACAATTGTCTGGCAACCCTCGCTGCAGAAACCCGTGTGTTCAAGATGTGTTGGGAAAATTGGGGTGGTTCTCCACGGATTTGGGTGGGAGGGTGGGGTTTTAGGCGAGTGAGTCGCAACCACCGATCCACCACGCCGATCGGACAAAATCCGGGAGACTGGCTTTGGAAGCGAGTGGATCTCGCCAAGGAACGTGCGCTCTGAATACCAATTGTGAGGACCAGATGACGAACAGAAAAGCAAAATTGAGGAACAAACAAAGAACAACGGAGGATCGGGCAAAACCAAGACTAGATTAACTGAATTTAGGTACAAGCCAGGGTAACTTCGCCTATCGCCGCCATGGAGACGACGTCTACAGCTAACTAGTCTAGGCTATGTTTGGCTTCATGCCCAAGAAGATGATCCACTCGTTCCCGACCAGAGTCTTATCTTGACTCGGTCATTACATTAACAGCGAATTTAATTATTACAATTCATGATTAAAGTGTCTAAGCACTCCACTTAACAAGAGAACTCCACAGCCGTCAGATGCTGGATGAGTGGTCGAGGTTGAAATCGACGAAGCGTTCGAAATGGCGCTGACTTGTGCTTGTTGTGTAACTCTCAATATCGGAATGGTGCTCCGAATGGGCTGGTGCCTGACAGTGACCCTCATAGAAGCGCGCGTTGCCTTAGGCCTGAAATTTCGAACTTGAAACAACATAATTCAGCCCAACTCGCTGGAATAAAAAACTGATAGAAGCCGGGCCGAATCAGAGGAAATACAGTCCAACTGGCAGCGGGCTTGATTGCATGGGCCAGCTGAAACGATGCGAGTAGACTTGCACGTTGATCATTCTGATCACAATACAACACTGCAGCCATGCGCCTCAAATGCCAATTGCCAACTGACTAGCTAGACGACGCATTTGACCTGCACAGGCCAGATGCACTCGATTTAAAATGCCTGTAATTAGGGTCAAATTTTGTTGCCAAAAGTGCACGTCAAAATAATGTCTAAGATTACAAAACAGAAGAATATCACAAAGAAATACTCCATAATTTTTATATGATAAAATAATAATATTTATGATGTAAACTAAGTATCCTTTTTAGGTGTTTTTTTATGACCAGTGCCGGAGTTCTTTAATTTTAGCGGAGTCTGAATGTTTTGGTTCTGCCGTCCCAAGCGGTGGACGATTCCGGATTAATAGTAGGTGTTGAGACTTTTTTTTAAAAAACAGAAGAAGTACGTCTTTGGTTCTGCCTGTGAACGATTAATTTAGAATCTTATTAGGGGTAATAGATATCATGAATCTGAATATGTTCGCTTTCAATTTTTCATCTAATTTCTAGGCGTATTGATTCCTTTTCGAGATTTGCGATAAGCCTGCGTGGTAGGTAGTATTAACAAAGTTTTGGTTTAGTTTTCTATTCTGCAGCTGCTGGACAATCCCATCCATTCACATGCATGAATCACATCTATAACCCCATGCCCCGCCAGGTGCAGAGTCCATTGTAGTCTTGCAGAGCATTAGTATTATAGCCATCACCACAGAACATAACTGGGCCGGCCGGGGAGAGTGGAAGCGAGCGAGAGAGAGCCTGGTGGAGGAGAAGCTGAGGGAGAAGTGGTAAATGACCTGGTGTTCATCACCAGCGAGTTCGAGACGATGAAGTCCTTTCTCCTCCGCGCCGCCAACAAGAACATGAAGGATGTAGCGAATGTTCCTCTGGCTCCCGTCCTCCACCCTGCTTGTGTGGTACATGGTGAACTGCTATGGGCCACCACTGCCCCTAGACGTGGCGGTGGCCGATATCAAGCAGCTCAAGGCCAGGGTGGAGGACTGAGCCAGAGAAACATTCGCTACAACCTTCATGTTCTTGTTGGCATCGTTCTTGAATTTTATGATGACCTTGACCTGCCTCCAGGTTATCTGAATATCTCCATTTGGGGAAGCAATATAGGAGAATGAAGTGGTGGTGATCCTGGGACGGCCGGCCATCTTTAGGAGGGTCTATCTCGTGACACAAGAACCTGTGAAAAATTCTAACTCTGTGCGTGGCGAAGTTAAAACATCCTTTCAACCACGATGAGTTTGTCAATAGGACCGATAAATAACTTTGTTTTCTCCTAATACAAAAGGATGGTTTAATTTTTGGTTCTTTGGTAGCTTAGTTGTTTGGTCTCATCATGTATCACCTGCTTTCGTGGGGTTGTTTTCTGGTGCTTGGACGATGTATGAACGCTAAAACTCTGTGTCTTTTTGAAATATAAAAGGCCAGGGTGCCGCCCTTGAACTCTAAAAAATATGGTGCGTGATAGTGTGCCGTGCCGGGCAGCCGGCCGGGGATTAAATACTGATGAATCAGTAGTGCGTTCCATCCAATGCAAAATTGTTTACTTCCTGCTGTCGTGATGACAGTGAATAATTGGCCTATCATCCCGGTTGCTTCTGCCTCACTTTATCTCTCTCAAATAGGACGACGCTAACCTTCGAAGCTAATCCGGTTATAAAATGATAGCTGGTTTATATATACTTGGGGCATGTGAAGACCTGCAAAACAGGAGCACGAAACAGTCGCTAGAGGCCTGGGAGGTTTTCCAATTTGTTCCTGGTTTAGGGAGAGTATATTTAATTTTAGAGTGAAATGCAAGAATAGGCCATCAACTTGTGTGGCTGTGTCATTTTAGACCATCAACTTTAAAAGTGCATTTTTAAGTCCAAAATCTTCACTTGTGCTACATACATGGCATTTGGGGAAGCAATATAGGCCAAAACATCAAGGGTACATACATGCATCTTTTGTATTCTCTCTTAAGTTGTCTTATTAAGATTGATCTAGCTAAACGATGGCATCAATCGGCATCAAGAGTATTGGCCGGGATGGGTTAGCTAGATAAATCGAGCTCGGGCTTTTCTTGATCTACCCTAAAAAACAATAAACTACACTACCAAGATGTGCACATATTGCTATTTTAGTGTGCTCTACCTATCCGAAGCACAGTGAGTTCTGAAGTACGTCTACAGACAATAATATGTTAACGTGGGAGTTTAAATAAATGAACAAAACTTTATTAAAGGAGATGATGCAAGTATGATCAATTGTTAAAAGTGCAAACCAAAAAGAAAAGCTATCATGTCCTCGGTTTCGACCTCTCCCTACCTTTGCTTAAGGAAAACAGTAAACAAAGCTCAAACGTGAATGGTCGCAACCGATGACCCTTTGCTTACCCGTCTCAATTTCCCATTGAGGCTTCTCAATGGCGGCCGTTCGTATGGCAGCCTGCAGCTCCGCGCGTCGGCTTCGTTCCAACCTTGGCGGCAATGGGAAAGGTCATTACGAACTAGCAGCCCAAAACATCAAAATTAACACTGGCGGATCATAAATGGGATCCATCACTGTCAATCCCATTCCCACTGGCGGTCAGTATATATAGTATTAACACTAGTGGTTCATTAATGTGAGCAGCCAGTGTAAACATCATTATCATTGGCGGGTCCAGTTATACCAACCGCCAGTATGAAAGTAATATTAAAACTGATGGTTTTCTTACGAAAGCCGCCAGTGTAAAGCTTATTGCACCGGGAGTTCTTAGCTCAGGCCCACTGTTTCTTCTCCATTGGCGCCACCCCCTGCTCGACCGTCAATGGAAATTTTGGCATGGCGCTAGGGAAAGCCTCCAGTGTGCTAGTGAAGAAGGCTAAAATCTCTTGATCACATATCTCATCTCATCAAAGAAAAAAAGAGAGAGGGAAGACTATGGTGTGTCCTACCGTGTTAGTGTCCATGTGATCATATACCTATGAATAGAATGTGCGGACAAATAAAAAAGGGGTCCTCTCGAGGTATACTTTGCTCTCCTAGGAATTTTCCCTTTCTACTGTATACGTGTTATCTTTAGGCTTTTAGGTGGGCTCTTCCTTTATGCTGCGACAATATAATGGCATCGATCTTTGGCCTTTATTTGTTGTCAAGTTTCCCAAAAGAATAAAAAAAGGACCGAGGCCAAGGGATCAAACAATCACCTCATACAAGTGTCGGCGTACTGATGACAACTAAAGTGTATGGTATTTGCATGCAGGGCCGAGGTATGCGTCGTGTGCTTGCCTTAGCTTGGTGGAATCTTTTATATTCTGCGGACACGCCCTTCACGCCTTATAGCTTTTCTAAAGAAAAGAATGGAAGGTTCGTCAAATAAAGAAGAGAGAATAAATAAAGACCAAGGCAACAAGGCAAGGATAACACAACAACCACCTTTTAAGCATGAGAAAGCAACTGTGATGTTAAGATAACTCCCACTGATCTTAGGAATGGACTAACATAATAATCTTTAGCTTTATTTCTGATGTGAAAAGATAAAAATCATGTAGCCATTAAATTAGTATGGATTTTCCTGATTTAAGATTTAGATCTCAGAATGGGAGGCAGGTTCCTGCAATTGACTTCCGAATGTTGATCTATTTATCTTTGTGCAGTATGTGTATCTGATAATGACAGAGTATTACAGAACTGAACTCATAAATAGCTGTCCAATTTGTGTAAACCAGTACCCATGTCATTTTGATTCATATATATCACAAGGTCTATCTATTTATAAGAGAATTTCAGTCTATATAATTTTTAAGCAGAAATTACTATTTGGGATTCCTGTCAATGGAAAAAAAATATTAGCCATGGTTAAAGATTATTGCATTTGATCTGCTCTTTCATTGTAAATTCCAGTCATAGAAAAAAATATTGGCCATGGTTAAAGATTATTGCACTTAATCTGGTCTCTCATTGTAAATTCCTGTCATAGAAAAAAATATTGGCCATGGTTAAAGATTATTGCATTTGATCTGGTCTTTCATTGTAAGTCTTTGTTAACATACAGATGCAATTAAATGTAAGCCCGTGTTTGCTGCATTTGACATCTTAAGTGGCAATCTGATGCAATTTGCAGCTTCAGAGGCTAACCACGCTTCAAGCACCACGCCAACTAAAATAATCTATGAACTTTCCTAAACCAGTGGCACCACAGAGTGATAGTAGTGTGGTAGGCACTACTAATGATGAGGTAGGCTGTTTCTTACATTTGTTTTTTTAGAAAGAGGATGCCGTTTATCCACTTGTGTGTCCAAGCATCATCTAAATTTATGTGGCTTTCTTATATGCATGGAGTACAGAAACATGTGATGAGTTAATCATCATATTTTATAGCTGGGGTTTGCAGGTGAAATAACATTTGCAGACTGGCCTTTGCAGGTTGCCATTGAGTTAATCATCATATATTCAGTTGACTACAACTTCATGTTTGTCCTCCTGTGGTCCTGTATGTAGCTCCCTATGACTATGCATGCCACATGTTGATGAAATGGGCATGTCATCACCCTGTTCTATGAATTCACCTTGTCTTTTCAGATAAATGTTGAATTTACTTAAAAATTTTGCTTGTGTGTTTTCCTGTTAAACCTATTTCATGATTTTGCTTTTCCCTCAAATCATTTGACTGTTCATATATAAATTTTGCGGTAATAACTACTCAGTTGCTTGGTTGTATCACTTTGCATTGGTAAAGTGAACTCAAGACATCTGAAATTGAATGTCACAAACCTGGCAGGAGCCAGTTACATTTTGATCAGTAGATATAGTGTTCTGAATAGTTTGGTCGTTATAAACATGAATATTTTCTTTTCACATTTCTAGAGTTCTATACTACACTGATCTGTCATACTTGTGGAAGGAATTAAAGATGTGTAAGCAAATATAATGCACACTAATTTCAAATACAAAGCTAAGTTTAGTTTGTAAACATGGAATGTGCTTCCCAATGTCGTCATCCTGATACCTGTGTTCCTGCATATAAGATTGCAGTAACTTTGGATCCTATGCCTGCTCTTTTGGAAACACGAATACTGGTATATAATTCAGAATCGTATGCAATGTGTGATCCAGTTTAGTGGTACATGCCAGCACCACATGCATTTCTATGTCTGATCTTATGAAGTTGTGTTTGAGTCATTTAGATCTATGTTGTGCATACTTGTGTGCTGAATGAAATTGGAGAGGTGTCAGGTTAACTTCAATTAAGCTTCCTCAAGACCAAATGTTATTTACTTCACTGATTCAGATAGATGTTGCCATGATCACATTTGTTTAGAATGAACTTACGATGTGGGGGCTTCTTTGGTTCAGCTCAGCTTAGGCCTCCATGATCTTAATTACAATCCTGCTTCTTGTATGAACTAACATATTTTACTTTACGACTCTTCAATACATGGCATGCAAAAATAAAAAGCTCAAAGAAGGATGATAGAAGCGTGAAGAATAATCGGAACCTCCACCTGATCAAGGTTATGGAGTGCTTCAACACCTTCGTCCTCTTTACTGACCAGCAACGAGTTTAAGTAACCTCTGTGCTTTGTATCCCATCAGGATGGTTTGTGTCAAGAAAATATATTATATTTTTTAGTTGTAACTGCAATTGTGATTTCCTCGAATGAATTGTGAATGTCCTTTCATACGTACCAATTGGAATACCTTGATTCAGTTTAAAATTTGCTCTTGTATATTTTTTTGTATGTCTGTGTGTGCTGTCCAAACTAGCTTTCACTACTGCAAAAACGATTTGTAGGGGCGGGCCAAAATGCATTTTTTGGGGCGGACCACGTAACCGCCCCTGGTTTTCGTAGCTAAAAATACCAGTTTGCAGGGGCGGGTACAAGGGCCGCCCCTACAAATACATTATCAGGGGCGGGTGACCACCCCACCCGCCCCTAAAAATCGTTTTCCATACTAATCCAAAAAAATGTTTAAATCAGAAAATATAATAAACAATATCAAAATAAGCTGAAATTTATACCATACGCGTATTACTAAGATAGAAGTCCATACTAGGGGCGAAAATTACGTGTCCATACATTACATCCGCACGGTAAATGATAGAAGTCCATACATTAAAACAAACATAACATTCAATCCATACAACTAGCTACTAGTTCTTACTACCACATAAAAAGTGAAATGATAAAAGCACACATTGTGCAACGAGAGTCTCACGGCGGTGACTGCGGTGTTGCTCCATGGGTAAGACAGAGGATGGGCACGTAGTCGTGGCATCAGGCACAACTTTCTTGAGTGCTTGCCGCTTCCAATGTCTCCTCATCTTTGTAATTATTATTCTCCGGAGCTATAAAAGAGTTGTGTTAGCAAAACGATAGCTGGTGTAGTTATTTTGTTTTAGTTGGATAGTTGTATACATAAGGATTGAAGTAATAACTATACCATAGTAATTCTTCATCTTCATCGTGGTTGGATTCTTCCTGGTCCTCCTCCGCAATGTCCATTGGCTGTGTGTGATCCAATGGTGTGCTCGGTGGTGTCTCCATTACTTCGGTGGAACCAGATCTCCGTATCTCTTGAGAAGGCGAATCTTCTTCTTCAATCAGATCTGCATGAGAATGCGCATGAGGTATTGCAGTTTACGGATTGTTTTGGTGTTAAAGTATGTAGTTAGGGGCAATGTATAGACAAGTTGAACCATACGTAATTGCAGATGACGTGCTTCATGTCCACCTCCTTGTCTAGAAGTCCCCGCACCATGGTAACCTTGGGCTTGCGGGTACAGTGTGTATCGGAGTGGAAAGTTGCTCGATGCTGCAAGGAAGAGTGACAATTGTTAGAGGAAACAGTTTCACATTAATGGAGCAAAGGTCTTTTGTAACTGCAGTTACCGTTCGTGCTCGCGGCTAACTAGATTGCCGTTGGGTCGCCCGGTGGAAGAACATCAACACGAATCCAAATTGGCCATATGCTCAAGTAGGAACCCCCTCCTGTCTGAACTCTGCATACGGCTACATGTACAACACTAGGTATAGCGTTCCTTGGAGCAAATGTGTGCACCCTGATTGAGAAATCCACTTGCCTCGTATTGATGTCGCGAAGGATACATATGTTCACGAAGATTCTATGTAATATCATGGGACACTGCAGAAATATTTGTGGTGGCAATCCAGATATGAGAAGACTGAGTGGTACGTTATTTCCTTGTGGACGTTGTTGTCTACCTTCTATCTGGTGCTCTACTGGAATAGACTCATCCAAGAATAAAGTAGTGGAACCATAGTCAGGCGTCCATCCTAGGATTGCAAGGACATGGTTCTCAACGTGCATGTGTGGACAGCTCATGATGCAAGTGGCTTCTTCGAATGATCGGGTTAGCAGCACATACTAGCCGAACAAACGTAAGACATTCTCTAGCGGAAACTCTACGCCAGTGTTTTCCCTTACCACTCGCAGTGGCTCGCGGCAACTGACAGAAAGGGGAAATTCTACTTGAATATGCGGACATGGAGGAAACTTAGTAACTATTAAGAGGCCGGCAAAAACCGGAGCGTGCAAGTTGAACTCATGTTCCTCAAAGATTGTCAAGTGTTCATAGTTGACATGTGCCATTTGTTGGTCCCCGGAGGATGTGGTGGTGTGGAGGCGGCACGGGGAGGAGGAGGCGGCGGGGAGGCGGCGGCTGAGGAGGTGGCGGAGGAGGAGGCGGCGGGGAGGCGGCGGCCGAGGAGGTGGCGGCGGAGGAGGTGGCGGGGAGGCGGCGGTGGAGCAGGTGGTGGTGAGGTGGCGGGGAGGTGGCACAGGGAGGAGGTGGCCGGGAGGCGGCAGGGAGGCGACACAGGAGGAGGTGGCGGGGAGGCGGCATGGGGGAGCGGGGGCGGAGGAGGCGGCAGAGGACGTGGCGGCGAGGAGGCATGGGGAGGAGGTGGCCGGGAGGCGGCATGGGGACGAGGTGGCCGGGAGGCGGCATGGAGAGGCGGCGGCGGAGGAGGCGGTGGAGGACGTGGCGGCGAGGAGGCACGGGGAGGAGGCGGACGCGGCGGCGAGGAGGCGCCGGATTTATGAGGGGGTGGCGAGGAGGAGGTAGGCCAGCGGGGCCTAGGCGGCGGCGAGGAGGAGGCGGGCGCGGCGGAGGGAGCGCGCCGGATCTAACCTAGGGAGCGGCGTAGGGGGCGGGGCGGGGTTGGCGGGGGCGGTGCGGGGTTGCCGAGGGGGAGGGGGCGACGGCGGGGGAGCACGGAAAATTTTGGTAGCCTCCCAGCGTCTTCTCGCGTGCACTAGGGGAGTGTGAAAATTTGTCTAAGTCCTTAGATATTTATAGGAGCCCGATTTGTCGGGTGGGTGGCGGCATCACCCGCCCCTACAAACATATTTGTAGGGGCATCCGGGGCGACGACCACCCCTGCAAATCTATTTGTAGGGGCGGGTGGCGGCATAACCCGCCCTTACAGATAGTTTTCGAAATTTATTCCAGAAATTCTTTTAAATCGGAAAATATAGTAAACATTATCAAAACATGCTGAAATTTTTACCATACGTGTATTATGATGTGTAAAACACAGCAAAATTAATGAACCAACATTACACTGTATGTAATAAGAAAATATGTTCAAATGCTAGCCTCTACTAAGTCACTACTCTCTCATACAATCTTTCCACACATTCAAACAATAAAAAGTCTGAATTGTACTTTCGGTATTTTTCACAAGAGGCACAGGTTGGTATATGCTAATGGTAAAAATTTCACGTTTTTCATATGTCATTTGCTATTTTTTAGGATTAAATAATTTTTTAGAAATAATTAAGAAAATATTTACAAATCTATTTTAGGGGCGGACCGCGGCATCGCCCGCCCCTACAAATACATTTCTAGGGGAGGGTGAAGCCGCCGCCGCCCTATAAATAGTTTTTGAAATTTATTCTAGATATTGTTTTAAATCAGAAAATATAGTAAATATTATTAAAACATGTTGAAATTTTTACCATACGCGTATTATGATGTGTAAAACACAGCAAAATTAATAAACCAACATTACACGGTATGTAATAAGAAAATATGTTCAAACGCTAGCCTCTACTAAGTCACTACTCTCTCATACAATCTAAGAGCAACTTTGTTCTTTCCACACATTTAAACAATAAAAAGTCTGAATTGTAGTTTTGGTATTCTTCACAAGAGGCACAGGTTGTTATACGCTAATGATAAAAATTTTACGTTTTCCATATGTCATTTGCTATTTTTTAGGATTAAATGATTTTTCAGAAACAATTGAGAAAATATTTGTAGGGGCGGGTGTGGGCGTCACCCGCCCCTACAAATCTATTTCTAGGGGCGGACCGCAGCATCACCCGCCCCTACAAATACATTTCTAGGGGCGGGTGAAGCCGCCGCCCGCCCCTATAAATAGATTTCGAAATTTATTCTGAATATTATTTTAAATCAGAAAATATAGTAAACATTATCAAAACATGCTGAAATTTTTACCATCCACGTATTATGATGTGTAAACATAGCAAAATTAATAAACCAATATTACACTGTATGTAATAAGAAAATATATTCAAACGCTAGCCTCTACTAAGTCACTACTCTCTCAGACAATCTAAGAACAACTTTGTCCTTTCCACACATTCAAACAATAAAAAGTCTGAATTGTACTTTCGGTATTTTTCACAAGAGGCACATGTTGTTATACGCTAATGGTAAAAATTTCATGTTTTTCATATGTCATTTGCTATTTTTTAGAATTAAATGATTTTTTAGAAACAAATGAGAAAACATTTGTAGGGGCGGGCGTGGGCGTCACCCGCCCCTACAAATCTATTTCTAGGGGCGCACCGAGGCATCGCCCGCCCCTACAAATATGTTTTGATATATATATTGGACTTGTCTTTTTTTCTCTTCGTTTCTAGAGAGCTCGAGGGTAACCTTCCGCTGCCGCCGCCGCCACCCGACCCCCCCCCCCCCCCCGCGCCCTCACGTTCTCGACCTGCCACGTGCCTCCTCCCCCCGCCCTGCCGAACCGGCGCCTCCTACACCGCCCACAGTCGTCCTCCTCCGCCGCCCATCGTCGCGCTCATCTGGCGCCCGCGATCCGGATCTTTAGCTCCGGATCTGAGCTAAGGTGAGATTCTTGATTTACTTTTTAATGTTTTTTTATGTATAACATTGGCTAGTAAGTGAAATTAGATATTTAATATGAGAATAAGAAATATATTTAGTGCAATTAAATTAACTAATTAGTTTGGCAATAAGAAATTTAGTTAGTGAAATTAGATATTTAGTTTGAGAATAGGAAATGTAGTTATTGGAATTAGCTAACTAGTTTAAGAATAAGAAATGTAGTTATTGAAATTAGCTAATTAGTTAGACAATAATAAATGTAGTTATTGTAATTTTTCTATGAAGGCATAGGCCAAGTGGTGGCTTTGGTGGTGGTGTGCCGTATGAGGATTACCCTTTGCCGCTGGCTCGCCCTCCTGGCATCATTTTCAGCAGAGTCAACAGGGCTAGACCGAGGTCATGTTCTCAACAGAACGTTACAGCTCCAAGCATAGTAAGACCCATCTTTTGAGTATGAGCCTTTTTTTTGGCTTGATTAATAAGAATGGTTGATACTTATTAATGTTTTATTGTCTCGAATACAACGGATCGACTGTTTTAAATGGCTTACTGAAGTACTACAATGCCTAGGTGGTACACCTCTATAGGTGGTAACCACAGAATGCCTACAATTCAAGAAAATGACAATCTCTTTCGAGATACCATTAAGACAAGATCCAGGTACCATGATGGTAATAGTGGCTAGTGGAAGGAATCACCAGTTCAGATGACTTATGAAAGAACTGCCATAAAAGCATGCCTTCTGGAACTTGAGAACTATGGTTATTTGATTCCAGATTTGTCATGGTTTAAAATCAAAGCACTTCGACGGAATCAACATGATGTTGTAAGTATTTGTGAGAGCATTTCACGAGATAATCTACATGACATAGTAAGTGAATTTTGTTAATTTAAAGAATTATGATAGTTTCTGCATGACATAGTATGTGAATTTTGTTAATCAAAGCACTTTTGTAAAAAATTTATTGCACCTCCATTGCAGGATATATTAGGTAACACCTTTGCGGCGATGAGTTTAGAAGAAATTTTATGTCAAGCCGTGGAGCAGTTGGGTTATTACTCCACTGAGGAGGGACTGGTACAGACAAGGGAAGGTCTCTACCAGAATTCTTTTCAATTTCGAACCACGCCAGATCCTACCGCAGAACCAATGTTCACCATCTACGGCAAAGCACTTCCTCGTAGAAGTGAATTAAAGAACAGTGCACTTATCTGTGCATTGATTTTCATTGGCGGTGTCCTAGGGTACAAGATTGGCGATGTTAAATATGTTGACTACCTCTTGCTTCGGAATAATATTCGTTAGATGATGTAATGTAGGCATGCAATTCAACTTTTGTTAACTCTTCTATTTCTATGTGTAGTTTGTGAGTTGTGACTACGTATTGCACACTATTTGTGTAGATGTGAACTTATGTTAAATCTTCGGATGATGAGCCAATGCGTCTTGATTTTAATTTGTCGATCGGGTTAAGGTTAGTGAACAACAGATTGCTACCTGGACCGGCTACTGGCCCACCATACTTCTGGCTATTGGCCCACCATACTTCTAGAATTTGTAGACTCAAAGTACAATATTTCATCCCTTCCCTCTTACCAAAAAGTGGTGGCCCTCATGGGATCCAAGATTACAATTCAACTGCCTTCAGACTTGTGTGGCTAGTGTTAGAGAGGATTCGCCTAGCCCTAACAAATTGTAAAGATCCACCTCCTGTAAGAGTTCAAAAGTATGTGCTCTCCACAGGCTTAGCATTCGCATGAACTTTGACTAATCTACACCATCGAGATCTAAATCAAGCGAGAGGCAAAGAGAGGTTCATTGGATCCAAAAAAACAAAAAAAAACCTTACAACCACTTATAGGGGCGGAAGGGGTGGTGAGCTGCCCCTACAAATGGTGTTTCTAGGGGCAGCTCACCCTCCTGCCGAGGGTGAACCGCCCCTAGAAACACCATTTGTAGGGGCGGCTCACCGCCCCGTCGGCCCCTATAAATGGCGTCCATTTGCAGGGGCGGCCGGGAGGGTGAGCCGCCCCTGCAAATGGTGTTTTCTAGGGGCGGCTGATTTGCTACAGTGTCTGTGGCTATTTGTAGCAACGGGTCAAATTTAGGTCCGCCCCTAAAAAAACCGGGCGTTGCTAGAAATCGTTTTTGCAGTAGTGTTTGAATTGAATGGTGGAATTATTTGTGAATTTTCACTACTTAAATGGATCTTTTTCCAATCTTGCAGGGCTTTAGTGATCTATATAATCCTATAAAAAATCTTAATAAGAAACGATGTGGTTTTACTGAGTTTCTTTTTACAAAGATTTTTCTGTTTGTTTTCTTATTCTTTTGCGTACTCTACAGAGTAAATGTACACGGTTTTTGGTTTTGATAGGGCACACAAAGCGCGCGGAATGTTCTAGTGACCGGCACGACCCATGGGGATTCTTCAGTTCACACAAGGCATGTGAAGCGTCTCGGGTTCATGAAACAAAAAAAAAACTTGTGGTTCTGTAGATGTAAGGAACGGGGACTCTCAACATGAGTCCTGTGTGAATTGACGTACTACTTATTATAAAAAAAAGTTGTGTGTGAACGTACTGTTGCTTTTTTTAATGACGTCAACTAAACGTATTTTTCATTAAGCAGAGAGAATTTTGATACAGGCAAACTCGCGACCTTTAGATCTCACGCATAACGATCCTGTACTCCACCCAAAGTCGCTTGTGTCTGCTAATGGGCATAAACATTCCCTTCATATTCACTTACCTGATTTTAAAGCGAGTATTTGTGATGATAAATGAATTCAACAGAAAAAGGTTCCAACTTCAAAGTTATACTAGTGAATGACCTGCAACGGGGCTATCTATTTTGTGGAACAACATGTGCAGCAATGTGGATTCTGAAAGCAAGTCTGCTGATTGGCCGAAGCAAGGTCATAAAAGAAACGCTGGATAGGTCCAAAGCAACTGAAACAATAGCCGGATTACAGATACTTGAGTTGAGGGATAGCAACAAGGACTTACAAAACCACAGGGAGTACGTAGCGTACTCCAAAGCAGCAGGTTCTACAGAGCCTAATACTCCATTCATGGCAGTTCATAATACACAACAGGTAATCCATATTACAAGAGTACGCAGCGTACTCTAAAGCAGCGGGTTCTACAGAGCCTAGTAGTCCATTCAGGGCAGTTCATAATACATAACAGGTAATCCATATTACAATGCAAGAGAGCATAAACCCGCAGCGGAGCGGCGCCGAGCAGTTGGAAGGAACATCTTTTAGCAGTCTCCAGGCCTTTATGCTGGAGGGGCGCCTGCTGCTGCGCATGAGAGCAGATTTAGTTTAGCTGCGTTATAAAACAAAATCCCGTCTGGAGGATTCAGAGAGCCGAGACTGATCTGTGTATTAAGTTTCTCAATTTGAGGTTACCTGAGCTGTTTAACGGGACGCGAGGAATAGAGCGGTGGTGCACCGCAGCGCCGACCATCCTCATCACACGGCGATGTAAGAGGAGGCTAACAATCTCAATGACCTGCGCTAAAGTTAGGAACAGGGGGGAACAAGCTGGATCTTGAAGGATGTATAGGCGCGAGATTTCATCAGGTCTTTTGCTTCTGGGAGGCAAACGATGAAAACGATTGTCCAGACAATAGTTCCTTGAGTTATGCAGAGTTTGATGTTCCTGGCAAATGTGAGCCAGAGCCACTGCAATGGGATTAGACGCTCAGGAATACGCGGGTGCTTGTACGTTTTGAGGCATACAATGAACTCTGGAAGCTGTGGCATAGTGAGCCTAAGGTAAATGACAACCGTATCGACTATGCGGCGCCACAAAGCGGGCGCCGCAGTTGCAGCAACAAAGGCAATGACAATGTAGATCATTTTAATTGTCTTTGGCTCGTAGAGGAGTGGACCGCCCACTGAGACCATGGCGTCAATGACGGGAAGAGTGAGCTCAAAAGAGTTGGTTCTGATTGTAAAGGAGCGTTCTGTCGAGGCAGGGGCTGGTGATGGAGTATGTGAGGTGGGTAGGCTCAGGATGTACAGATTTGTGGACTTGCCATAGGGCTGAAGAGAGGGCGATAAATGCATTGGGGAACCAGACGATTGTAATAGCACAGTGAGGAAGTTGTGGTATTGAAAGGATCGTGGCCCAAGAATGGGGGTTGAATTGAGACTTTTTCAAATTTCTATCTAGTCCTTAACCTAGATTAGTATTGCCAAATCTACAACTTTGAAACCTAGTCACTAGAGCATGCTAGCAAAAAGTCCTTAGGTAGGTAAACACACTATCATGATCATTTTGTCTAAAAGGTTTCACACTAGCAAGATCAAATCCTAAACAAAAGATCACACTACCATGCAAGTTGTCCTAGTCAAACTACAAGTAAGAATAACAACAAAAGGATTTAATTGCTTGAAATAAAAGTAAGGGACACAAGACAACCGAATTTTTTTCCCGTGGTATCGAGCAGTTGATGCTCCCCCCTAATCCACGTTGGAGCACCCACACAAGGGTATAGCTCCCTTGCTTCACTAAGGAGCAAGTGATCACTAAGAATGCTTCCTTCTCCATCTCCGGAACGGCGAGCTTCACACCATGTACAATCTTCTTGTCTTGGGGCTCCCACAAACTCCAAGAGCTCACCAAGAACCTCCCGATCACCAAGACCGGCTAGGTGCCGTCAAACACCAAGAGTAATAAGCTCCTAAGCTTTCACTTGACCTACACTCAGTTGGCCCTAGCTCAAGCACACTTGCTACACTTGCAAAGGATGAATTCTTCAATGTTGAAGCACAAACAATGTACTAGATCTTCTCTCTTTTGCTCAAAGCACTTTCTCTTCTTCTCAAGGGTGGTCCTCAAGTATTCAGGGTGTCAAAGACAACTGAAATGAGCCAGGGGGTGCCCTTATATAGAGTGGAAAGAGTTACATAGCTGTTGGAAGTCCACTGCAGAAAAACCGTGACCACCGGAAGAACCGACGGGTGACAAAGTTGAGGCGTCGGTTCAACCGGTCTCTCTGTGTCCAAATTATAGCCATTGGGGTTCTGACACAGTATCTAAGCTTGCGTCATTGCACCGGTCCATGCTCCGTAGGGGCATCGGTTCAACCGGTGCTGAAGAGGTTCACTGATCAACTCAAACAAGCGTTCTGGAACATAACACATCCAATGCACCGGTGCTTTGTTTCTGAAGCGTCGGTTCAACTGGTGCTGAAGAGAAGTTGAGGTCCACCGAAACATGCTCTCTGGAACATAGTACATCTAATGCACCGGTGCTTTTCTTGGAACCATCGGTTCAACCGGTGCTATAGTGATTGTTGATTTGATTTCTTCTTGCATCCAGAGAGATAGACCGACTAGGCGTCGGAACTTCCGGCAAGCATCGGATGCTCCGATGCTAGGGACATCGATTAAACCGGTGCTGCTGTTTTTCTTTGTTTTCATCTTAATTGACTTGGATTCGAATGTGACTTCGATTGTTTCTTCTTCCAAGCGTTGTGTTAACTTCTATTGACCATCTTGGGCTGTTTTTGAGCGAGTGTGCAAGATTTCTAAGGCCAACTCAATTTTGGTCAAGCTACTAACTCATGAACCTCTCTTAATAGTATGGTCAAGAACTAAAAACTATAAACCCTAGCTAAATCAAGTGTCCTTCATCTCCTTGAGACACTTGAGACTAGAAAGGTCCTTAATTTTTGAAATTGAGTCCTTGGCACACATGGTTGTTCCGAACTGAGGGGTCTCTTTTCACATTTCATATGAGACTAATCCATTCATTGATTTTTCCTTTGAAACACATGTTAGTCGCATACGGTTGTCATTAATCACCGAAACTTACCATTAGCATCTATCGGCCTAGATGCGCTTCAATCTCCCCCTTTTTGGTGATTGATGACAACACAAAGTAGAGATACAAAGATATGAAATTGAAAGCGATAAACAAGTATGCATTACTCAAAATAAAACACATGTAGGGACATGTCAACACAGAGCATACACAATATCCAAATAACATATCCATACACAAAATCCATGAAGATCCAATCACACCACAAACCACCAAGCTCCCCCTATCTCTACTCCCCCTATCTATCTCCCCCTTTGGCAACAAAGCACCGAAAAGGAAGGCGATCTAGTCCTGAGCTGGAGAAGGCGGGGTCTTCAGGCTAGGTCCGGTGGAAAACTGAGCGGCGGAGTCGTCGACGTCGTCGTCCATCCAGTCGTCATCGACTGAAGAGGACTTCTGCTCGACCGGAGTCGTCGGAGCAGTAGAAGTAGCTGGAGTAGCGGTAGCAACTGGCTCGGCAACGACCGTGGAGTCCGTCGGAGGAGCAGACATGACGGGAGTCAGGTCTGGCTGAGTGGGGCGCACAATGGACGGACGGAGCACCTCAGGACTGTGAGGGTGACTCAAACATGAGTGACTGAGCTGAGGGGTGCTGTAGCTGATGCAAAACCTGCTGCTGCATGAGGAACTCTGCACACTGCTCGGCTGTCCAGACACTAGGCAGTGGAGCAAGAGCCGGAGCAGTAGTGGAAGTAGGAACAGGACTGGCAAACAACCCGGTCTGAAGAAGTGGTGACAACGGGAAGGACGCCAGGGGTGTCTGCACAAAGCCGCCAATAGGTGGAGTAGGAGCTGTGGGGTCAAACTGGAACTGCTGGGGTGTGGGGAGCTGAGGCTCAGGCAGTCTAGTGTGACAGTATAGCTGACCGAAGCATCCCGAGAAGAATGTGAACATCTGCTGCTGAATCTGGGACTGATGCTGTAGCTGTAGCCTCATGGCCTCCTGCTGCTGCCGGATCCCCTCAAGAACAAGTGTATGGGCATCCTGCTAGCGAGCCTGCTCAGGCTTGCATGCTCAGCTTGAGCTGCAGCAAATCTGTCCTGCTGGTCTGATAGCCGAGTAAGTATAGCTGCAAGAGAATCTGGCTGTGTGACCTGAGCTGTGGTAACTAGGGGGAGCAGGGGCTCATGCTGCACTGGAGGATCCTGCCTCATCATCATGAGCACCTCGAGGAACAGGAACAGTGGGTATATACTCCTCATCATCCTCCGAGTCCTCTGAGTCTGTGACTAGATAGTGTGGGAGCTGGGCCATCCAGAATCCGCTGTGCTCGACGCTGGCCTCTCGAGCCACGACGACCGTCTTGAGGAGTAGCAGGTGAGTAAAAACTGAAGTATGTCCTCGACTGCTCCAGCTCATCCATATGCTCATTCTGACTGAGCTGAGTGAGTATCCAGCAGATCCAATGAGCAAAAGGATGGCGACAGTGAATTGTCATCCCATCCAGAATCACGTCCTCTAGCTCACAAATAAAGAAGTCGACGAGGTCAAAGTCTCGTCTTGTCATGATATACAATAGAAGACACTGCTGCAGAGCTGTGATCCCCTTGTTGTATCCAATCCGGAATAGCAGACTCTTCCTCAAAGCTAGGTGTACGGAGTGAGCTATGGGAGTCAATCTGTCCGGGATCCTCGGTGTGCCAGGCAGGAAGGGCTGCTGAAAGAGAATGCTGATCTCCTCATCAGACGGGACGTGAGACTCATGTGGACGACGAGGAGGCACCGTGTTGCCATAAGCCTGATAGTGCACAAAGTGTGGCTCCTCGGCAATCTGAACTCATAGCAGGGTAGCCAAATGTGCTCGAGTCAATCTATAATGCCTCTGCTGGAACATAAAGTCAATAAACTGCCGGTCCTCCTCAACAAATAGGGTAGCGTAGAAAACGCGAACCAACTCTCTGATGTACCGGGACCTCTCATTCAGCAGAGCTGGAAGACCCTCATACCTTTCAACCAAGGGGAGGATAGGAATGCCTCCTGCTACCACGCGCATAGCCACCCAGTGAAGCATTTTGTGCTCACTGATCTTGATGTCCATCTGAGAATACGCGTGGTAGAAAGACTCCTGGAGCAGAGTGTAAAAGCGACGGTCAACTCCAACATCCCTCTACTCGGGAAACCACTGCTCCGGGGTGACATATCTCAATCTCTTGACCCTGGGTCCTGGAATGCCCCGAAGATCAAGTAGCTCAACCTGTGAAGGCTCCTCCTCTGCACCACTGTCCTGACCAGCTGCCTCTCTCTCACTATCACGGCCTGCTGCCCTGTGAGCACCACCACCTCGAGTCCGTGGATGTGAGCGGAACTCAGGTGTGGTCTGAGCTGTCTGAGTACGTCTTGAGCGGCGCAACTGCTGCTGTGGCTCCCCCTGAGCCTGAGGATCTCTAATCCTGAGTGAACCCTGCCTATCTGCTGCATCTACAACTGCCTCTGCTCGCTCTCGCTCTCGGTCCTCATGAGTGCGCTTCTTCTTCTGCACAACCTGCTTACCCTTACCATTCTTGTCACCAGCCATCTGTCAAAGATAATTGATAGAAGATAATAGATTAAGATGGGGAATTATGCGTATACGAGATATCCACTAAAGATAGGAAATGTCCTGAAGCAAAGCAAGGATTTGATTGAGCCTAAAACAAGAAATTTAATGGATAACCTCTGAAAGAACACACTAATAGAGATCTCATCAAAACAAGTGTAAGTGTGAGAGACAAGGGTCATAAGTGGCCATGTGTAAAAGATATGAAGAAGGTGCTACCACACATGAGGAGAGGATCTAACATCATACCCTGGAGGATCAGAGAAGAGAACTTGACAAAAATCGAAGAAATCCCTTTGGAGCAATTTCTCGAACACCTTGAGCGCACTCGAACAAAGGGTGCAGGGAACTCAAATCGTCCTTGTATGCACGCGCGTGGGAGACAGTTCGGAGCAGTAGAGGCTACGCGCGTGGAGAGAGGGCGTCAGCGGCGGTGGTGAGCAGCGGCGCGGCGAAAAGACACGGCGCGCGGGTGGCACAGGCGCGGCGCAGGCGTGGTGCGGCGCGGAGGGACTGCGCGCAAGCGGCGGCGCCGCTGAGCAGTGGCACAGGAGCGTTGCCCGAGCGGCGGCGTGGAGCAGCGGCGGAGGAGCGAAGTACGGGCGAAGGCGCGTGTGCAGGGGCGGCGGTTTCACGAGGAAGGAGAAGAGTGCCACGGTGACTGACGCACGGGGCCCGCGGATGGGTTAAGTGAAAACAGGATGAGTGGGCCCGCCAACCCTAAAGCACCGGAAGGTCCGATGGTTCGGAGATAAGAGCATCGGTGTATCCATCGGAGCATCATTGACCGGATTTGAACGAGATTGAAGGAGTCAACAGAGGGGCACCGGAAGAACTGCCACTGAGGCATCGGAACATCCGACAGGCGTCGGTGCAACGGCAGGAGTAAGGTCCAGAGACGCTTTAAGGGCCAAAACTCCACTCAGTAGCACCGGTTGAACCGATGCTGAGACGTCGGTTCATCCGCCAACCATCGGATGCACCAGTGGCCATCGGTGTAACGGTCGGAGGTTGTTCCAGAGACGACGCAGAAACCGAGCCACGAAGACTTAAGCACCGGTTGAACCGATGCAGTGAAAAACAAGGCGTCGGTTTAACCGGTGGTTAAGGAAATTTTCTGCTGAACTACAAACTCTACTTCTGATCCAAATTTTTCAAAACCAAAGCCATAAACACTCAATTTGGACCATTTTCGAGAGACAACCTCACCCCTCAAACACTCATACTTAGTGCTCGCAAGCTTTTACATAAACATAGGACAAAATAAGATCCAAGCTGAGGTTTTAAACACAAAAACCAAATATATGAGCCACTTTGCCTATGAACTTAGAGATTGAAACTTTAAGTTCGATAGGACGTGACTCAATAGGCATGAAAGCGCAACATTGATCTTATCACTCTTGTAGAGATGATATATCATATTTAGCATGAATATCTTTCTCGAAGTGTGATTTGCTCCCTTGTGATGCTACTAACATGATGCAATGCCAATGCAAGGCTAGAAATTAAACATGGATGCATTCTATATGACAAGCACATGCATTGCACAAATTTAAATCTATCTTGTCAAGTTTGAACCCTTGGCAAGCTTCTTCATGATGAACCATTCTTCATACCATGAGCGAAACGAAGACCACCGGCTCATGCAAGACCCATGTTCATCACTATCTTGACAAGGTTAGACAAGCCCCTAGCAATTGTACATATGAAATGCATCTATATGACAAGGAAATTATATGACTGTTAGAAGCAACTAGAACGTTAAGCTCACTTCGCAACCTACAAAAGGTGCTCTCATCTAGAGGTTTGGTGAAGATATCCGCCAATTGATCTTCGGAACGAACACCACAAAATAGTATATCATTCCTTGCCACATGATCTCTTAGAAAGTGATGGCGAATATCGATGTGCTTGGTATGAGAGTGTTGAACCAGGTTATTTGCAATTTTAACGGCACTCTCGTTGTCACAAAGGAGCGGGATCCTATCTAATACTACACCATAGTCCAAGAGGCTTTGCTTCATGTAGAGGATTTGAGCACAACAAGCCCTGGCGGCAATATATTCCGCCTCCGCGGTTGACAAAGCCACGGAATTTTGTTTCTTTGACGACCAAGAGACTAAGGAATGCCCTAGCAAGTGGCACCCTCCCTATGTACTCTTGCGATCCACACGACATCCGGCAAAGTCCGAATCCGAGTATCCCAAGAGTGTAAAACTAGTGCCTTTGGAGTACCATAAGCCTATGCTAGGCGTATGCTTGAGATATCTAAGGATCCTCTTAACGACACTAATGTGAGATTCCTTAGGATTAGCTTGAAAGCGGGACACACATGCATACGCTAAACATGATATCGGGCCTAGATGCGGTTAGGTAAAGAAGCGACCCAATCATGGAACGATAGAGAGTTTGGTCAACCGATTTACCTCCCTCATCCAAGTCAAGATGTCCATTAGTTGGCATTGGAGTCTTGATCGACTTGCAATCATCCATCTTGAATTTCTTGAGAATATCCTTTGTATATTTTTCTTGATGGATGAAAGTTCCTTCCTTCAATTGCTTGATTAGAAACCCAAGGAAGAAATTGAGCTCACCGATCATGGACATCTCGAATTCCTTAGCCATCATTTCTCCAAATTCTTTGCAAAGAGTGGGGTTAGTTGAACCAAAAATGATATCATCAACATAAATTTGACATACGAATAGCTCTTCATTGATGATTCTTGTGAACAGAGTCATATCCACCCTCCCGATCTTGAAGCCCTTGTTGAGAAGGAAGTCACGAAGGCGTTCATACCAAGCCCTTGGCGCTTGCTTGAGCCCGTAGAGCGCCTTGTGCAACCTATAAACATGATTAGGATATCTAGGGTCCTCAAACCCGGGAGGTTGTTCAACAAACACCAACTCATTAATAAAGCCATTTAAGAATGCACTCTTCACATCCATTTGAAAGAGTTTCATGTTATGATGTGAAGCGTACGCTAAAAGGATACGGATGGCTTCAAGTCTTGCAACGGGGGCAAATGTTTCACCAAAATCCAACCCTTCAACTTGTGCAAAGCCCTTTGCCACAAGTCTTGCCTTGTTGCGAATCACTACACCATGATCATCTTGTTTGTTGCGGAAGACCCACTTAGTACCAATGATATTCTTGTCTTGAGGACGTTATTCAAGAACCCAAACTTCATTGCGGGTGAAGTTGTTGAGCTCTTCTTGCATGGCTATCACCCAATCCGGGTTCTCAAGAGCTTCATCTATATTTGTGGGTTCCAAGTAAGAAACAAACTGAGTAATGTTCACAAAAAGAGGCATATTGACGTCTACGAGTTCTTACTCCACCGGAGGGGTTACCAATGACCAAGTCAATGGGATGATTTCTTGAAGTTCTTGTAAGACTCTCTTGTGCTTGAGACGTTGATTCTTCTAGTGATTCGTCATCTTGATCTTGAGTTTGGGCTTGTTCACTTGTGATGTGCGTGTCATCAAATGGAAGTTGTTCTTCAACCACTTGTTCATCTTGGGCATCATGGAAAGGAGGTGAGGCATCATATTCTTCATTGGATGACTCATCATGGTGATGTGATGGTGTAGACTTGTCTTCATCCTTTGAGTCATCCTTGGAAGTGCCTTCAACTTGAGTGGATGAGGCTTGTAGCTCTTCTACCTCCTCCTTTGGCTTGACTTGCCCAATAGTGATGTTCTTCATGACTTTTCGAAGTGGTTCATCACAAGAGAAAACTTCCCCTTGGGAGCTATTAGTCTCATCAAACTCCACATCACAAGTTTCTTCAATCTTGCTAGTAGCACTATTGAATACTCGATATGCTTTGGAGTTTGATGAATAACCAACAAGAAAACCAACATCACATCCTACTTTCAAACTTGCCTAGGTGCTTTCTTTTCTTGAATATATAGCATTTGCAACCAAACACCCGAAAGTAGGAGATGTTGGGCTTCCTCCCAATGAGAAGCTCATAGGGTGTCTTTCCCAAGAAGCGGTGGAGATAAACTCGGTTGGATGCATGGCATGCGGTGTTGATGGCTTCCGCCCAAAATCTTTGTGAGATGCCATAGTCATCCAACATTGCTCTTGCAAGAGTGATTAAAATCTTGTTCTTCCTTTCCACCACTCCATTTTGTTGGGGTGTGTATGTTGATGAAAATTCATTCTTGATCCCCATGTCGTTGCAAAACTCTTCTACTTGAGTGTTCCTAAACTCCGTGCCATTGTCACTCCGGACCTTCACAACACTTGACTCAAATTCATTTTGAGCTTGCTTGACAAAAATCTTGAAGATTCCCAAAGTCTTGCTCTTGTCCTCTAAAAAGAAAGTCCAAGTATATCTAGAGTAATCATCAACAATTACAAGACAATAGAGATTACCGCCAAGACTTTTGTAGGTGGTTGGCCCAAAGAGATCCATGTGTAATAGCTCCAAGCTTCTTGATGTTGACAAATAAGCCTTCATGGGATGTGATGATGCAAATTGCTTCCCGGCTTGACAAGCACTACACAATTTATTTTTGTCAAAAGTAACATCTTTGACACCAACCACCATACCTCGTTTGAAGGCCTTCTTGAGTTGGCTCATGCCAATATGGGCAATGCGGCAATGCCAAAGCCAACCCATGGAGTGCTTGGAGAAGAGACATGTCGCCAAGTTTGCATCCATTAGATGAGAAATCAACAATGTAAATGTTACCATGTCGAAAACCTTTGAATATTAAGCTCTTGTCCTCCTTGCTTGTCACTACAACCTCACTATCACTAAAGGTGCATATTAGTCCTAAATCACAAAGTTGAGCAATAAATAACAAATTAAAACTAACCAACTCAACAAGCAACACATTAGAGATAGAAAGATCCTTAGTGATGGCTACCTTACCCAAACCTACCACTTTTCCTTTTGAGTTATCACCAAAGGTGACATGTTCATAATCGCCCACATCTTCATCTAGTGAGGTGAACATCTTTACATAGCCGGTCATGTGTTGTGTACATCCACTATCAAGCACCCAAAGCTTGCCACCGGCTTTTGTAGTTCACCTACACACAAATGAATCACTTTTGAGGTTTGGGAACCCAAGCAAGTTTGGGTCCTTTGACATGAGTCACTAAAGCTTTAGGAACCCATAGTTGGCGTGGTAGCTTTCCCTTCATGTGAGTGCCAATAAATTTTGCCTTAACCTTGCCACATTTAAGCTTGCTTAATAAGAAATGATGTTCATTGAATTGAGACTTGTAATTAGGAGGCAAGGTAGGAGGTGGACGAGTAGGAATTGGACACTCCCTTGTGTGATGCCCGGTGATTTGACAATGTTGGCAATATGAGCCAACTTCCTTGTTGAAGCATGCCTTGAGCTCCGGCGACTTGGGATAATTTTCCGGAGGCTTGGGAAATGATACAAGTCCATTTGTCCCAAAGTGCCTTGCATTGTGGAAGAGAATCTCCTTATGTAAGTATTTTCCTCTTGTCACATTAAACATGCATTTGGTCATGCTTTCAAGTTCCTCCTCAAGTTGTTTCTCCCTATCATGGTTAGTCTTTGAACAAGAAGGAGAAATATGATGACAAGTAGTAGGGTGAGGCAACTCCATAAGATCATCACAAGAAGTAGCTATATTGACTTTGATGACTTTCTTTTGTGTTTCTTTTAGTTCTTCATCTAAAGCATCAAAGGCAAGGAGAAGTTCTTGATACTTCATATTTAAGTTAGCATAATCAAGCTTAAGCTTCTTGTTGCATGAAGTAAGTGACTTGTTAAGCACAACTACTTCCTCATATTTAACATTTAATTCATCATACTTAACAAGTAGCTTGTCATGCTCCTCTCGAAGTTGCTTGCTAGGAACAATGCTTGTATCATGAGTTTCTACTACCTCATTGTGCCTAACAATCAACTCATCATTTGAGGTCTTAAAGCTTGGTGTATTCAATTTCAAGAACTTTATATTTTGATTTGTACTTCTTGATCACTTGTTGGTACTCATCTAGGATGTTTTGCACTTCATTAGGAGATAAGCAATGTTCACTTTCATCATTAGAGGAGTCCTCATCATCACTCACCTTGGAGTTACCTCTTGCCATGAAGCACATGGGTGGTGGAGGTAGAGGTGCCTCATCACCATCTTCATCATCATCATCATGCATGGCAATCCCCACAATCTTTTTCTTGGATTCTTCATCACTTGAGTCATCACTTGAGGATTCACCATCCGTGATCCATTCTCCAAGGAAAGACTTGACCTTCTCTTTTCTTGTGAAAGACCCTTTCTTCTTGTGGTCCCTCTTCTCATGACTTTTCTTTGATGTCTTTTGTTGATTGTCATTATCTTCTTGTTTCTTGTTGAGCTTTGAAGGCTCCGGACAATCATATGAGAGGTGGCCATATTTGCCACAATTGTAACAAATTTTCTTGTCATTGTCCTTGCCTTTCCGGGTACGAAACTAGTTTTTCTTGAGGTCATAGTTGTACCCTCTCTTGTTCAACCTTGACATCATCTTGGAGGTCTTTCTCATGAGACGTGCTAACTCAACATCACCATCTTCATCACTTGAATCTTCGTTAGCTTCATCTTCGCTTGAGCTTGGTGATGGAACTTTGCACTTATTCTTTTTCTTTTTCTTGGACTTATGATCACTCTTAGCTTTGAGTGCAAGATCTCTCTTGTCTTGCGGTGGATCAACTTCTCCCAAGAGGAACATCTCATGAGACCGAATCTTCCCAACAACATCACTCACTTCAAGTGTTTCAAGATCCTTCTCATAGAGCAATGAGGTGACAATGGTGTACTTGGGCTTGTGTAGACAATGAAGGATCTTCCGGATGATGTCACTAGTAGACAAAGGAGAAATTTCAAGTGCATTAATGTCCTCAACAAGCACATTCAATCGAGCATACATTTGTTCAACCAACTCATTTGGAAGCATTTTGAATTCAGTTAAGTTTTTCCTTAAGCACTTGATATTTTTCTTCACGAAGCTTTTTAGAACCAACATAGATAGCTTCAAGTGCTTCCCAAATTTCATGAGAGGTCTTTTTGCTATGAACACGAGCAAAAATCTCCTCACTAAGAGCATCAAATAAAGCATTCTTTGCTCTAGCACCATATTTGACTTGATCTTCATTCCAAGGACCGACTATAGGTTTCTCCGTGACCGCCCAAGCGATGGAATTAATAGCCTCAAGGTAACCCTCCATGCGAGCTTTCCAATAAGCATAGTTTCTCCCATCAAGCTTGAGTGGACCACCACTTCCCCCGGACATACTCTAGGATTTTAAGCCTAATAAGAGAGCCCTTGCTCTGATACCAATTGAAAAGATCGTGGCCCAATAAGGGGGGGTTGAATTGGGACTTTTTCAAATTTTTATCTAGTCCTTAACCTAGATTAGTATTGCCCAATCTAAACTTTGAAACATAGTCACTAGAGCATGCTAGCAAAAGGTCCTTAGGTAGGTAAACACACTATCATGATCATTTTAGTCTAAAAGATTTCACACTAGCAAGATCAAATCATAAGCAAAAGATCACACTACCATGCAAGTTGTCCTAGTCAAACTACAAGCAATCAAAAGCAAGAATAACAAAAAAAGGATTTAATTGCTTGAAATAAAAGTAAGGGACACGAGACAACCGGATTTTTTTCCCGTGGTATCGAGGAGTTGATGCTCCCCCCTAATCCACGTTGGAGCACCCACACAAGGGTATAGCTCCCTTGCTTCACCAAGGAGCAAGTGATCACTAAGAATGCTCCTCCTCCATCTCCGGAACAGCGAGCTTCACACCATGTACAATCTTCTTGTCTTGGGGCTCCCACAAACTCCAAGAGCTCACCAAGAACCTCCCGATCACCAAGACCAGCTAGGTGCCGTCAAACACCAAAAGTAACAAGCTCCTAAGCCTTCACTTGACCTACACTCAGTTGGCCCTAGCTCAAGCACACTTGCTACACTTGCAAAGGATGAAGTCTTCAATGTTGAAGCACAAACAATGTACTAGATCTTCTCTCTTTTGCTCAAAGCACTTTCTCTTCTTCTCAAGGGTGGCCTCAAATATTCAGGGTGTCAAAGGCAACTAAAATGAGCCAGGGGGTGCCCTTATATAGAGTGGAAAGAATTACATAGCCAGTTGGAAGTCCACTGCAGAAAAACCTGTGACCACCGGAATAACCGACGGGTGACAAAGTTGAGGCGTCGGTTCAACCGGTCTCTCTGTGTCCAAATTATAGCTGTTGGGGTTCTGACACAGTATCCAGACTTGCGTCATTGCACCGGCCCATGCTCCGTAGGGGCATCGGTTCAACCGGTGCTGAAGAGATTCACTGATCAACTCAAACAAGCGTTCTGGAACATAACACATCCAATGCACCGGTGCTTTGATTCTGAAGCGTCGGTTCAACCGGTGCTGAAGAGAAGTTGAGGTCCACCGAAACATGCTCTCTGGAACATAGTACATCTAATGCACCGGTGCTTTTCTTGGAACCATCGGTTCAACCGATGCTATAGTGATTGTTGATTTGATTTCTTCTTGCATCCAGAGAGATAGACCGACAGGGCGTCGGAACTTCCGGCAAGCATCGGATGCTCCGATGCTAGGGGCATCGGTTAAACCGGTGCTGCTGTTTTTCTTTGTTTTCATCTGAATTGACTTGGATTCGAATGTGACTTCGATTGTTTCTTCTTTCCAAGCGTTGTGTTAACTTCTATTGACCATCTTGGGCTGTTTTTGAGCGAGTGTGCAAGATTTCTAAGGCCAACTCAATTTTGGTCAAGCTATTAACTCATGAACCCCCTCTTAATAGTACGGTCAAGAACTAAAAACTATAAACTCTAGCTAAATCAAGTGTCCTTCATCTTCTTGAGACACTTGAGACTAGAAAGGTCCTTAATCTTTGAAATTGAGTTCTTGGCACACATGGTTATTCTGAATTGAATGGTCTCTTTTCACATTTCATATGAGACTAATCCATTTATTGATTTTTCCATTAAAACACACGTTAATCGCATACGGTTGTCATTAATCATCGAAACTTACCATTAGTATCTATCGGTCTAGATGCGCTTCAGGTATGTACCTCCGCAGAATAGTAGCTGCTTCAGGAATATCCGGGTTGAAATACCAATGGCATGCTGAATGGCCGCTGAGATACAGCTGGCCTGTAAACACATGGAAGCAGCCATTGAGGTATTAGGAAGCCCGCAAAACCGGTCATAGAAATGAAGTTGGCTCATGGAGGTAAAGGGAGACAACAACATGGACTGTGCGCTTTAAGAAATGATTACCCTGGAACGTTTTCACAAGGCAGCCTGTTAAGAGCACGCAGACGGGAAGTTGAGTCTGAGATCCCAGTGGATGTCTCAAGGTTGAAGGAACCGGCGCGCTGCCCCCATAACGAAACCTTCACTGATTCATTCCTTCAAACCAGAAAAACCGGCGATGTGAAGTGCGTTGAGAACTTGTTTGAAGAATTGAAAACAAAGCGGGGAGGCAGCGAATGGGATACGGAAATGGCTGCAGCAGAGGCATACCGTTCATCCTGAAGAACAATATTACGCCGCATGTTTGGCTTGGATTGATTTGCAAACGGCACCCATTCTGGCTCGGAGACCTCGACGAGAATTCCAAGTATATCTGCAAGGGCAGGGACAGGTGTGTGTGAATAAGCGCGCTGCACAAAAACAGCAGAAATATGGTTTAGCCGTACCATGGAATTTTTTTTGTCACCAATGTAGTCTCGGAGGCTGCAGAAAGGTGTGAGGTTGTACACGTGTTCAGGGTAGGCACCGGCGCCGTCCGCACGGCTTATCCGCGTGTGGCACGTCAGTTCTATCATATACTGACCAGGGACAGATTTGAAGTAGTCTTTTGCTTTGCAAACCCGGAACCTGGTAACTACGTAGGTATTGCTGGGCTCTATTATTGGACCGTGACGGGCACATTCCCTAGCCGGTATTTCAGCGTACATAGCATTTCCCTGAGGCGACAAAATGAGTCGCATAAGAATAACTACACTGAGTTTATCTGGGGGAAAGAGGAAGGAGTCTTTTAATGGGTGCGGTAGCCATACCTGATTATCTGCCAGGACAAGGTCAATATGCTGCAGAGGGCCATCGTCGTTTAGCCCTCGGAATTCCCATTTCCTCACAACACGCACACAGATAGTTTTGAGCTTGTCCGTGCAGGAGGGCTGCATACTGCCCTCCGTGCAGCCCCACGCCGGATGCACGCCGCGTGGACAGGTGATGGATCCGACGCACGCGACGAGGAGGCTTTCGATGATACCGAGCTGTGGACTCTCGGATGACAGGCTCGGCATTGACGGCTTCAGCAGACACGTGCACGACTCCTTTTCTTAGCCCGCCGTCCGACGCCGCCCCATTGATTCCTGCTGCTCACGCCCGTCACCGGCGATGCCGCATCCTCATCCTATAGCTGCCCGCCTAGCCCCGCCATCGCCGCCTCCCTACGTCCTCCGCACCATCGTTGCTCATGGTGAGAGCCGGCGACCTGAGTTGCTATCAGATTTGAATGATTCCGCCTATTCAGAAATCTGAAGACGTCTCGTTTTCTTGTAACTATTCTGATCTTGTAATATTTCTTTTCTGGCATCGGCTGCTAGCTTCTAGATCCTCTCCCGCGGCAGCAACGTTGGCCTCGATAGAGGCTGCTAGGTCTGAGCACCACGATGACTGCAACAGCTAGGGCCTAGCACGAGACTGGCGTAGTTCGATCGGAGCTGATGCGTACTTGATGTTGAGTCTTCTTTGCCTGTAAGCCGATCGCTGCAAGCCTCAGCCCGCGGTTGCGTAGGAGCCGAGCCCTCGCCCGCGTGGGAGGTGGACTAGCAGGCGTCGGATCCATCACCTGTCCACGCGGCGTGCATCCGGCGTGGGGCTGCACGGAGGGCAGTATGCAGCCCTCCTGCACAGAGTTTTTTTTTCCGAGGAGTGAGGCTAGACAGTGGGCTCGCAGCCATTGTCTTGCATGACAAAAAAACAAGGAAGTGAGCAGAGTATGGTGAGTTCCCATTAAGGTGTACTCAAGGTAGAAACATACTGGCACCCAAAAAAGTTTCCTCATTAGGCCTGTTGTGCTGGCAGCGTATGAGCAACAGGAAAATATGGCGCCTGTTGCTATGGTTGCTCCGACGTGGGTAGAGACTGGAATATTTCAGGGTACACAATATCTTGGTGGTGTCTGTGCAGATGCCGTCTGCGTCCTCGATAAGAATACGCAGTCCTTTTCGCGATGTAACTCGAGACACAGCTACATAGAGCTGCCCATGACTGAATACGTGTGTTTTGAGGTAAACACCAACTGTTTCAATTGTCTGCCCTTGGCTTTTATTGATTGTCATAGCAAAGCAGATTTTAATTGGGAACTGTCTACGCTCCTTGACGAAAGGCAGTTTAGAACTCTTGAGAACCAGGCTAATTCGAGGTATGATGACGGTCTGACCAGCGTGGCTACCTGTTAGTATCTGAGCTTCAAGGACCATATTAGCAAGAGCTGTTACAACAAGCCGACTTCCATTGCACAACCCCATGGATTGATTAATGCTGCGCAGAAGCATGATGGGTATACCCTTTTTAAGCAGGAGCACGTGTGTGGGAAAGTTGTTTGAAACGAACATGGCACCATTTATGCCATTTCGAGTGATTTTGGTGATCGAATGACAACACAACACTTGGACTAATATGATTGTTAAGGGCCGCCCCTACGGGCGAATCGAAGCCAAGTCAACCTATAGGCACCGGTTGAACCGACGGTCCAAGAAAGGGCATCGGTGCATTGGGCGTACTGTGTAACAGAGACGATGTCAAGTGCCCAGGAGAAGTTTCTTCAGTACCGGTTCAACCGACGGTGCATTGGAGTATTGCGTTGGTGCATTGACGTCAGCGGAAGAGAAGAAGGCTATGAGTGACTGGTTTAACCGACAGGCAAGCATCGGTTCAACCGGTGGTCACTGTGTCAGCAGACAGAAGTTCAACGGCTACTTCGTGTCTTAGAGTGACCGGACGAACCGACGCTACCCCTGCCAGAGGCATCGGTTCATCCGATGATACGCAAATTTTCTGCTGACCGTTGGAGCAACGGCTACAAGACTTGGTGGCCTATATATATGACTCACCCCGGCCATTTGAAGATTGCTGGAGTTGCTGGACATCTCACACACACCCAAGAACATCTCCAAGCCATACAAGAGCATCAAGTTCATATCCTTAGCCCTTTGCACACTTTGAGAGTGTTGTATAAAGGTTAGCTCTTAGTGAGTGTGTTTGCAAGACCTTGAGTCTTTGTGCTGTGGTTCTCTAGTGAACCAAGACAAGAGCTTGGTGCGCCGGCACCTTGGAGCTTTGAAGCTCGCCGGCAACGTCATCGACCCTCTGACTTGGTGTGGAGAGGCGACGACATCTTTGTGCGGGGGACGTGGAGACCCCCATCCTTTGTGGAGAAGCTCCTTAGTGGAACCCAGGGCAATACTCTTAGTGAGTGCTACAACAACGTGGATGTAGATGTGCCTTTGTGGCTAACCGAACCACGGGATAAACACCCGCGTCAAGAGTTTGCTATCTCCTATCCCGCTCTTTAAGCTTCCGCATTTAATACTTGCAACATTTTGTGCCTTTATTTTCATAGAATAGTTTCTTGTTAGGAAAGACTATAGGGTGCATAACTCTTTTGGGATAGGGGTTTCACACTAGAACAACCTAGTTGCACATCTAGATAGCTTGATTTAGTTTAAAATTTTGTGCAAATTAGTTGGAGCCATAGATCAAGTTTTTTTAGTACCTAATTCACCTCCTCCTCCTCTTAGGTTAGAGCACTCGATCACTTTCATTGTTGCTATTTAGGGAATTCAAAAATTCAACAGGGTATAGGAGGTCGAACTGAATCGTGGCTGCCGGGAGCCTTTATAATCTTATCACAGCTGAAGTACTGCTTGCTATCACCTGGCATTAATTCGCCAACGTACCTATTTATTTCGTCGACGGTCTCATTAGTCGGGGTTAGAATGGCATGACTCCGCAGGTATGCTGGGTCAGCATAACGGCTGCGCAGATCTGCATAGACGCTGTCAACAATTGCGGGAATTTTGCCAGAATGAGGCATTAATAGCAAGTCATCTGGAATTTCGATCCATGTAGCCTCTGTTTCGTTCTCCTTGCAGGAGGCTGGAATTTTGCCTTCTCCGATTGCAAGCATCCAGTTGCTGAATTCAGAAATTTCGTTGTACTTTTCTTCGTCTACATCGGGTGAGCGAAGACGCATGTTAGTTTTTAGACTGAGATAGGATATGTGCGACCACAGGTGGGACTTTGTAATAGAAGCGCTAACTATCTGAGATCTACTGCCCCCTTGGATTACAGGGAGGATCTGCCGTAGGTCACCACCGAGAACCACAACTTTACCACCAAACGGGATGTGTTTTAGTTCAGGTTCATGCGCCGATAGGAGGTCTCTGAATGATCTTTCAAGGCTCTCCAAGGCTGCACGGTGCATCATCTGGGCTTCGTCCCATATCACCAGGGACGTTTTTTCAATTAGCTCGGCTAGCATGGTGCCCCTTTTGATATCGCAAACTGAGGACTCATCCAGCTCACAGGGTATTTTGAACCTAGAGTGTGCAGTTCTCCCACCTGGAAGGAGTAAGGAAGCAACACCCGAAGAAGCAACAGAAAGTACAATTTTCCGGTGAGCACGTATGTACTTAATGATAACATCCCAAAGATATGTTTTCCCAGTGCCTCCATACCCCGATAGGAAGAAGAAGCCCGGCCTATTGTCCAACACAGGGTCCGTGATTGAGTACAAGGTAGCCAGCTAGCTCATCATTGAGACTGGATATATCTGTCTCCGCTTCAAGGAGTAATTCGGAATGGTTATAATTCATTTCTTCTTCGATGAGCCAGCCAGTTGCCAGAAGAAGCGGTAGAAGGACCAGCTTTAGCAGGCAGGTTGTGGTCTTTAATGTGGCCGCCGTTTCGTGAAAATAGGTTGGCAAGGTCCTCTAGAAGCATGTCTTTGAGACTACTGCCAGGAACACAAAATTTTGGGTTCCCTACTGTTTCGTGAATGTGGTACTGGATGTCGTCAGCTAGGGTCCTCCATACTTTCTCAAGAAAGCGTATTCGTCTGCGACCTGACAAAACATAAGCATTGTGACGAAAAGGTGGCGCATCTGCGATGAAGTGCCCCATGCAGCAGCCTCGTCGAAAGCAGCGTACCATTCCTGGTCATTGCCTAGCAGGCCATGTTGGTAATATGCCTAAAAACCCATCATTACAATACGGTTTAAAGGTCCAAGAGGATATTGAATTCAAGAGGGATTATGAATTACTAATGGACCTATGAGATAGAAGCCCATTAGTACGCCCTATATATACGAAGGAGGGGCTAGGGGGGCGAAACCCTATGAGCCGCGCCACCTCCTAGCCGCCGCCCCTCCCTCTCTCTCGGCCGCCGCCTATGCCGTGCGTGCGGTGCTAGCACACCAACGCCCGGCGTTTCATCCCCGTACGTGTGGACTCCGTGGAGGCACTGCTACGACTGCTGCGCTGATCGGCTGCTGCGCTGGTTCGTGGGACAGTGATCGACTACTTCCTCTACATCGATGCGCGACTTCTTCCGCTGCGCTGCGCGTCTAGTGGTAACGATCTATGATCTTCTACTCGCAAGTATCTTGGATATATGCGGTAGTGATGCTAGCGTAGCCTACTCGTTTCCCCACAGTGGTATCAGAGCCATCTTGCATAGTTTTTGGTCTAGATCATTAGCATATAGGTGATATGTTATTGTAGTAGATTGGATCTATTACTTTTGCACGGTTTGATTAGATCAATTGGTCATAAGGGGTTAAAACTGGAGCTAGTTAATTGCGCAGCATGTGACAAAAAGATTAGTTCGTGTTCTTTCTTTGTTATGCATACGATATGTCCCAACCGGCTGGAATCACCATCAGGGACTAACTGTGTGCAAAGTCAGCAGATTGAACCAACAGATCGAAGTCATGTGTAGATGCAGTCTTCTCAAGTGCAAAGTTTGCACGGTCAATGTGATTGACCTAGTGAAAATTGAGGCATTATGAATGGCTCGGATTTGAGGTGATGCGATCACTCTGATGAGATTTTCATAGTGATTCCATAGATGCGATCTGTGTAATTCCGTGAGGTTTTCAGGGCACTGCCCTGAGACCCGCGGGGGGCGGCTCCCCCCTCGACCCCCCGCCCGCCGTTGCTTTCTCGTTATAGCGGCTTCCTAAGCGCTACTTTGGTAGAACACGTCAGTACGCCTAACTTGTTTTTGCAGGGTGTGATATGAATGGTATGGCCTCAATGTCATGTGATGATATATGTGATGATTTGTGCGGCCTGCGTGTCGCAAGTTAACACAACCGGGTTGAGGTTGCACCATTATTGTATAACGACCTGCGTGTCGACTTGTGATGTTTGAATCCTCATGTAATTATTTCACTAGCTATTAGATATAGTAGCTTAGTATCTTTTCATGGAGGCTTCAATCATAATGGCAATGATGATCACCACAAGACAGGACGGATGGCAATGGAGGTCACCTTGTAGCCATGGCGATGGAGCCCATTGTGATGCAAGAGGCCATACTATTCACAATATAATATGATTATATGCCTGTGATGTTTATTTTCCTGTCATACTATTCTTTCATGCTTTTACATATGGTGGATGTTTTAATCATGATAGAATAGCTTCCCTCAGAAAAAGTTGAGTTTTTTATGCCTTTTACCAATAGCTGCACCTATAAATTTTGATCGTTGTGTGGTAGGTTTACCAAAGTAGAGTACCCTCAGCTATCACTTTTGTATATGGTGGATGTCAGACATTCACAAGCATAGTATTAGTTTACTCAATAAAGCTATCAAAACAGTTTTGGGTTTTAAGGCTTAGGGTTGGGGCTGGGGCATTGGATGCCACCCAACAAACAAGAGTCGCATAGAGAAGTGATTAGTAGTTTGTTGCTTACCTGTATCACTATTTTTCTAGCTGTGATGCTAAAGCTCACTAGGATTTTAGTGATTATGGATCTTGAACCACTATATGTCATTAGAGGGAAGATGACTTTGATATAGTAGGTTGTCTTTTGTTAAATCAGTTAATGAAAGTCTTTACATAAACTTAGTGCTAAAATCTTGCTTTACTTTAATGTTGTAGATCATGTCTGTCAGTAACAATTCCGCTTTCAATTTGTGTTCTGTTCTTGAGAAAGAAAAGTTGAATGGAACAAACTTTATTGATTGGTACCGCAACCTGAGAATTGTTCTCAGGCAAGAGAAAAAGGAGTATGTTCTTGAGCAGCCATATCCTGATGATATCCCTGACAATGCAACTGCTGCTGATCACAGAGCTTATGAGAAGCACTACAATGACTCACTTGATGTCAGCTGTCTGATGCTCGCCACCATGTCCCCTGATCTGCAGAAGCAGTATGAGCATGCGGATGCTCACACCAAGATCGAGGGGCTGCGTGGGATGTTTCAGAACCAAGCCAGGACTGAGAGGTTCAATATCTCAAAGTCCTTGTGTTGCGTGCAAGCTGGCAGAAGGTAGCCCGGTCAGTCCTCATGTGATCAAAATGATTGGTTACATTGAGACTTTGGACAGACTTGGTTCTGAACTTCACCAAGACTTGGCTACTGATGTTATTCTCCAGTCGCTCCCGGCGAGCTATGAGCCTTTTATCATGAACTTTCAGATGAATAGCTTGGATAAAACATTGAGTGAATTGCATGGGATGCTAAAGACAGCAGAGGAGAGCATTAAGAAGAATCCCAATCATGTGATGATGATTCAGAAGGGGGAAAAAAGAGGAAGCGTTGGACGCCTCCTAATCCCAAAGGTAAAGGCAAGGAAAAGAGTTCCAGTGGTGAGTCCTCGGGCTCTAAGCTAAAGCCAGCACCTAAGGCCAAATCTGGCCCTACTTCTGAGGATGAATGCTTCCACTGTCATGAAAAGGGACATTAGTCTAGAAACTGCAAGAAGTACATGGAAAAAAAGAAGAAGAAGAAGGGAAGTGAGACTTCCACTTCAGGTATAAATGTTATAGAAATTAATATTGCATCATCTTCCAGTGAATCATGGGTATTTGATACTGGATCGATGATTCACACTTGCAAATCGTTGCAGGGTCTAAGTGAGACTAGAAGATTTGCAAGAGGCGAGTTGGACGTTCGTGTCGGCAATGGCGCAAAGGTTGCGGTGTTGGCAGTCGGCACCTACCACTTGTCTCTACCCTCCGGATTAGTTTTGAAATTAAATAATTATTATTGCATTCCTGCTTTCAGCAAGAACATTATTTCTTCTTCATGTTTGGAAGAAGTTGATGATTTTAAGATTGTAATAGAGAACAAACGTTGTTCTATTTTTTGTAATGGTATTTTTTATGCTCATTGTCCATTGGTGAATGGATTATATGTTCTTGATCTTGAGGATAAATCTATCTATAACATTAATACTAAGAGGCTTAGACCAAATGATTTGAATCCCACTTTTATTTGGCTTTGTCGCTTAGGTCATATAAATGAGAAGCGCATTGAACAACTCCATAAAGATGGATTGTTAAGCTCATTTGATTTTGAATCATTTGACACATGTGAGTCTTGTTTGCTTCGAAAGATGACCAAAGCGCATTTCACTGGTCATAGTGAGAGGGCGAGTGACTTGTTGGGACTTGTACATACCGATGTATGTGGACCAATGAGCTCAAGGTTTTCAGTACTTCATTACTTTCACTGATGACTTTAGCAGATATGGCTATATCTACTTAATCAGGCACAGGTCTGAATCGTTTGAAAAGTTCAAAGAATTTCAGAATGAAGTACAAAATCAATTAGGCAAGACAATTAAATTTCTGCGATCTGATCGTGGAGGAGAATATTTGAGCCTTGAATTTGGTGATCATTTGAAGCAATGTGGAATTATTCCGCAGCTAACTCCGCCCGGAACGCCTCAATGGAATGGGGTATCCGAACGGAGGAACCGAACCTTGTTGGACATGGTTAGGTCCATGATGAGCCAAGCTGATCTTCCATTGTCATTTTGGGGTTATGCTCTTGAAACTGCTGCATTCACACTGAATAGGGTTCCAAGTAAGTCTGTTGAGAAGACACCATATGAGATATGGACTGGGAAGCGTCCCGGATTATCTTTTCTCAAAGTTTGGGGGTGTGAAGCTTATGTCAAACGTTTGATGTCAGATAAGCTCACTCCAAAGTCAGACAAATGCTTCTTTGTGGGGTATCCTAGGGAAACCAAAGGATATTATTTTTACAATAAGGCGGAAGGCAAAGTGTTTGTCGCTCGCAATGGTGTTTTCTTAGAAAAGGAGTTTCTCTCAAAAGGATTTAGTGGGAGCAAGGTGCAACTTGAAGAAATTCAGAAAACACCCGAAACTATTTCAGCACCCACTGAAGATCCACGGGATGTGCAAGATGTTGCACAACCCGTAGTTGAGGCACCAGTCCCACGAAGGTCTATAAGGGCACGTCGCGCTACTGACAAGCTCAACCTCCTTATTACGGAGGAGCACCATGTATTATTGATGGAAAATGATGAGCCCTTGACCTACAAAGAAGCAATGATGGGACCCGACTCCGACAAATGGCTTGAAGCCATGGAATCCGAGTTAAAATCCATGCATGACAATCAAGTTTGGAACTTGGTCGATCAAATTGGCAGTATGAGTCCTGTCGACTGTAAGTGGATTTTTAAGAAAAAATTAGACATGGATGGAAATGTTCACATCTATAAGGCACGATTGGTGGCGAAAGGATTCCGACAAATTCAAGGTGTTGACTATGAGGAAACCTTTTCGCTCGTCGCAATGCTAAAGTCTGTTCGGATTCTCTTAGCAATTGCCGCATATTATGACTATGAGATAGGGCAAATGGATGTCAAAACCAGCTTTCCTTAATGGACATCTAAGTGAGGATGTGTATATGACACAGCCTGAAGGTTTTGTCGATCCTAAAAATGTTGGGAAAATATGTAAGCTTCAGAGGTCCATCTATAGATTGAAGCAAGCATCTCGGAGTTGGAATATTTGTTTTGATGAAGTAGTCAAAGGGTTTGGCTTCATCAAGAATGAAGATGAGACTTGTGTTTAGAAAAATGCTAGTGGGAGCGCACTTGTGTTTCTGGTCCTATATGTGGATGACATATTACTAATCGGAAATGATATTCCAATGCTTGAAGCCGTTAAAACCTCATTGAAAAAGAGTTTTTTGATGAAGGATTTAGGAGAGGCGGCTTATATTCTGGGTATTAGGATCTATAGAGATAGATCAAAAAGGCTAATTGGATTAAGCCAAGACACGTACATTGACAAGATATTGAATCGGTTCAATATGCAAGATTCCAAGAAAGGTTTCTTGCCAATGTCACATGGCATTACTCTAAGCAAGAGTCAGTGTGCTACGACACCTGATGAGCAAAAGAGGATGAGTACGATTCCTTATGCTTCAGCCATAGGGTCGATCATGTATGCTATGCTTTGCACGCGCCAGATGTTTCCTTTGCTCTAAGTGTTACGAGCAGGTATCAGTCAGATTTCGGTGAAGCTCACTGGACAATTGTAAAGAGTATCCTTAAGTACTTGAGAAGAACTAAGGATATGTTCCTAATATTTGGAGGCGAAGATGAGCTCCTTGTAAAGGGTTACACCGATGCTAGTTTTTAAACAGATAAAGATGACTCCAAATCGCAATCCGGTTTTGTTTTCTAGCCTCAATGGTGGGGCAGTGAGCTGGAAGAGTTCCAAGCAAGATACGGCGGCTGATTCGACGACAGAGGCCGAGTATATTGCATGCTTCCGAAGCTGCAAAAGAAGTTGTTTGGATCAGAAAGTTTGTTTCTGACTTGGGTGTTGTTCCTCGTGCGTCCAGTCCAGTGGACCTCTATTGTGATAATAGTGGTGCCGTTGCACTAGCAAAGGAGCCTAGAACAACTAAGAAGTCCAGACATATACTGCGGAAGTATCACCTCATCCGTAACTTTGTTGAGAGAGGTGATGTGAAGGTTTGCAAGGTGCACACGGATTCAAATGTTGCTGATCCGTTGATGAAGCCTCTCCCACAACTAAAGCATGAGGCGCACATGAGATCTATGGGTATTAGATACTTACATCCGTAATTCTAGTGTGCGTGAGAGATTTTTGTGTCATGAGTATGTTTATGTAATGATGAATAATTGTTATTTGTTCCATGGATGATTATTTTACATTGATTATCAAGTACGTGACTTGTTTGTGAAACTCTTTGTTGACAATGATATGATTCTAAATTATCATTAGTTTATGTCGTTATGTGGGACAACAACGACGTTAAGACTAGCACATGCATTAATTGATGATCATGTTTCGATCATGGATATGGAGATATCGGATTAATGATGTGGACACATGTTGGTGAACATGGTGTTGGATTGACCCACTCCAAGACAATGTTGGGATTGTTATTCTGTATGTGCCATCAGTTGTTCTTGAGTGTTATACCTACTGGATCCTTAGACCTGAGATCGCCATTGTTTCTCACTATGTGTAGTGGTGCATTTTGGGGCTGCTAAACGCTACTCCGTAACTGGGTAGTTACAAAAGTAGCTTACAGGTGTGTCATGAAACATGGAATGGGATGTGAGCGGATCAAGATGGAATTTGCCCCTCCTAGATAACGGGAGAGATATCTCTGGGCCCCTCGAGATAGTTGGATTTGAAAGTGCATGGCCATGCCAAAGTGATTAAAGAGTTAATCATTATAACTAAAGGTTAGTTATTAATAGAATCCACTATTAGATCGAGAGAATGGTCGAGCTATCACAAAGGTGGCACGCATCTCGCCTTCAGCTTGACTGGTATCGTGTGGCAAAGGAATCGGTGTATGAGTATATCTAAGGTTCGGCCGATATGATCTTTATGTGTATTTGTGAGTCACTATGCCCTGCTAGGTGCCGCTATTGACTTGTGATTCGGAAATGATTTCCGATTATGACCACCTACACATGAACCTAACGGGTCACACACTTAAGGGGTTTGGAATGTTGGAAAGATTGCCTATATGATTGTCTCTAGTGCAAGTGAGAGATTGTTGGTGATATGCCCAAGAGCCCATCATTACAATACAATTTAAAGGCCCAAGAGGATATTGATCCAAGAGGGATTAGGGTTACTAATGGGACTATGAGATAGAAGCCCATTAGTACGCCCTATATATACGAGGGAGGGGCTAGGGGGGCGAAACCCTGTGAGCCGCGCCACCTCCTAGCCGCCGCCCATGCCATGCGTGTGGTGCTAGCACACCAACGCCCGGCATTTCATCCCCGTACGTGTGGATTCCGTGGAGGCACTGCTACGACTGCTGCGCTGATCGGCTGCTGGGATCAAGTACGACGAGCTCGGTTTGTGGGACGTGATCGACTACTTCCTCTACATCGACGCGCGACTTCTTCCGCTGCACTACGCGTCTAGTGGTAACGATCTATGATCTTCTACTCGCAAGTATCTTGGGTATATGCGGTAGTGATGCTATCGTAGCCTACCCGTTTCCCCACAGGCCACACGCAGTACTAGCTGCTTTAAAAGTAGGGTATATGTGGCAGTTGTATGTGCGGATGTCGTCATAGCTTTGCGCTCCTTTAACGATCATTAGAAGCATTCTAAGATAGTAGCGTTCACCCACTGAGGGATGAACGTAGTATAGACGGCCGATCTTGGTACTGTGACGCTGTTTCTCCCACACACGCTTGTCCCTCAACCAGGACCATTTTGAAGGGAACTCGAGGTAAGTAAGATCTCGGGCTTCTGGATTTTGCTGGTTAGATTCCATCCACTGTGTAAGCATCGTTCTTCGTAGGAATTCCGAAGAGAGGACCTCAGACATGTTGGCGTGCTCATCATACAAGACGTTATTCTCGTCAGGAAGGTGGACAGGCATTCGTTCTATGGATGGGTAGTGCCGGTGTATGTCGAAACCGAACACACGCTAGCAGGCGTCCTGCTCACTAATGTAGCGGCAGTCTAGGTATTCTTTTACCTCATTTCTAGTTTGGGTCTCCTCATCCAGGGGTACTTCCTCACCATTTTTGATTTTTTGGAAGTATGCTTTGCTGCAGTCCGGTCCCTTGGTGACGTATTTGAAAAGGTATTTAATGAAGATACCTTTGTTGCACCATTCTACGTTTATATGAGCTTGGAATTTTTTAAGGAGGTAGGGATTGTATGGGACAACCCACCGGTTATCCAGCTTTACAGATCCTTTCATGACGAAGCGACCATTGTTGGGCCGTTTATAGGTTGCAAATCCTTGCTCGTCAATGGAGGTGGCCTCCTGGTAATTTTTTGGGTATCCCTTTGAGCATTTACCATTTTTCATGCAAGGACACTTAGGGTTGTCCTTTCCGCAGGGGCCGTGAATCATGTTCTCGGCAACTAAAGCATACAGAAGAGGATCCTCATTGGGATAGGGAATCTCGGCGCTGATAAAACTGTCTATCATGGCGGGGTCAGGATTGGTTGTATCCTGGGCGGCCCAGAGGATGATATGAGCATGAGGGAGCCCTCTTTTTTGGAATTCGACGGTGTGTAGGACTGGGGACGGGGAAAAGAAACAAAACAAAAGTGAGCTGACGAAATGTAGTGGTACCTTAAAATAACAGGTATAGAAGGTAAGGTTCGTTGGTGATGTTACCTGCTAGGACAGGACCAAAAGCCTTTCCAGTTTTAATGTCATCCAACATCTCCTCTAATTTCATATTATAAACCCGAACAACAATGTCAGCTCTGTCAGAGGCTTTCTGGCCGGATTCTAGAATTCCAAGGCTTATCTCAGGCCAGTTTGGGTCACACGTGAATGTAACAAAGAAATCAGGAGGCCCAAATACGCGGCAGATAGCCATTCCGTCGTGGTAATTCTGTACCATGTATCTCCTGCCGCCTGTATGAGATGCGGGGAGGACGGTTAGCTTGCCCATTTCCGAACCGTCGATGCAGCCTCTGCCTACCGCGTCGGCTATACCCTGCAGGTTCTCTATACGAAGCCGGGACTGATTTCTGAGAATGAACCACAGACGGTTCTCATCAATGGCTGCACGTGCATCGACTTTGATTTGGCTTGATAAGAGGCCGTAATTTAGGAAAGAGTTAGGCTGACCACGCCTGTAATAGAAAATGGTATCTAAAGTATTCTTGCATTGTAACCGTGTCCCGCTTTCCTTTTTTTTCTGGGGGACGCCATCATAGAGGATCCCAACCTGGAACCCACGTTCTCCAAAGGGGAATAGCAGCGGGTACTGCAGCGACATATAGGCAGGATGCAGAGACGATATACGACGCAGATTACCAGATTTTGTTTCAACAATTATGTCGCGCTTGAAAGAATCAACTGTGAAATCCCCCACGATAAGCATAGCAAGTTCATCAGTAGAAGGCAAGGCATACTGAACAGGATCGCCTTCTTGGGCGGCCACAATTCTGATGACGAAATCACTGCCCTCGTCATCATGTATTCTGTCGTGGGCCATCCTAAATTTCTTGGCAAATGGATTATGAGTGTCCAACATAGCAATTAGCATGTCGACCACCGACGGGTCGAGAGATGTAGTTCCCTCATCAGAGTTCAATGCTTGCAGACGGTTTGACACTTCGTTAGAAGTATCATAAATGTAGAGCTGAAGAAATTTTGGGGGGCTGCCATCGGGAGGAAGCAAAGACCCAATACGATGGTGGACCTGCCCATTAATTTTGAAAACCGGCGGGCCACGGCCGTCATTAACAGACCGATCAATGTTGGCGCCCATAGAGGTGAACGCAAAAAGGCAATTGTACTGCCTTATATTTTTCATGAATCTGTTGGCTCGAGATCCGCCAGCGAAAGTAGCAAGGGATGCAAGAGGTTCCGGTCTACGAAGGAAAGGCGGTATAACTATCTTGCCACCCTTGCTTGCAGCACTGGTAGAAATTTATTTTGTTCTGCAGGCTGGAAGAGGCTGATTTAATTCTTTCTTGGTACCAGAATACCGCACCACAGTGGGAGCACACGTAATCAGGCGAACCATAATACGATCTTCCTGTATACGAAGCTGTGGAAAATCTCATTTGTGTTAGGAAATACGGTATGGTTGGTGAACCTACACAATTACTTTCGCGCGATACCTTTTAGTGCTTCAATATACTCCTGAGCAAAGCGTCCGCACTGACGGTTCCCCTCTGCCATCATCGAAGAAGGCAACAATGGTGAAACGTGTTGCAGAATGGAGGTAACGCAAGCACGGCTTCTATTGCTGTATCTGGAGTGGAACACGTAAATGGATCTACAGATCCTGTGCAGCCTACCATACCTGAGTGGGTAATGCGTTTCTGCAACAGATATTTCCGGCGTTTTGAACGGTTTCAGCAGAGTATGAGCCGCCAGGTGCGTAACAGCCAGTGCCGCCTACACACGAGGAACGACAAGGGCGGTAAATACCTCTCTTTAGGATTAGGCCGACCGAGGTATTAAAATCAGGATGTGTTTAGTATTACTTGGAGGGAGGTCAGCCCGGCGTTTATACGGAGCAGGCATCCTACGGCAGTGAGCATTAATTTTTTTGGCACGTGAAAAGTTGGATTCCAACCAGGCAGGCCTAGCGCCGGGCCAAAACGAATTAGACGGCCGTTAGACCAACAAATCGCACGGCAAACCGCATTTCAGGCAGCTACATCAAGCGCTGAGAAGAACACAGCGCATGTGCAGTCTGAGGAGTTGGCTGGTGGCTCACCTAGCGGCAGGTGCAGGAGGAGACCAAAATGCGGGGCCGTCAAACAGGAAGCAGCAACGAGCAGGATCCTGTTTAGCAAAAGATTTTTGAGGATTAATTAGCACAACAGCTCAGCGGCAAACCGCAGCTCAGCCAGATCCACCAAAAGCAAACAAGACTAATGAGCATGCGTAGTTTGAGGACTCGGGCAGCGGCTCACCTAGCGGCGGGTGCAGCAGAAGGCCAGAATGCAGAATCGTGGGACCCAAACCAGGAACGGGCCGAAGCCTGCTTGCCGTAAAATTCTTAGGGATTAATAAAGATCCCGGCCATGGAGAAAGTGATTTGATATAAGAAACAGGGTCCAGGCACATGGTTAAGGCATACCTTTTTTTCCAGCAGCTTAAGTTCAGCCTCCCAGAGAGCACTAAGCGACGAACGTGAGGGGGACCCTGCAGCCATTGAAACCAACAAATCCTTAAACAAGGTACGGCAACCATACCGCAGAAACCAATAAGGCACACTTAGGCCGGCCGGCGCAAACCCGGCAGCCATTGAAACAGAGGAAAAGAAACTATGAACGGGGACATGAAGGAGAACATGTGGCTGCGGACCTCGCTGCCTAGATCTGAAGCCGACCGAGGGTGACGCGCGCCGCTAATGGAGGCCGGAAGGAACGGATCCGGCCCCAAAATCCGGACTAGCGCAGGATGGAGGCACCCAATCTGGGAAAACAGATCCAAGAAGAGAGGCATTAGGGAGACGAGGACAGCAAACCACAGGGAAGGAAGAACTGGCTGGAAGGCACCTGCGCCGGCAGCATGGGAATCAGCGGGGAGATGCTACAATGGCGACCTCCCCTCGGAAGGATGCGTCGGCGACAGAAGGCAGGAGGACACGGAGGCACTGGCGATGATGGCAGAGAGCAGGAACAGGCAGGCGAATAAGAATCCCCAAGTGCGGCCGACTGTTGCCTGGGAGGAGTACTTGCAGGGGAGGGAGCCTCACGGTCCGAACAGCAATGTGGGCAGGAAGACTGGCTGGACGTCAATGTGAACAGGTGGGACAGGTATGAACACACGGGCGAAAGCGGTGTGAACATCGAAGCCGCCGTAGCACGGCGTAGAATGAACATGCGGGCGCATGCAGGCACGCAGAATGTGCGGTACACCGTCCGATGCACGAATGTCCGGCAGAACGATGACCACGGCAACGATGGCAATGACAAGAAGCCGCCAAATAATGACGGCGGGCCAAACTTCGAGCAGCATGTGAAGGTGGCGGCAACCATCTTCGGTGGGATCTCCTCCACCGAGAACAAGCACGATCGGAAGACTACCCTGAGAAGGGTCGATGCCGGTTCCGCCGTGGACTCTTCCCCAGCCCCGTTCTACAGACCTAGGTCCAAGGTCCCGATCTCCTTCGACCGGATAGATCAGTGGGCCGACCTCCCTGATATGGGTCGGTTCCTGCTGGTGCTCAGCGCCAACATCCACAAGGTCTGCTGTGATAAGATGCTGATCGATGGAGGCAGTGCAATCAACCTGCTCTTCTCCAACGCTTTTCAGGAGCTCGGATGCAAGAAAGATGACCTCCAAGCAACATCGGCCAACTTCTGGGGTGTGATCCCCAGGAAAGCATCCAAGCCCATGGGAGAGATAACCCTCCTGGTGCAGTTCGGCCTGGAAGACAACTTCCGCAAGGAGTGGATCAACTTCTACGTCGCCGACTTCGAGAATGCCTACCACGCCATCCTCGGGCGGCCCACGCTCACCAAATTCATGGCGGTCCCCCACTACTCCTATCTGGTGATCATGATGCCGAGTCCCCCAGGGCATACTCTCCCTTCGAGCCAACCTCCAGATGGCTCACGCCTGCGAGGTAGAAATCTAGGTAGATGGCCAAGCTTGCCATCATACATGAGGCTTCAACCTCCTACTCGCCGACAGAGGCTTTACGCACTGCGCCGACCTCCTACCAGTGGCCCGGCCGCAACAGATCTCCACCGTCTGGCCCTGCCAAGGCATCGAAGACTTCTTCGCACTCGGACGCCTAGATAGAACCGTCTTTACTAGCGCCGTCTCTATAATAACCCAGACATGTACCCCGTACTTATGAATATTCAATAAAGTCCGGTTCTCCTTGAAAATCTCCAAAGTGCTTCATCTTGCAAAGGTCCTATTCCAGCTAACAGCGCACCGATATCGCATCGCAGACCTCTTCGCCTTAACCCCCTATTCCAGCTAACTGTGGCGGTACTCCAAGTTAGCCGGCAACCCGGGTCATGATACTCAGAGCAGACCCTGAGCTCGACCTCTTCCATATACTCAGAGCAGACCCTGAACTCAACCTCTTCCATACACGTCTAGGCGACCTCCGGGCACTGCATTGTGGAACGTCGGCAGTGGTTCCATAGTGACGATCTGCCTAACCCTACACATTCCGGAACCCACGGTTCGACATTATGGGCAGCGGGCTAGCCATGACTGAGCCTTCGCTAAGGGCTTGTTTGGTTCGACTTAAAACTAACAAACAATGAATATGAAATAACCTTTGTTTTACAATCGCCGACTTCATGCATTACTAATATATGTACATGCAGATGTTTCTTCTACTTATATTACAGAGTATTCAAACTAACTATCTACACAGGCCGAGCTCTGGGCTCCCCAACGTCTCCTTTTTCAGGAAACAGGACTAGGTTGCCGGCGAGGATTTCGGCAGCAGCCTCCACCTCCTTCTGGAGGGCCTCCACCTAGGCGTCAGTGGTCGAAGGATCGTAACCTCGCGAGACTCATTCGACGTTGACCACCGAGTACAGGGACCTCACCAGTGCAAGGACACGCGAGGTCTCGGAGGTCGCTGCTCCCCGCATGACCTCCCGAAGCCCCTGCACCGCCCCAAGAAGGTCAGCGGCGGTGCTGCACCGTGCTCCGTCATCGCCCTCTCCTCTGGTGGCGGCATCAGGTAGTCCACCACCAGAGTGATGTCCTCCACCACCTCGCCGACCTCCTCGGCACGCCGGCGCGCTACGTCCTACGCCTCTGCAACTCAAAAATGAAGGATATTTTTTAAGATAGCGATGGGAAGACATAGTTATAACTCAATGAAGATCACAAAGGTTCACCATCAAGCTCCTTCGCCAGCCCGGCCGCCTTTTCTTGTAGGAGCCGGTTCTCCTCCACGAGGCGCTTATTCTCCTCATAGGTCAGGGCAGTCTGCTTGAGCATTCGCCTACAAGCCTGCGAGGTCTTGCCGACCTCCAACAGAGCAAGGGTTCAATGAACTCATACATTTGCAACACAAAGGGAAACCACCACACATACCTTGGAGAGCTCCGCCACCTCTTGGGCCACCTTCTCCAGCGCCCGAACGTTCTTCTCATCGACATCGTCTTCGATGAACTCATACATCTGTTGGTGGTTGATATCGGTGATTTTCGCCGCCAACGCTCTGCCTGATTTCTTGAAACAAAGGTCATATTTATGCCAAATTCACTTATATTAATAAGTTCCACAAGTTTTGGAGAGTATTTGAATGCAGGAACAAAATGTTTGAAATTTGGCTAAAATGAGAGAAAACCCAGGTCGGTCGACCTAGGCTAGGCCGGCCGGCCTATCCACCTTGGCAATTCAGGCTCATCTTTGGTTAGAGTGCTCATGAGTGCAAATACAAGCCAATCCAATGTGGTTTTATACAAAATGCATAAACCAATACCGAAAGGCTTGAGCCATGACAAGTTGGGTCCAGCCCATGGCTCAAGCTGCAGTGACCAAACTTAGAACCAAGTCCTAAACTGACTTGAGGAGGAAAATACAAGCGTTGCTTGACACATCGGTGGAATGGAGGGCCGAGGGGGGACAACCCCAGGCCGGCCGCCCTAGGCCGGGCCGCCCCGCCCCTAACTGCCTCGCTTCGGACCAACGCAAATACAACCGACATCTACGGGTGATCCAGGACGTCCAGCTGGAAGGCATTGGAAAACAAATGACACCCCAGGCCGGCCTGAACTTTTTGAGCCATGTGTGCAGCCCTCAGGTAGAAGTTACAACCGCCATGCATGCGCGGACAGCTTTGCTTCCAAGTCAAGCCAACCATAGCTTAGCTTACAAGCTAAGCAACCTTGGCCTTGCTTACAAGCTAAGCAACCCACCTTGGAGGCCTATAAAAGGGAGCCCCCACCCCTCATTCAGCACACACCATTTGGAGAGGAGAAGAGTCCAAGCAAGATGTAGTCTCACTTAGTAGAATAGGGAGAGTGTGAGGTGAGAGTCTTGGCAAAAGCCAAAGTAAAGGAGCGGTGCCGAGTTCTCTCGGCCTTACTCCATTTTGTAAGCCACCTCGGAGGAATGAAATATCTTCGGAGTGAAGTTCCTCATCTCGTCGGTATCTTGCTAGTCTTTCTCTTTACTTCAGTTACTTGTTTACTTTCTGTCATTGATCAGTGGGATCCCTAGTCTGCGTAAGTAGCAAGTTCTACTTATTTGAGAGTGCTTTCTGTCTTGCCGGAAGGCAGGAGTACGTAACTCGATAGTGTTAGGCATGCTGCCTAGACTTGGTTAGTTACATAGGGTTGTGTTCCACCTCACGGAACCGTTGTGGTAGGCGGCAGGTGGTGACAGCCCTGTCCGTCCCTCGTAGTCCACCACATTTGGGTGTTTTCAAAGCAGTAGTTGCAGGTTGCCGTTGGACTCTCCTCTCACCCCTTTCTGAAGTTTTTCCTCTTCCAGCCGCCGAAGCAGATCAAGATAGTTTAGTTGCAAGTCCTCTGGGTAATGAGTTGGCTAACCGACGTTAGATCCTCACCCACTTACCTCTCTTCCCATGGTGGGTCCGGTTGAACTAGTTCTAGGTTTGGTCGAAGCTTTACAGTTCCTTGGATTCGATATCCCAGGTATACTCCCAAGTGAAAGCTATAATCTGTCTTTGTGCGCTTGTGGAGTAATTCGTTTAGGCTAAGGAGTGCCAACAAGCTTTCTAGCGCCTTTGCCGGGGAACGGTAGCAACACTAGTCTAGAATTCGTTCAACTGTACACTTTTCTGCCCATCCACATGGAGTTCTACTCCTAGTTATCCAACAGTTCCATCCCGCGAGTATTTGGAACGGCCACCATCTTACCATCCCCTCCCCCCTTATCTGATGGTTACGAGATCAGTCCCAATCTCTTGAATCATGGTTCGCACAAAGTCCTTCTTGATGAGAAAGGACAAGAATCCCTGCTGGAATTCAACCATACCCAGTTCGAACCAAAACACCTTATGGTGAAGCTCTCCTCGTTCTCTCTGACGGGCGAAGCGAAAATTTGGTACGACCAGACGACAGAGAGTGTCAGAGGAGATTGGATCAAGTTGAAGGATGAATTTTGCTCCCCTGCTACCAAAGTGTTCGCACTTGGAACAGCGTGGGAAAGATCTTTGCTAATGGCAAAATCTGGGATTCCTCAGCAAATTCTGGAAGATGCTGAAGCAACATTTCGTTGGTTTTTTCTTCCACCCGAACCAACTGATCACCCTATCAGCTGCATCCTCTCACCTCCACCACATATAGTGGAAATTACCGAACCAATCAAGTCCACAGATTATGAGCCACTCATTGATGATATGCCAATGCTCATCATGACCTCGGTCATGTTTCAAACATGCCGAAGGAGCATAAGTGCATATACTCAAGATCTGAGGCATTCAATCCAGATGCTACATCACAGATTGAGGGTTTTACTGTGATCACTAGCAAGGAATGGATAGAGGAGCGGAATTCAATTCCTGAAAACTCCTCTGCACTATTGGGGACGCTGCACCACAAGAGAAGTACTACGATCCGAAGGAAATCGTGTCCTTCTCCCGTAAGCACCCGAAGTGGATCGATGGCCAGATGATGGAGAGTAAGGAGATTTTTCCATGTTATGTCCCTAAAGATGGGGCGTAACAAGATCTTTCTGGATCTCCACATCTTCGATATCCCTGAAGGTGAAAAGTTCTCTTGATCGGTCAGCCAATAGAGCTACTTGTCAACCCTAATGGATACCGAGCTACTCTTCATAGCTCGAGGTTGACAAAGATAAGATCCCGGTCAGTCTAGTCCATTCAGGTAATACAAAAGACTAGGCCGGAGCAAGACCTAGTGGAGAAGGCAGTTTATCTCTGAAGAAGATGCCATTCACTTCACCTAGGAAACAGATCCGGGCGGCCACCTCAAGTTCAACGATGAAGAAAAACCGCAACATCTTCTTCCTGAGCTGAAACCGCTGCCTCCTAGGCTGAAGTTCGCCTTTCTCCAACAGCAATAGTAGAATGCCAGTCTTTATCAGCGATAAGCTGACAGAGAGTGAGACTTGGCTGCTCGTTGTAGTCCTAGAGAAGTACCTGTCCGTCATCGGGTATTCTCTCCATGACTAGAAAGGGGATCAGCTCCGACTTGTGCACCCATCGCATTTTTATGGAACCGGACCATAAGTCATCCTAAGAGCACCAGTGATGGCTGAACAATGCGATGAGGAAGGTAGTGAACCAAGAGGTATTGATACTACTGCACATGGGCATCATCAACCCCGTGTAAGACAGTGTTTTTGTCAGCCTAGTTCAAGTGGTCCCAAAGAAGGGAGCAATCACCTCTGAGAGTAGAGCGCTCATATCCCAGAGGAAAGTCATCAAGGACGTGTATCAATAGTCAACAAGACTATCCGAAATGACCACTATCCTCTCCCCTTCTTTGACGAGATGCTTGAACGGCTGGCGAAGCACTCATTCTTCCAATACCTTGACGGATATTCTAGTCATCACCAAATTCGTATGACCAAGTAAGACTACCTTCACCTGTCCCTATGGCACATTCACCTACTGGTGAATGTCGTTGGTCTTTGCAACGCACCTGCTTTACTTCAGAGGTGTAAGATGATGACTTTCTCTGACCAAATCGAGAGCATCATGAAGTGTTTCATGGATGATTTCTCAGTCCCTGGCAAATATTACCTTGAGAATTCAGACAAAGTTCTCAAGACTTGCCAAGAAACACACTTTAACCTTAATTGGGAGAAGTGTCACTTTATGGTCAGAGAAAAGATTGTCCTCGGACATTGAGTGCCATGAGGCACTCGTTTCTTCACCCATCATGCATCCTCCCGATTGGAAATTTCCTTTCGAGACCACGTGCGATGCAAATGACTACGCCGTCGGAGCAGTGCTGGGTCAATGCAAGGATAATTAGCATTATGCAAAATCTTATGCAAGTAAGACATTGACCGGAGCTCGGCTATGCAACAACGAAGAAGGAACTTCTGGCATTGGTATTTGCCTTAAGTTCAGCTCCTACTTGGTTGGTGCTAAGGTGATAGCATACACGGATCATGCTACACTAAAGCACCTGTGATCAAGAAGGAAGACAAGCCACGACTCATCCGTTGGATTCTGCTCCTACAAGAATTTGATTTAGAAATCAGAGATAAGGTAGGAGCACAAAATTGTGTGGCTGCTCATCTCTCAAGGATTCGAGTAACCGATTGACTTCTTGAGAGATGATACTCTTCTGGAGATCACTATATCTAGTCCAAGGTATGAGAACTAAGTGAATTTTATGGAGACTGGATATATATATCTCTAGATGAAGATAAGAAGAAGTTATATTCACCTCAGCAAATACCACCCTTGGGAGAACCCCTATCTATTGAAGTCCGTGCTATTGGTTTACTCCAACCGCTGCATCCCGCTATGTGAGACCTGCGAGATTCTGAAGCGTGCTACTCCTTACCATAAGGATGACACTACGGAGTATTCCGTATCCATGCTTAGGTTTGGCAGAATGCATAATTCTAGCCAACCAAATTTTAAGACGCTAAAGAATCTGTGCGGTGACCAAGATGTCAGAGCTACGCCACTGAAGAGCAACCTTCAGTTGGAAGTAATCGACATATGGGGAGTTCACTTTCTGAGTCTTTCCCTATGTCAGAGCAAATGCATCTTGGAAGCCAAGGACTATTTGTCCAAATGGATGAAGCACTTCCTATGTTGCGGCCGACTCGAAGAATTCAAAGAAGATGATTCAGGAAATCACATTTCCTTGCTTTGAATTTCCAAGAGTCATGTTTGGTGGTGAATGCTCACACTACACAAGACAATACCTACAGGAAGTGTCTCAGCGAGTTGAGAGTAAAACCACCGGGCTGCTACTCCATACCATCCCTAGACCAATGGCCAGGCAGAAATATCTAACAAGACGATCAGAAACATTCTACAAAAGATAGCTAATGCCATGGGGAAAGGATGGAATAGCATGATACCCGAGGCACTCTGGACCTATTGAACAGCCTTCAAGACGCTGATTGGACAAATACCGCACCAGCTGATCTATGGCAAAACTTGTCATACACCAGTTGACCTTGAGTTTAGATCCCACGGAGCAATTAAGAGGTGAAAAATGGATCTTCTATCAGCCGTGGTTAAAAGTCGAATCCAATGGGCTGAATTGGATGAATGGAGGAAGTAGGCTTACCACAGCTCCAAGCTCTACAAGGAGCGGATGAAAAGATGACACGATAAGCGGATCAAGATCAAGCATTTCGAAATGGGAAAATAAGGTACTACTCTTTAATTCCCACCTTCATTTGATTGTTTGTGATAAGCTTAGAAGTAAGTGGAAAGTGCCTTATCTAATAAACCCTCCAGGATGATGATAGGAATGTTGTAAATATTCCTCGAGCCCGAACTACCGGAACTCAAAGGGATAAACGACTATGAGTTATCCGAGCTAGAGCCCTCATTTATGGTCATCGCCAGACCTTAAACGTGCCTTACCCTAGTCTGGGATAATGGGCGCTAGTTTATTTCTCAAGTTTTGTTTAAGAAGCACCCAGTTATGTTTGAAAAAAAACTAAAATAAAATGAAATAAATGCTTCATGCTTGTTCTTTAGTTGGTTGGTGCACATTTGTGTGCCAACCGACCCCCCTATTCTAATATTTTCATCAAGTGCGCAGATGAACATCATGAACAACACTGAGACGGACTCTTTGGCAAAGTTGAGCAAAATTTGATGCAACTCAAGATCAGGTAGCTAGATTAGACCCGTGCCTAATCAAAACATCGACATAACAACTCATCACGGAGGTTTGCAACCCCATCCTTCTTTTCATTCCTGATTTCATTCAAATTAGTTCTAAATGAAATAAAATTAAATTTTGAATGAAACTCTTGGAAGAGAACTCATGCCTTCCAAAGGTGGCTAAGCTTTATTTCTTATGCGAGTACTCGTTACCTTTGGAACTTATTACATGATAGGATCACTTGAACTTTTGTTTATTGACCCTCATGATATAATGAAATGAGAGACATGTTCTTTCTAATTCAAAGTCTTGGAGTGTTTCTTTAAAAAGCTAAAAAAAAAGGCAATTCTCATTTTCTTTCAACCATACAAAGTCCTATCCAGAGCCATACATGAATAGAATTGAACCCACATGGCTATCTTTTGACATTTTGAGCTTGATCAAACATCATTGCCTTTCGAGAAATGTCATGATCATCGAGTACTTTGGTCATCCACTGTGCACGTTCATTAATAAAGTCCATCAAAAGTGGTTCACCAAAAGCTCTCCATCCCCCTGAAAAAAGAGTGAGCAGCAATCTTACTCGAGCAAAAAAAAAAGACAAAGGGGAAAGATGGAGAAGCCAAAGTCAAACACCACTCAAAAGGACATTCATCCCTAACATACACATACACATGACAAAGTTCTAAAAGATGACATGATCTCTCAAAGACAGGATCTTTGATCTTGCAAAATAAATGAGGAAGATATGCAAGTTTATCCCTACCTTGAGCCACACAAAAGCTTATTTAAATGTAGGAGAGGTTTTCTCTAAAGACCTTAGTGAGATGCAAACACAAAATGAGAGACATGAGAGACTAAGAGTGAGTTGAACGAGATGAGAGCATGCCTCCTGTTTTGAAAATCTTGCAAAACCTCCAAGTACAGAGAAAAGGAAGTGAATCATGTTCTCCATCGAGTTGTTCTGGGAATCAATATTAGAAGGTGAAGGTGTTATCCACCCAGAATCCAAGGTATAAGGAAGGCTTAGAAATAAATCTTATGCATTCTTTGAGTTCATGAAACCAGGCTTCGCTTTTCTTCGACCTTATTGCTCGGGGCGAGCAAAGTCTGGCTGTGGGGGTGTGTTGGTGGTCGATATCGGTGATTTTAACCACCAACGCTCCACCTGATTTCTTGAAACAAAGGTCATATTCATGCCAAATTCACTTATATTAATAAGTTCCACAAGTTTTAGTGAGTATTTGAATGTTGGAACAACATGTACGAAATTTGGCTAAAATGGGAGAAAACCCAGGTCCGCCGGCCTAGGCCAGGCCGGCCGGCCTATCCACCTTGGCAATTCAGGCTCATCTTTGGTCAGAGTGCTCATGAGTGCAAATACAAGCCAATCCAACATGGTTTTATACAAAATGCATAAACCAATACCGAAAGGCTTGAGCCATGACAAGTTGGGTCCACCTACAATGACCAAAATCAGAACCAAGTCTTAAACCGACTTGAAGCGGAAAATACAAGCGTTGATTGACACGTCGGTGGAACGGAGGGCCGAGGGGGTACAACCCCAGGCCCCTAACTGCCTCGCTTCGGACCAACGCAAATACAACTGACATCTATGGGTGATCCAGGACGTCCAGCAGAAAGGCGTTGGAAAACGGACGACACCCTAGGCCGTCCGGCCTAGGGGAGGCCGGCCGGCCTGACCTTTTTGCACCATGTGTGCAGCCCTCAAGTAGAAGTTACAACCGCCATGCATGCATGGACAGCTTTGCTTCCAAGTCAAGCCAACCATAGCTGTGCTTACAAGCTAAGCAACCTTAGCCTTGCTTACAAGGGAGCCCCCACCCCTCATTCAGCACACACCATTTGGAGAGGAGAAGAGTCCAAGCAAGATGTAGTCCCACTTAGTAGAATAGGGAGAGTGTGAGTTGAGAGTCTTGGCAAAAGCCAAAGTAAAGGAGCGGTGCCGAGTTCTCTCGGCCTTACTCCATTTTCTAAGCCACCTTGGAGGAATGGAATATCTTCGGAGTGAAGTTCCTCGTCTCTCGTTGGTATCTTGCTAGTATCTCATCTCAGCGGGATCCCTAGTCTACGTAAGTAGCAAGTTCTACTTATTTGAGAGTGCTTTCTGTCTTGTCAGGAGGCAGGAGTACGTAACTCGATAGTGTTAGGCGTGGTGCCTAGACTTAGTTAGTTACATAGGGTTGAGTTCCACCCCACGGAACCGTTCTGGTAGGCGGCAGGTGGTGATAGCCCTGTCCATCCCTCGTAGTCCACCACGTTTGGGTGTTTTCATAGCAGTAGTTGTAGGTTGCTGTTGGACTCCCCTCTCACCCCTTTCTGAAGTCCTTCCTCTTCCAGCCGCCGAAGCAGATCAAGATAGTTTAGTTGCAAGTCCTCTGGGTAATGAGTTGGCTAACCGACGTTATACCCTCTACCCACTTACCTCCCTTCCCCTAGTGGGTCCGATTGAACTAGTTCTAGGTTTGGTCGAAGATTTACCGTTCTTTGGATTCGATATCCCAAGTATACTCCCTGGTGAAAGATACAATCTATCTCTGTGCGCTTGCGGAGTAATTCGTTTAGGCTAAGGAGTGCCAACAACATCACGTCATCGCCGACCACCACCCAACAACAAGATCGGGTGGTCGGCGCTGGTTCCTCGGCCGACTGATCCGCGCGATGGCGCGGGATCTCCTCAACGACCTCCTCCGTTGCCTCCGGGCCCCTCCCCTATGGCGTACGACCTCCAGAAGGCGTCAGCAACAGTCCCGGCGACGCCCGGGGAATTACCGATGCCCCGATCTCCTTCTTCTGTGGACTCTGCCGCACAGATGGCACCTCAGCGCTTGCCATCGCCCGCTCCTGGCCGCTCGACTCGTCCGGACGGGTCCGCCCTGTCTCCTCCGGCCTGCAGTGAGCAGTTAACGCCACAATTCGGAAGCAAGAAGACAAGTGAACCTAAGATGTGTGCCGTCAGACTAACCTTGGCGCGCGGTGTGTCTTCACGACGTACTTCTGTGCCGCTATTGACTGCACACCACCAACACGAGAATTGCTGCCACGGTGCGGCGTCCTTCCACACTCCATCAATCTTGCCGACATTTTGGGCAGTGCCTCTGGCTCTTCAGCCGGGCTCTTACTCCAACCTTGGGCTGCAGCTGCGCTCTCTTCCGGAGTCGCCCCTGGCACAGGCGACCCCTTGCCACTCTCAGGGGCTACCTCCTCTACAACAGCAGGGTGCCTCCGGTCATCCAGGTGCTCTTGACCTGCCGATATTGGCCTCCGGTCCTCACCAACTGCATCTGACGACGACACCACCCGACAGCGTTTCTCTCCAACCTTTTGGGAAGTGACATCCTTCGCCGACCGCCGTCGAGATGACACTGACCCCGCATCCAGCATGGCACCAATGTCCCCTTGGGAAGAAGACGAGGATAAGCTCCCGCTCCAACCTGGCCCCACCTTCTTGGGCTCATCACCAGAGTGACCGCGGGCCAGCGGCAACTCCCTCGTAAGATGTATCCCCGCGGTGGGCAGGACGGAGTAATACACCTCGGACCCCTGATAAACCAGAAAAAGGCAGATGTAAGGAGTGATAATGGCAGACAAGAACAGTCTAATGGCGACTCGCAAGAACATACCGCAGGGTGAGGACGATGACTATTATATCCAAGCGACCTCCCACAACTACGGAGCCGGATGCTTGGTGCAAATAATCTCCTAGCTCGATCTGCGGGCTCGTCATGAGTAAGCCACCCATCTCATTCACGACTACTACACCCTTCAAAGAATTCCCAAGCTCGATGCTCCCTCTGTTTCAACGGCTGGAAGCGCATGCCAAGGAAACTCAAGGCCACAGTGACGCCATCCAGATCTTTCTCCGCCAGCCTCCCCAGAAGATCTCGCACCTGATCCATCTCAAATTCCATTGGAGTGTCCAACCAGCGCGATGATGGAACGGGGGCAGTATCGACGTCCTCCGGAAGCCGCTCATATGGATCCTGGACATAAAACCATTGGGATTTGCACAAGACGCCCTGAGTCCACAAATCAAGATTAATATACTGGTTCCTTCTATCCTCACAAAGCACAAACTGGTAGCCGCCCACAACTTTTTGGGCTCCAGCCCCAGAGCCAAGTACCAGCTGATAAAAGTAACACCACAAGTTAAAATGTGGTTCCACACCCAAAAATGCCTCGCAAAGTTTGACAAAAAGCACGGCTTCTAGTATACTATTTGGGGTCAGGTTGTACAGCGGAATCCGATAATAGGAGAGGAGTTGAGCAAAACCAATCCAGTGCTGGCAAACCAAATTTGCGCTGATGGAAAGCAAGGAAGGTAATGATTTCACCTGGCATTGGCATCGGAAACACTTCCCTCCCCGGCACACGATAGCTGGAGATCTCCTGGTCCGGCAAGAAACCTTCTTCGATGAGTTCCTCCAACTCCCCCTCCGTGGTCATCATCGGCACCCACTCCGTTGTCCGCCTTGCCACAAGAGCACGCTGCTCTTCCTTTGCCTTGGCAAGCGTGGTGGTTTTCGCCTTCTTTGACATCCTCGACTTCGGCGCCATCGGCTCCCCCGCCACAACGACACTGGATCTTGGTTTGGGGAGGAAATGTGAGTGGAACCTCAATCACCACACTCAAATCACTGGAGATATTCGGTTGCGGATCAGAAGATGATGGATGAGAGATGAGGAGTCGATGAATAATCACCTCACCACCGTGGTTCCTTCTCTTATAAGGCAAGTAGTTTTGGGAACCGCACCGCCTTCGCTTCGAACGCTCCGTCTTCCCCGGGTGGCCCGCGGCCCATTAAGCCAAGGCCCTAACAGAAGGGGAATCGCCAGGGCTACGTGGCCGCCCACGATCAGCGGGCGGTTACCATCTACGGTGCAGCAGAATTACAAGATTGCCCTCGCGCCAAGCGCAGGTACTGACAAGTACCCAAGAAACTGCGGAATTTTATCGAAGGCCCCCTCGTCGATCTCAGGGAATTTGCACAGGTTTCTTATAGAAGACTTTCAAGATCAAAGGATGGTTCTCGTATAAACCCTAGCACCATGTGTCTCCAACACCTATTGCCAGGCTCGGGGACTAAGTGGGCACACTTCACCTTGTGGTGAGTGTGCTAGATTTGTTCAAGATTATGAAGACTACAAGATGGCTCTGCGGTATTCTAAACCTTGGCACCATTTGTCTACGCCACCTGCTACCAGGCTCGGGGACTAAGTGGGCACACTTCACATTGCGGTGAATGCGCCTCCACAGAGCTGCTGATGATTTACTACAGGATGGATATCACCAAGATTACAAGGGTGTTCTCATGTTTTTCAGTGAACGTGGGCACACTTGTGGAAAGAACAGGTTCTTCAAAAAAATTTCGATTCAAGACCACCTTACACCTTCTTCGACGACATCTGCGAGCTCTGAGATTGACCGACGTCTTAGAGCTCGGCATAGCGGTATGAAGATTTGCCGACCTCGCCACACCGCCTGAAGTATCTATGAAGACAACCTACCGACCTCTCTGGAGCTCGGGCCACCGGTCGCTCACTCGCCGACCTTCAACGGCAGGACGAGGTCTCGACGGGACAGCTCAGGACCTCGACGCCTTGACGCCAACCTCCCGACGTCACTCGACGACCTCGGCTGGATGACGCTGCTTGAAGCCTACAAGGTGCTCGGGGACTAGCTGTGGGGAAATGGCCCCTAGGACCCCACGCCGACCTCGGAGGACCGAGCCCTGCCAGGCCAACCTCGGCTGACAAAGATGAAGATCACCGACCTCTCGAGGCTGAGCCCGCTAGGGCGACCTGGCCCGACGAGGAGGTCGAGTGCCGATCTCTCCTAGGCCGAGCCCACTAGGGCGACCTGGCACAGGAGGGAGGATTACGGGCCAAGGCATCAACTGCCGCCCCCGCGTGATACCCGGAGGATATCCCGAAGACGACGATCTGATAGGATAGACCTCAATCCCGCAATATTGTAACAGATTATATCTTTCCTTAGATAGAAGGTAGAAGATCGGATATGTAACCCTACCCCCTGGCTATATAAGGCTGGTAGGGGACCCCCTCTTTTCTCATGTTCTCTCCTTGAGGCATAGCCAATACAGAAAGCAAAGCACAGGATGTAGGGTATTACGTCACCTCGACGGCCCGAACCTAGATAGATCGTGTGTCTTGTGTCCTTTGCAACCTTCTCGATCTCGGTCTTGTGCACCCCTCGACAAATCTACCATCGTGGGCAACCCCCTCGGTGGACTGCTGGCAATATCTCGTCGACAGTAATTCATGGCGAAAAACTCCAAAGAGCAATAGAAAGATCGCTAAATATTCTTGAAGCCAAAGCTAGTGGAATGTTCAAGCCCGACAGAGAGAGAGATGAACTGTCAGATATCATTGGGACCGATGAGCACGCTGGTCGAACAAGAGGCAAAGGGAACATTCTGTGGAAGTTTAGTTTCCCTGAGGACATAGGTATGTATAGAACCCAAAAGAGAAAGAGGGAAATGGAGGCAGAGCATATCCGCACGTTGCAGCAATATGATGTCGAGTCACGGCAACTGATGCTTGCAACGCAAAAGCAAAAAGAAGAATTGCAAGTGATAATGCAAGAAGAAATCAAAAGGCAAGTGCAGACACAATTGAGTTCCGTGGGGTTTACTAATACATCAGCTCTGGGTACCCAGTCCCATCAAGTGAAAAGCAGTTGTGCTTCCATGCAATAGCCAAGTCTAGATGATACGGCTCAGCGCTTCCCTATGGATGACATCACTAGTCATTTTACAACATGTGAGCTGCACATTCAAAAGGATGATGGCACAGTGATGGTGGCTATTGGTATTGTGAGTCCTATCGATCATACCAACACACCAAGAATCCACGGCGCAGTAATACCATCTGGATATGCTGCCGTCTCGGTGGATAAAGTTACCAGAGGTTACAACGATCTGCCTCTTCACATTCCTGGAGGTGATGATATCAGGACTCTAGGAGAAGCAGAGAAGACATTCATTGCATGGCGCAAACGCTACATTGTTATTCCTGGGATGCCGAAGCCAGAGCTGCCTCCTGCATTACCTCAGCAAAGGTACAGATGAAAGTGAATGAAATTTTTATTCATTAGTTTTCTATGGGCGCTTAAATAATAGTTTTTTTCTGTACTCACACAGTGGGGCCCCCATAAACCGTAGTCCAAAGCTCGGCTCCCCAGACCATCACCACACTTCTCCGGGCGGTGGTTACGATGGGGTAGATGACGCAGCGACATCCCTAGCATCTCCAAGGCAGTCGCCACCGCCGCCACCACCGCCTCCAGGGTGGCGTTCCCCAGCACCGGCCGCCTTGTCCCAGGCAAAGGTGCCATCACCGACTCGGTCTCCAATGCCTTCTCCCATGACATAGGCAGCTTCAAAGAAGAGAAATGTCTCCTCCCAGGTGAAGACGGTCAAGAAATTTACGAAGAAAATAACAAAGCGCCAACCCAAAAAATTGCCTGGTGAAATGAGTATGGAGGAATTAGATGCTTCGGTTAAAGAAATATGCAATAAATTCGTTGCACGAGACGATGTGAGGAAGAAGGCATTGGCGGATGCTGGCAAGCCGTTCTTCCTACCTCCAGATGAGTTAAGGGCATGGTCGTCTATTTGCTGTCTCTATGTTGGTGTTTTTGCAGAAAACCCCTCTGCCGGGCGAGTAGACGGTCACCTCGTCGCCTCGTGAGGCGATGGCGGGGGCTCGTGCTCCGAGGGCTTGGGGACGGCTCCGACTGCATTGTACGGCACTGCTTCATCTCGTCGATGCCTGCTCGGATCCGCTGCTCCACACTTCCGCGCGCGCGCAATCTGTGGATGGAGGCAAGTCGCGCGCCCTTTTATCCCATCCCCTTCCCCTCCACCAAATCCCACCCACAAACTGCAGCGGCGGCAAGTTCAGCATTCCGTGGCGGCAGCGTGGAAGCTCCTAGCTGCGTTCGTGGCGTGCGAGCAGGAAACCGCGACGGCACTGGAGGCGCGGGGCGGGAAGACCACGGCGGCGTCACCTGGGCGGAGCAAGCGCCAGCGGCGTGGGACCGGTAGCTCGCGACGGCGCAGGAAAGTCAGTGAGTCATGCAGGCTGCTCGAGCTGCCTCACGAGCTCACTGAACACAGCCGAGGGAGAACCTTGGCATTGGTATGTCATGAACTCATGATTGATCCCACGTCGAATCTCTTTTTAAGCTTTGGATCAGATGCTTAGCTGTTGTGTTGCACAGTAGCTGTTCGTTGTATTTCCTCGCTGAGGTCTGAGGATTTACTTCCAAGCATGGCATGAAATGTGTTGTTTATACTATATATTGTATCACAAATGCAGTAGTTCAGTACCCTGGGGCTTCCTTATTTTATATCAAACCACCATTGTTCCATGCCATTATGGCCGTCTTCCTCAACTCAAGATTTCAACAGGAACTTCTACACTGCTTTTAAGCATTTCTTGATTCCATTAACACAGGGCCCTTTGCATTGTTATTGTTTTTCTTTTTTTGTCAAATCCAATCGACTGTGAAAACAATTGAAACTTGATTGTTGCTCCATAATGCTTTGGAATGATTCCTTGCAGTAACCTGACAAGGAGCTTGAATGAGCAAAGGACCTTGGTGGCAGTACCTGTTTTTGTGAAGCCTTCCAGATTCTTGAGATGGCAGTGCATGTTTTTGTAAAATGTTTTTGAGACGGCAGTACCTGTTCTTGTGAAGCATTCCACAATCTTGAGATGGTAGGATAACTATATGTGTGAAATATTTCAGTTAATCTTGAAATGGTAGTACTTGTTTTGTGAAGTTAATTTTGTGAAATGTTTAAGTTAGAAACCTTCAAATGCGAATTATTTGGATATATTGTTCATTCTCTCATGTATGCAACACAATGGCTACAAAGATCAAATTATGCACTAGATCATCATGATTTATGTGTCAAAGGATGAATTAAATATCTTGCAGACAACCAAATAGACGACCCTTGTACAAGCTGTGTTTTTAGCTGTCTGTATGGGTTAAATAGACAGCATGTATGGGTTAAATAGACAGCAGTTGTCTAGACTGTTGTACATGCCCTAAGCAAGAGAGTGGATGCTGCGGACATAAAACGGAAGGAGTCCACTAAGACCGCGAAACCATCGGACTTTAACCACACTCTACTCAAGGAACTTGACCCCAGAAGGAGAGCAAAGCGGAATAAAGGTGTTCCACGACTCGGAGAAACATCGCGACCCATCTCCCCACTGCTAGTTTCTAATGAATATGGTTCAAACGTAGAGTACATGAACTTCAATATTCCTCCTGGTCGAGAAGTTGATTACAACGAGCTTATGGACTACTTTTCTATCACTCGCTTGGACATGAGCAAAGTGGTCGTTGAAACTGCGCAGGTCGTTGACAAATGGCCATATGAGCTCGGCCAGAGTCTATGGAATCCTGACAAGTTCCATGCCCTGGGTACTCAAATGTATGCGCTAAACCAGTGGTCCCTCGAGGCGTGTACCCGGAAAGAGATAGGAATTAATGTCAGAATTAGTGACCATTGGGGAAGGGGCGATGACGTGAGGTTCATTGATTTCTCTGAATTGCACCAACTATTCCACCGGGACTCCCTCGACAAAACCATCATTAGCTGCTATTGTCTGTAAGTGATTTCTTTCTCTGTTAGTTATTAATAAGTCACTATGTGCGTACATGTGTATGTGTCTAATATCATCCTGACTCTATATATATGTAGATTTGTGATGCGAGAGTTGAGACACGAAGGGCGTGATGATGAAATTGGATTTTATTGATCCTCATATCGTTTACAATGACCCTAGAAAATTAAAAAGTTTGAAAGAGGAGACACGGGAAAATATCATGATGTTCTTCGAGATGCACCGCAAGAAGAAAACAATAGTCTTCCCCTACAACTTCCTGTGAGTGTTCATTCTATCGACGGTCATGCATGTGCTTCGTAATTACTTTTCTTTCTAGTTAAATAATGAGGGTTATGCCTGCGTATGCGTATATGCAGTGAACACTGGATATTGATTGAAATCAATATCCAAAAGAGTTCTATCAACGTCTTTGACTCGCTGAGATGGGACCAAGAAAAGTACCAGGACATGCTAGATATTATCCAGGGGTAATTGCAGTCCCTTCGACGGTTATATATACACACAATGTTTAAGTCTCTCTACATATGCAATAATTAATGGTGTAAATATTTTTATTTTATTGGGCAGCGTTTGGGCACAAATGATTCAGAAACAAAATATGACCAACTGCAAAGACGAACTGCGAGCACACGTAGCCAGAGTAAGTAGTTCATGGTGCTTCATATATATGATGAATTAATCTTTATTCAATTCCATATGCTGCTTCATATATATGATGAATTAATCTTTGAGGACTCTATCTTTGCGAGTGCATCATGGTGAACGCATCATCTAAAAAAAAAGGCAGAGATGGTACGTATATACAACTCATTTGTTATTAACGTTGATATTTTTTATATAAGTAATCATACATATATACTAATACTTATTATTTAACTTGAATTGAAGACATCATGGTTGATGTAAAAAACCTTGGAAGATAAACATCTCGAGGCAATGCAAGAGACCATTGCAGGATTTCTCAATGACCAGGTCTTAAATCCCAATGGCGAGTTCTACTTCAACCCCGACGAAACATGGAAGACAAAGTTGTAGTGATGACAACTTAATATGTGATCTAGAAATGAAGAACAATGAAAGCTTGTAAATATATATGTTGCGTACTTTCAAACATGTGTACTTTAATTATTAGTTAATATATGTTGCGTACTTGTAAATGCAAGCCTGTGATGACAACTGATTTACGTTAGTTACGTAATACATATATTATTTGCAGCACAAAATGCGTATTCTAAAACCTATTTAAAAGACAAAATGAATCATTAAATGAAACAAACCGAAAAAAGGACCTTTTGGTCCCAGCTGGCATTACTAACTGGGACTAAATGTGCCTGGAACGACGCCTGCCATGACAGCCACTTTTGTCCTGGTCCTAAACCACCCGGGACTAAAGGTCCACTTTTAGTCCCGAAAGCGTACTCCCGGTTGCATAACCGGAAGTAAAGGCCTTCGGCGACTGGGATTAAATCCCTTCTCTCTTCCAGTGTACTAAGTTTGGTATAAAGAAAACAAAAGTTGTGGACCAGGATCACCTGCAAAGTATATATACTGTGCTCCCTTCGGACTTTTTTTCCTTTATCGAGTGAGGTTTCCCATGTTCCCTTTTGTCCTTTTTGTTCTAATAATGCATAGCATCTAATGAAGGGTAAGAAAAAAGAGGCCAAAGTGTTTGCTTTTTTAGGGTGTGCAACGACATATCTAGCAATATCTTCTAAATATAAGAACTCAAGGACATACTGTATCTCTAGCAACGGTCACTTCCAAAACATATCGAAACAAATGGCATGATTATCGAATGAGTCTCCGAGCTGCAAATCGTCTAAATGATCATGCAGTAAATTGTATATTTTGTTGCAACATACTGACACATTTGCTAGCAAATAACATGTTACGAACACGCAAACAGAAAAGCTCGGAGGACTGAGAGCCCTAAGGCATCATGTCCTTTGGCTCCAACCTTTGTCTACCTATCAACTACTAGACTCAGCTGCTTTGCCGAGTGCCTAACATATTACTCTCACCAAAGCCCTAGGCACTCGACAAACAACGGGATTCTGGTAGTGTACCTTTGTTCGAGGAAAATAATTAATAAACAATGATCAAGGCTTCAACTACTGATTATATCTCTTAAAAAATATTATATATATGACTATATCTGTATCTATATATACACATATAATATTAAAGATAGGAGTGATTCTTTTAACCTTTTTTTTAACTTCTCACAATGCCCCAATGCCCCTCCCTTTCTTATATGTGACATGGAATCACTATCTATCGGTTCTCATACAAATAAGAACAACACCAATCTCGCAATGGTACAAAGTCAGATTTAAGACATATTAGAAACCACAAGTTGTATATGTAACCATTTATCAAGCTATACATTATATTGCAACACCACACATGTTTTCCGAATTCATGGAGACCAAAACAGCATAGCGATCTTGTAATTAATCTTAAGATATGTCCATTCAATTTCTTGACATGATCATCTTTTTGTGAATCTAGTTAACTGAAAGAACACTATCATTAAATCATTTTTTTGACCGAAGTCCGCAGGGGAAACCCCAGCCTATTTTTTTAGTTTTTTAAATAATGCAGGCCTGTTTAAGTTCTCTCACACGGGGAGTCGAACCCAGGCCTGCTAGGTGCTACTCAGGTTCTCTAACCATTAGGCTAGAGGCACTTTTGCCCGTCATTAAATCATCGGCTCTCGATCCGAGGATCAGAGAAAAGGGTCCGCTCGCCCCCGCTTTACCTAATCACCAATCTCCCATATATGTGGAGGCAACTCCCAGCAAGCAAGGACTATCACATCATATATTCCCATACCCCAAATCTCACTCAAAGTAGCAATAGCATACAACAATTCACATCTAAATATGGGAAACAAGGAATACGATAAATAAATGGCCATGCAAGCTCATCTAATCACACTCAATTTGGGAGCGTAGCGTATCTAGCAAGCAATGCCTAATAAGTATTGAATCGCGGACGGGCGTGAACCTGATAGGTCTTCGTAGTCTTCCTGGTTCTCCGAGGGGCTTCTGGTCTCCGGGTACGTCCTTCTGTGTCCTCCGGGTGTCAGGGTAGTCCTTCTGGATCTTCCGGTTGTCCGAGACGTCAGTCAACTCCTCCACATCAGGACCTAATCGTAATTACATGTAAATACAAGGGTCAAAGTGCAAGAATGCACAAAACAGGCTCAAAAGAGATCCAACTCACAACAAAACCTATTCTAACGCATGGATCATGATTTTAGAAGAATTATGAAATAGGTTTCGTATTTTTCGGAGATCCGGTTGAATTACTGTGAATTTTCTAAGATTAAAGCATTTCTAGAATTAATAAATGATTATCAGAAAAAGAAAAACACAGAGGTGACATGTGGCAGCACCAGAGCGTGCCATGTGGCATGACTATGTCAGCATGACGTCATCATGACATCACCAAGTGGGTCAGGTCCGCTGACGTCAGCAGTGGGCCCTGCTGACGTCATCATTGACAAAGTCAACGCTGACCAGACTGGTCAACAGGTCAGCGGGTCTGCAAGTTAGTGGGGCTCTCGGGTCAGTCTCTCACTTGAGGCTTACATGTGGGGCCCGCGTGCAAGGTAAAACCAGAAAAAGAAAAGGGTTAAGGAGCTACTAGGCCGAAAGAGAACTGGCGGCCCAACAAGGTTCGGCTCACACGGGTGGGTGGCTCGGCCTGCGGCTTACAAGCCAGCTTAGGTTCGGCTTAGGAAGGCTGGCCGGCTTGACTAGCGGCTCGGCAGCAAAAGGGGCCGGCTCGGGTTTCAGTTCGAGGATACGGCTTACTGGGCCGCAATCGGCCCGGTTCGCTTCTCCCACTTACCTCTTCCACTCTCACTGGCTAGGCGGGCCCGGGGTGACGGCGCAGTTGCTGCCGTTGGCGGGTGAGGCCCGCACATCAGCGGCATGGTGGGATTGCGTGCAGTAGTGCACGGATCCGGTGTGGCTGGGGCTGTGCGAGCGGCTTTGTGCGCGCCATGGTGCAGAGACGATGGCCGGCGGAGGCTCGTCATCAGCGGAGCAGAGGTGCGGCGCGGCGGCGGGGTCCGGTGGCGCGTCTAGGGTCTCAGGTGTGGCGGATCTTCGGGCTTCCCTTCTCCTCCGGCTTCGGTGGCGGTGGTGATGATGTTTCGAATGGAAAGTCCTCTAGCGGCAGAGTTCTTCGGCGATCCCGCGGCGGTACAACGGCGAGGAGCACCGCGAGGACAAGCTCGGCGGCGCGGGTCAAGTCAAGGCGGTATCGAGGGGGTAAGGCGAACATGCGCCAAGGCCAAGGACCAGGCAGCAGTCAAGGCAAGGGTTTGGTCCGGGTGCGCACTCGCACGGCGGCGTCAACGGTGCAGAGCCAGGGCGAGGGCTTCGACAGTGGCGGTGAGCGGCTATGACGGCGACGACGCAGTCCAGCACCTCCTCCTCCCTGGCTTGGTGATGGTGCTTGCCAGGCGGTGCGTCGACCGCTGTTCGGCGGTGACGGGTCTTCGCGGTGAGAACACGCGACGGCGATGGGGGCTCGGCCGTGCGCTCGCGGGGCCTGGAACTCCAGGTCTGCGGCGGGTTTCCTGGTGAGGTCAAGGTGGCGGCGACGCAGGGCCAGGTTTGGGACGGCAGAGCCCTAGAAAGGTAAAGTGAAGCGGGGCTCGGCTGCGCGGGTCGTGGCGCAGCCAGTGTGTGCGCGGCATGTCCGCAATGTCGCGGCGTGGGCGCGGCCATGACACGACAGCGGTGAGGGCAGGTTTTGGCGGGGTAAAGGTGTGGCTTTGAGGGCTGCGCATGTGAAGCATGCTAGGCGGAGGCGTACTCGGGTCGGCGGGGTGCACGCACGCGGCCAGGACCAAGGCGTGTCCTTTGGCCCGGCGGTGAGCGGTGCGAGCATGTGTGCAGGGGTGCGTCCAGGGCATCATGGGGGCCAAAGGCCATGCTTGCGTGTGCACGGGCATGCGTGTTGACGTTCACTAACGCCCCCGATTTGTATACCGCAAGCGCACGGTTCGTGGTAGCTTTTCCCTTAGAGTATTCCCCCAAGGTTTATCAATCCGTGGATCGACAATGAACTTACTAGGGTTTTCCATCTAATCTAACGGATCTATACTAACATGAAGCATTAATTGCATATAAAAGGTGAACCTTTGATAAATATGAGTGATGTACGAAGGTTGATCTCATCCATGAACATCGGTAAGGATAAAGCATGACCGAAGGCATGACTAAACCTATCACACGCAGTCTAGTTGTAGTTCTAGCTAAACGAGTAAGCTCAACATGCATCTCATCCAAAGCCTCTTTAAATCAAAACCTCCAATCCGATCCCTCGATACCCAACCTACTCTGTGGAGACGGCCTGTCACGACGCCCCCCTTTTCAATGGGATACCCTGAAGCAAGTCGAACCCCCTTTGGGTAGATCCGGTATGAACTCCTAGCCACCATAGCTACAAGAACACCCCATGCAATCTATCTCGAGAATAGATCTAGGAATAAGCGCACCCAAAGCAATAACGAAATCGAAAGAGGAGAGACATGATCGCTAAAAAGATCGGATGACATGAAGACATTACTCACAAAATAGATTCGTTTGGATCGCCACCACCGCGTATACACCATTGACGACTCCAACTAGGTCATGAACTCCACCATGACACAACCACGCAGGGAGGCCATGGCGGCTAGGGATGGCCTAAGCCATCTCCTAAACAACTTCGAAGACTTGCGGCGGCCGTCGTCTCCCTCCGGTCTTGGCCCTAGGTTTTCGTCGAGTTCTGGTTGGATGGATGCTTCGAGTTGAATAAGGTGCGAGCTATTTATAAGCCGAGGAAGCCACCGGTCGAAGGGGAAGGCAAACCGCCTCAGAAAAGGGCTGGGCCGGCCGGCCTAGGCCCACCAGCCTACCCCTTTTTGGGCTCACCTCAGTCTCATTTTTGGCGTGTAGACTTCTCGCATCTTCTAGAGTTTCTGTCCTTCACAATTGCACCCCTTTGGACGTCGTTATCTTCGAGATATCTTCAAGGAAAGGATAGGATAGGGAATCCTTCCTTAAATCTTCATTTGCTTTGCTTAATCCTGAAGTATCTTGATCTCATCTTCGTGGGCTTGGTCCTTTGGGCTCTCTTGGAGGATGGATGTGCGTGAATGGGCTTCGAATCAACATGGGCTTTGGTCCTTCCTTTGGGCTTTGGCCTTCGTCTTTCTCTGTGTTAGTACTCGATCACGGGCCTCGTCATTTCATGCTTCAAAATAGGCCAAAAACCTGCAAAAACGAAGTTCCTCCAAAATATATGTGCAAGTGTGAAAATGACCAATAATTAGGCCGGGGTTATGACGGTTAGTGATTTTGATATTAAATTCATGCTATTATCAATGATAAACAAGGGATAAAAGGGGTACTTAAGGAGCGCCAACATTCCCCGCATGCTTAAACATTGCTCGTCCTCGAGTAAGTCCAGGAGCTTTGCTTATAAAGAAATCAGCGTTGCCCCTCAATGTCCTCTCTGCACTTAGTCATACATAACAAGACATATTGCTCTCTCAAGTATTTAGCATTTAAGTTCATGTTGTAACTGGCTACTTTTTCATTATGGAAGATAGACTAGCAATTAAAGAATAAGCCACAATAATAAATAAATACAATGCTCTCAAACTTAAGCGAACTTCAAACCTTTACCTTGTTTCATCGTGAAGAGTTTTCAAAAGAATGCATATCAAACATAAGTGAGGTTCTCTTGCAAAAGATCATGGAAATACTCATCTCATCAAGTCGCTCAAGCCTACATTAGATTGTTTTCAACCTATTCTACTCATATATAAAAGTGGAAGGCTTATGTGGAGCTTGGTAGGTAAAAACAATCCTAGCAAAATATTATACTTGAAATATTATCAAACTAAGAGAGAGATCTAATGGAATTACCGAGACTAGTCAAAAAGGCCATTAGAAAATAATGTTGGACAGGGGGAAAGATGAAACACACACATTTAGATAGGTGGACATGTGCAAGTGGCAAATGGATGATCCCGAGACACAAATGAAGTTCTCGTTAGTGGATTGCACATGGTTGGAAGATTTGAGTATGGAATAGTTCTTCAAAGTAACTTGGAAAATTAATGAAGCCAAAGAGAACTAAGGAGCATTTTATTCTTCTCTTTTTTTTCTTTTCATTTTTCTTTTCTCCTCTTTTTTTTCATTTTTCTCTTTCTTTCTCTTTTTTTCAATCTTTTTACTCCTTAGAACTTTTGATAACATAGAATACTTACCCAGCCATCCCCCCATGCTTGAACGAATGCTCGTCCTCGAGTATGAATAGTGGGAGAACCAACTAGCTAGGGTAAGTATCTCAAATTCACCTTCTTCTTCGTAGAACCTCTTGAATCTCCGGTGAGCCTTGTCTCCCAAAAATTTTCTTTATATGGTTCCCTTGATTCTTTTGATTCCATCGAAATGATAATCCATACTCAAATTGGGTTGTGGTCAAGGAGGTAATCACAAAAAGATATTTTTGGTTTAGGGTGGATATCCAGCGAGGTTTGCAAAATTCCCGAAGTAGAAATTCACAATGCATGGATAAATAGGCTAGCAAAAAGAAGGTTACACAAAAAAAAATGGAATGACCAGCTTCTTAGTCTCGTACCAAAGAAATCAATCTTAATCCAACTCATCAAAATATAAGTTTGCAATCTAAAGGTTTCATCATGAAACAATGTGTATGTATAGGCTTTGGTAGGTAGAACTTTGCAAGAGATTCAAAAATTTAAATAGCATAGGAATTAAGTTTTAAAATAAAACAACACAAGGTATAAGGTCATCGGTAGACTTAAATCAAAGAGCAACATAGAATATGTGGGTTTAGAATTTAGTCATTTAACCTCCACAAATAAAAGAGCCGGTATTTAATCATTTTAATTCCATTTAATTGAGAGCAAATGGTCAAGTCATATATAACATAGCGTAGGTAAAACAAAGCAGCAACTTTCATCATTTTTCCATAAGCATAAGGCATTGCCAAAATGTATCAATGTGGTGAGCACAAAGTGATGGTGATCCTACACTTATTGAAAACAAAAACAAAACTAGGTTGTCCTTCTAGAAGCCATGTGATAGGTTGAGAGATATATACAAAGGTTGCATCTATGGTTGAAGGCATATATGTACAAGCATTTAGAAAAAGAGAGAGTTGAGGAAGAATTACCGTCCTTCTCGATGCTCGTAATGAAGTGTAGCGTGGCCTCCCCCCATACTTAAGCATTGAGCTAAGCATGGAAGAAGAATCATGAGCATCTTGTGGCAACTGTGATTGTCTTACTCCATGAGATCTTTCTTCCTTGTCCACGAAATCCTCCCCCATGCTTAGCATGATGCTAGGCGTGGAAGGAGAAGATGGACCTTCTTGAAATTCTTGAAGTCCTTCCCTCATGCGTATGAATATCATCTTCAATGTGTCTTCACCTTTGTTGCCTCAATTTCCTTCAACTTCTTCTTGTACTAAGTCATGGTCCCAATCATTGCTTCACGTCGTCGTCGCCACCTTCAATTCCTCGTTGTCCCATTGCTGCCTCATCTTCACGATTTTTTTTCTTTCAATTTCCAGAACAGAACCTCTACTGAAACATTACTCCATTGTGAAGTACACGAATTTTCCTTTCCAACGAGTCCTTATTCGCCCAAAATTGATTCCGAACAAGAGAGTTGTGTCTATTTTATCCCAGCGCTGCAATCTGTCCCGACGAATTTCAGAACGCGCAACGTCCAATGTTCTTTCCATATCTCCATGTACGGGTCTTCAAATTCATTGATCTTGAATGCGTTGGAATGAGAATTTGATGGAGCTTCTGAATATCAACTTTTTGCTTCTTGTACAGCTCTGAACATGTTCTCAAATTGATGAAAACAGCTGCGTCCTTCTCGGGTTTCGATGATGTTGACGATCTTGATTGAAATTCTTTTGGCCTTGAACTCGTGGGAACGCTTCTTCATGCCTGCAAAACATTTTAAACACACACTACCCCCGGGGTGACGGTCGGGAGTAGAAACAAATGCCAACAAACCTACCATTCCTAAGATCTCAATTTGTGGCAAAGTTAGCTTAGCGAAACTAGTGAGTGTACGTGTGTGCTAGTGTAAATGCAAATGAGAGGAAGGTATATAAACAAAGATAATGTTTACAGCTAGTTCTAAACACCATGTTTACAACTAGATTGCCGAACTTCTCCATAGCACAAAGACTTATTTAACCAAGGTCAAAACACCATGTCTATCCCAAGATCAATAGGCCTTCATAGCACAAGAAAAAATAAAGCGCATTGCAAAGCTTATAAACCAACCAAATGCAACCTTATAGCTTGGTAACTAAATGATGATGGTCTTCAATCATGTCTAAACACCATGTTTACACAAGATTGCAAAAAGGAAAATGCTCACGTGAAGCATTAACATGGATATGAAAGCTTTCATCAATAAAGTTGAGACCAAGCTAGCAAAATGAGTGCATGAACAATGGAATGGACGCAAAGTGCAAATGCAAAGTTAGCAAAAATAAGTGTTAGCAAGGTTGAAAAGACCTATCGATGTTGTTCCGCAACTAGCTTATTCAAAAACAATTGCTAAGAGTGACAAAAAGCCTTCGCAGAACTTCATAAGAAGTGAGGCTTTTGTCAACGAAATGGTTATTTATCGAAAAAGGATCAAGCAACCGAGCTAACAAGGTTTTAGAAGTAGGGTTTATGGGTTTCCTATATTTTTTGTCTTAAAACAAAAATTTTGAAGAGAGAGAGTGTTGGGTATAGAAATTCTATCTAAGGTGGTTTCAAAAAAAAACTAGAGAGAAACAAAAGTTAGATTTTTTTTTGAATGAAAAACATACCCTATGATTTTAGGATTGCTCTATGAGTGGTTTTCCTAAGGGTTTTAGGATCTCAAAAGCGAGGCTAGTCAATGTTTTTAGAAAAGGTTTTTTTTAAACGCAACATGCAATGCAATGCAATGCAAGGGTGAGACGAACAACATGGTATGCAATGCAACACGGGGTGGATGAACAAAATGATATGACATGATGAGGTGGTCTAAAATAAAACAAAAAGTTAGCCTAAGTTAACTAGCCACAAGTTTAGAATCAAAGGGTGGTGTAACACTTCATATTTCCCTCTAAAAGGACACAAAGAAAAAGACTCAAAACGCTAATAGGCACACAAAAAGGTCTACAAGTTTCCCAAGATCAAATAACAAAGAGCTCCCTCAATAACATTTAGAGTGAACAACATGAAGTTGTGGTTTTTATTAGAGCAATGGTACAATGTTACTTGATATTCCGATTAAAGAGTGCAATGTAGACGGTCATATTAATATATATAAAATAAAAGATCGGGTTGCCTCCCGCAAAGCGCTTCATTTAGAGTCATAGAGCTCGACTTTCTTACATACCTCCTCATTGATGTGAAGCCATGGTCCTTCATGCAAGAGGTGAAGGTGTTCCATGCAGCTCTTATTCCACTTCCTATGTTGGACATGATCAATCACGCTCAATGGAAATCTTGCCCAATCGTCTCTCACATCATGGTCACCTCCTTCTTTGTTGTCCTTCGTCGCTACCTTTCTTTTCACCAATTTCCCTCTCTGTCCAGATTGGGAATTGCACCAAACAATTGATCCAATGCAAGGTGCACGAAATCTTCTTTCCAACAAGTCTTCATTTGCCCAAAACACATTCCAATTGAGAGAGTTATGCCCCTTTTTCCCGTCACTGCAATCTGCCCCGTGCTGATTTCAGCACGTGCATCTCCGATGTTTGAGACATAGCTCCTCCAGTGGGTCTTCAATTGTATCGATCATGGATGCGTTGAACCGAGGACTTGATGGAGATCCTGAATATTCAACTTTCTTGCATTGTAAATCTATGGACTTGTGCAAAAAAATGATGAGGCTTAGCGACGTCCGTTCTTGAAACTTGAAGATGTTGATGATGGTGTTCAAAATTTTGGGCTCAGTTTCCTTCCTCATCATTTGAGTTTCATGCCCTGCATGGTTAGTGAAATTCGGGGCTTCTCCCGACATGTGCTCTTTTAGGGTCATGAGCTTGACCAAGCGCAAAGCAAGATCGAGATTTGCAATTATTTGTAAACATATGCAACATAATCACATCCTCAATTAAATTTCATCATCAAGACATGGTGTAATTAAATGCAGCATGTGTTTCTTGCATAGCGCGGAGCTCATCATTAGGCAGAGGTTTTTTTTAAGCATGAAATCAATATTCTCAAGAAACTCTAGCCTATCATCATGAAAAGAACAAGGCATAGAATTTAAACTTTCATTCCGACTATTGGTTCGAGCATGAGATTTTTAACGATTATCAACAAAACCAATAGAAGCTTGAGAATTCACTGTATACCTTAGCCTCGGAGTTTTTTCATACTCATTGGAGTCGTGGTGCTTTGTGTGAGATGTCATCTTGATGCACTCCTCGTGGTCCGTCGTGATTTGCTTCTCACGTCTCCATGTGTTGAATGTTGCGCTCTTCTAATCCGTCGTGGTTTGTTTGCAACATCTTCATTTGTCGAAGGTCGACCGCTTGTGTCTTCATTTGCCAATGTCATTGGGGTTCTTCCTCTGCTACAAGCCTCTGAATTTTATCATGTACGCTTGATGAAAACATCGCCCAAGCTCCTCTTCATTGTTGTCATCGTCATCTTTTCTATCTTGTTCTCATCGTGTTGCTCCTGCCTATTCTTCGTAGAATCTCTCCTGTACACTCAACAGAACATATACCAAAATATAGATCTATTGAAAATTTTATGAAATTACCTTTCCAACGAGTGGTCACTCGCTTTAAACGGAGTCCAAACAAAAGAGTTATGACCGTTTTACTTTAGCGCTGCGTGCTGTCCAGAAAATTTCAGAGTACACGACTTTCGATGTTTTGGCCATAACTTCTTGTGGGAAACTTCGATTGAGTTGGTTCTTGATTCATTGGAATTGGAACTTCGTGGAGCTTTTGAATATCCAAAAATATACTGCAATTTTCTTCTGAGGTCGAGCAGAATATTGATGAGAACAGTATCTTCTTGTGAATTCATCCGAAGATGTCAATGATCTCAATCATGTGGTCTTTGGAGTGTAGTGTCGTGCGTCCCTAGGCTTCAAGGTCATCACCATTGATTCACCAGTGAGTAGCATGGCACAAATGGTCTATCTCCATGGTTCTTGCTTTGCCTAAGGTGTCGGGATCGAAGGAGGCTCCCGTGCTTTGTGTCGATGATCAGAGCGGTCTCTTTCTTTGATTGCACTTGACTAGAAGCTTCTTGAGCACCCCATGGAGAAGATAGGTGGTGTCATGATTCTTCTAATCTTGTTGCCTCCAGCTTTGGTCAACTTCAAATCATCATCTTTTGTGCACTCGGCCTTCCAATCATCCTTTGACATCGTCATCACTTTCTCCATTGTTTGCTGCTGCACCTTTCTTCGTTGAATTGCTCCTTCGTCCAGTGCAGAACATGTAACAAACTCCAAGCTCATTGTGAGGTGTATCAAATCTTGTTTCCAACAAGTGGTCATTTACCCAAATTGGACCTCGGATGAAAAAGTTATGCTTGTTTTACTCCGGCGCTACGCTTCGTCCCGAGAGATTTCAGAACGCGCAGCGTTGAAAGATCTTTCCATAACTCTTCACACCGATCTCCAAAATTAACGATTTTTGATGCGTTGGAAATAAGACTTGACGGAACTTCATAATAATCTATTATTTCCTCATGGCACATATTTGATCTTGGACGAAAAACTCATCACAACAGCGACACTTCATAGATGATGATGATCCTATCGCACGATTTTCTTTTCGGACATGCTTCATACCTATTGCTTGAGCAAACAAATCTTCCCAAAAACATTAGTCTTTAAAACTAATTGACACGGCGGCGTACCTTGTTTATCAACTTTTTTTTTCTTGGGAGTGGGGACTCGATAGCGGATGCTGGGCCACTAACAAAAGTTAGCACCTACCACTAAAGAGCGAAAATTGATGTTATTCACATCTTGTCGAAGTGGATCTAGGGTTTTCGATGTTGATGTCGAGAACTCCTCGATCGTCTTGTCGTTGATTGTCGAAGTTTGTTGGAGCGGGTTGTGGATTTCTCGAAGCCCAAGTTTGGTGTCTAGCTTTTTCCACCTGCTTTCAAGAACACAAACAAGAAAATAAGGGTATATGCAATAATAAAATTTAGGGTTAGCCCAAAAAATTAGATAGATCGCTCTAGGGTTCGAGTTGCTGATCCCTGGCAACGGTGCCAGAAAAGCTTGTTGACGTTCACTAACGCCCCCGATTTGTATACCGCAAGCGCACGGTTCGTGGTAGCTTTTCCCTTAGAGTATTCCCCAAAGGTTTATCAATCCGTGGATCGACAATGAACTTACTAGGGTTTTCCATCTAATCTAACGGATCTATCCTAACATGATGCATTAATTGCATATAAAAGGTGAACCTTTGATAAATATGAGTGATGTACGAAGGTTGATCTCATCCATGAACATCGGCAAGGATAAAGCATGACTGAAGGCATGACTAAACCTATCACACACATTCTAGTTGTAGTTCTAGCTAAACGAGTAAGCTCAACATGCATCTCATCCAAAGCCTCTTTAAATCAAAACCTCCAATCCGATCCCTCGATACCCAACCTACTCTGTGGAGACGGCCTGTCACGACGCCCCCCTTTTCAACGGGATACCCTGAAGCAAGTCGAACCCCCTTTGGGTAGATCCGGTATGAACTCCTAGCCACCATGGCTACAAGAACACCCCATGCAATCTATCTCGAGAATAGATCTAGGAATAAGCGCACCCAAAGCAAGAACGAAATCGAAAGAGGAGAGACATGATCGCTAAAAAGATCGGATGACATGAAGACATTACTCACATAATTGATTCGTTTGGATCGCCACCACCGCATATACACCATTGACGACTCCAACTAGCTCATGAACTCCACCATGACACAACCACACAGGGAGGCCATGGCGGCTAGGGATGGCCTAAGGCATCTCCTAAACAACTTCGAAGACTTGCGGCGGCCGTCGTCTCCCTCCGGTCTTGGCCCTAGGTTTTCGTCGAGTTCTGGTTGGATGGATGCTTCGAGTTGAATAAGGTGCGAGCTATTTATAAGCCGAGGAAGCCACCGGTCGAAGGGGAAGGCAAACCGCCTCAGAAAAGGGCTGGGCCGGCCGGCCCCATGGGCCTAGTCCAGCCGGCCTACCCTTTTTCGGGCTCGCCTCGGTCTCATTTTTGGCGTGTAGACTCCTCGCATCTTCTAGAGTTTCTGTCCTTCACAATTGCACCCCTTTGGACATCGTTATCTTGGAGATATCTTCAAGGAAAGGATAGGATAGGGAATCCTTCCTTAAATCTTCATTTGCTTTACTTAATCCTGAAGTATCTTGATCTCATCTTCGTGGGCTTGGTCCTTTGGGCTCTCTTGGAGGATGGATGTGCGTGAATGGGCTTCGAATCAACATGGGCTTTGGTCCTTCCTTTGGGCTTTGGCCTTCGTCTTTCTCCGTGTTAGTACTCGATCACGGGCCTCGTCATTTCATGCTTCAAAATAGGCCAAAAACCTGCAAAAATGAAGTTCCTCCAAAATATATGTGCAAGTGTGAAAATGACCAATAATTAGGCCGGGGTTAGGACGGTTAGTGATTTTGATATTAAATTCATGCCATTATCAAGGATAAACAAGGGATAAAAGGGGTACTTACGGAGCGCCAACAGTGCGCGAGCATGGACTCCGTGCCACGACGTTGCGACTCTGCAACGACGGCGGGGCACGGCGAGGGTAAGGTTCCTGGGAAGAGAGGCTCAGATCAACGGCGCACGGGCAGGGAACACGAGGGTAGGCAGGGGTTGGCGGCACCTACCGGCGGGCTCAAGGAGGAAAGGTGGCAGCACAGGGTCGAGGCGTGGCCGTGAAGAGGCGAAGCAGTGCAGGCTGTGCGGGTTCATCGATGTAGTCGAACGGGGCGCCGGCGTGGTGAAGGTCCTCGGCGGCGGCACGTCCTCCTCCTCCTTGGCGACGTCGGCTCCGGGCGCAGCGGCAGTGCTCGGCGTGCTCCTTCTCCTCCTCTTCCTAGCGCTTTGCTCTTTCTTCTTCTCCTTCCCCTCTTCCTCTGCTCTAGCGGTTGTGGCAGCAGATTGGGGAAAAGAGCCCTGGGCTCTAGGGTTTGATTGGAGGCTGCGGTTTTATAGGCGGAGCGGCTAGGGCTATGAGCTCGCGGTGGGCCCGAACGCCGAGGGTGTTGATGGGACGCGTGGCGGCATCACGGCTTCTCCTCCTCCCGTTCGGAGTTGCGGCGCGGACGGTCAAAAGCATGCTTGAAAAGGTGCGCGACAGCCTCCTCCGTGTGTTGCTGCGGTGCGGTGCTGGCGTAGCTTACGCGAGCACGGCAGGCAGCACCGGCGCTAAAGGTGGAGGCGGCGTGGGGGGAAAAGCAGAGCATGCAGGCGGCCTCCATGAGGGAGAAAGGGGAATAGTTTCCCCTCCCTGACAGGCGGGCCCGGGATGGCAGGGAAGGAGGGGCACCGTGGCTGCGCTGCGCGTCCGCGCGGGCGAGTCGGGCCGCGCGCTAGCTAACGGGCCGGTCGTGCGAGTGGGGCGACTGGGCCAGGGCATCGGCGTCAGCAGGTAAATGGTGAGACAGCCGGCAGGCTGTGCGCGGAGTCGGGCCGCGAGGCTATGGTGTGGGTTCGCAGGCCCAAGTGGCCGTGGGCAGCGGGTGAGGGAGCAGGCCGGTGGTGGTGTGGTTTGAGGTGGCCTGGGCCGGTGCTGGTCATTGGGTCAAGCCGAAAAGGGAATGGCCTCTTGGGTTGGAAAAAGGAGGATGGGTCGGCTATTGTTAGGTTTAGGTGGGCTGCGTGTACGTGGAGGCAGGCCGGGCTGGGTTTGGAACTTGGGCTACGGACTGGACTGGATCGGAGTTTGGTTCGGGTTGCGGGCTGGACCGGGTCAGGGCCAGATAGGGTAGGTCCCGGGTCAGCAGGTTAGGGTTAGAGGTTAGGGCTTGGATTTAATTTGAATGGCTCAATTCAAATTAAATCCCACACAAGTGTTAGCTTTTGAAATTAAATTGAGGGGCACACCTCAATTTAATTTCAACCCAATTTCACACAAAGAAATAAATCCAAATCGAATTCGAATCAAAACAAGGTAGAGCCAATAAAATCCAATTAACTCCAAATTCTCCCACACTAGCAATTAGTAACCTTAATTATATTAGAAATTTTCAATTACTAGGATTTTTGAGGAGGCAAAAATCCTACTTAAGTTGATAATTATAGCATTGCCACGAAATTTTTTTGAAATTCACATTTTTCGACCTTATAACATTCCAGGAAAATCCGGGATGTTACAGTCTTCCCCCCTCATGAGAATCTCATCCCCGAGATTAAAGGCTTCCTAGGGTTTCGTAGGGTAAGAATCACTGGCACTGTTGGTTCCATAGTTCAGACATGTTGATCGGGGTTTTTCTCCTGTGGTTGTTCCTTCTCCGAATCCCTTAGTCGGTTACTTGGTTCTTCCACAAAACTTGGGGAGCGTACACGGTACACTCCAGTACCCTGCAGAATAGGCCTTCTCGAAGGTTCCTTTGCTGATTTTGAGGCTAGGCTCTCATCCATTGTAGCAGTTGAATTCCTTTTATCCGAAGTCCGATTTTTGGCTTGATTATGGTCGAACGGTTACTTTTTAGAGAGTTCCCATTTTCCCGTCCATTTGTTCGTGAGTGTATCATTCCCTTTATCTATCACCAACTAGTAGTATCTGGCATCGTCCGAGGCTAGTTGTATCTCTGGATACCAACTGAACACTTATCTGACTTTCTAGGGTTCTTGTGTAACCTACCTGAAGTTCTGACTATTCTTGAGATACCACTGTAAACAATTGTAACAACTGGAACTGAAACAACTGAAAGCTTGAGATCTACCAAGATCTTTACAACATTTATCTGAAATTATCCGTTAAGGTTGCTGGTCCTTTCTCGGGGTATTTCTCATGGGGTTCTTGCATTGCAGGTGAGTCTTTTGTGTTCGCGATCATCCTTGGAATTCTGTCAATAGTGCGTTTCCGCACTCTATCTGTGGTTTCTCCAGTTCCCCGGCCGGGAAAGTATTCCAACTCTTGTCCTCTAAACTTTTTCATAGTCGTTGGCTATCCATCGGGTAGTACTCGAATTTTTCTTGACTATTCTTAGATACCAACTTAAATAGTGAAGTCAACCAACTGAAAATTGCGATTCCGTCATAATTCCAACCGAAACTTTTGTTGGTTACTCCTAGGGGTTGTCCACGATCTCTGATAGCTTCCTCGTGGCGTCACTTGGTGATGGCAAAAGATTAACGTTGATACCTTCATCAGTTTCTTGCTGGTATGCTTCTTGTTGGCTTCTCCTCGGGATTGTTTTCCCTACCTGGTTGGGACCCTCCAAACAGGGTTTTTTGACTAGTCCCCTTCTTTCTTGTGTCCCTTCTCCTAATCTTGTCCCATCCTCCGACGGTCGAGAAGGGTTGGCAGAGCATTCTTGGTGACTCTTCGTCGGCTATTGGCACTTCGTCGATCTTCCGTCAGCTATCTCCTTGTCGATGTGTTTTTGTGTACTTTCCATTTCACTTTGATCCTCGATCGGTTGTTTCTCTTTTCGTCTCCACTCTACATAGTCTTCTCTTTCGTCCACCTGTCCGGTATGACTTTATGAAGCTCCGGCAGTCAGGGTTGTGCCTCTGCCTTGCTTCATTAGTGGTAGTTGTAGAAAGCTGTTGACGTGCCTTGCATTGCCTTGCTTGCGGATCCTGGGGCTTGATAGCACTTCTTGTTCTTCTTCTTCTGAGGGCACATGGATGCTTTGTGTCTCACTTTGCCATAGACAAAGCAGATGATTAGAAGGAAAGGAAGATAAGACTCCGGTGTAGGCGGATGTCCAAAATAGCCTTCCTCTCTTTGAACTTGTCCTTGGTTCTCGGTCTTGTTCTTCTTGCGGGGGTGTGCTTCTCCTTGTCTTCTGATCTTCCATTCGGGCAAGCGGAGCACTTGTGCCCATACTCCTTGCACTTGTGACACTGGATCTCGCTTCTCTTCGTGGTGCTCTTCGCTTCGGCTTGTTCCTTCAAGTTTGATGCTTGAGTAAGGTCTGTCCCTATCTTGACCCTCTTGTGGGAGTAGCTTCCTTGAGACTCCTTGGAGTGTGGAGCGAGATCTTGGTTATCCATAGCGTTCTACACCGTATAGGGGTGGTTTAACTAATTTAGAACGTCTCTCACAGCAAGGAGACTATTTTAACAAGACAATCATTATAAGTTCACTCAATAAGAAGATGCAATTAAAGAACCATTAAAGCAACATAAGATCCAAGCATTCAATTATTATTACAAGCCTTACACTCATGTCATCTCAAGGTTACATCAAACCTTACAGACAACACATCTACCAAGCTAAGATTACATCATGAAAGCTTACAAAATGGTGACTCTTAGCGTAACAGCTTGGCAACTCTGACTGATGCTACTTAACTAGGGACTACTCAGATGAACTCAGCCGGCATGTGACATCGGCTCCTGATCTTGACTCACGGAGACTTACACCGGAATGGGTCATCGGAGGCTCAGTGCGACTCTGACTCTTGCCGGAATGGGACTTCGGCACCCTAATTATCTTACAACTCTACCTTATTCTAACGACTCGGGACTCGACTACTCGGAACTGCGGGGCCTCTTGTACTGGAGAACTCCCTTAGACTCCTTCGGGTAGAATGGTGGGTACAGACTGCTGATAGTAGCGTGAGCTTCCAGCATTTCTTTTGTCTCAACTAGGGGTAGCAGGTCTCCTAAGGCACACTTCTCGGGCGAAGCTTGGAGGGGATCAGCGTGAAGTCCTCCTTCCTGATGGCGCGCTGGTGCTTCTCTGGCAGGTGGTCAAGCAGCTCCTGGAGTTCATCGACTCGGAGGGAGTCAGACTCCATCCAAGTCTTCAGGGTGCGTACGGCCAGGTCACGGTAGCACTCAGCAACTAGTGTCAAGTTGGCAAGGTTCTGCACATTGTCTTCTAGGCGGTCCTTCAGGCTGAGCAACCTGTGCTCGTTGACATTCTTGAGATGGCCTAGAAGGATCTTCTGGTCCTGTTGGTCATCCAACTGGCTCTGGAGGTCCTTGTTCTTCTTCTGCAGCTCCTTTTCCTTCTCCTCCAGCTCCTTCACCTTCTTCTCCAGCTTGTTGATGTTGTTAAGGTGCTCCTTCTCCCCATCTTGTAGGAGGGCGATCTGGTAATCGGCCATTTCCAAGTCCCCTTGGGAGTCGGCGAGCTTCTCTTCAGCTTCCGCTCTTCGGGCTACTTCCTCCCGTAGCGTCATCTGGGTCGAGCAGATCTCCTGGTTGGCACAGAGGGAAACTTCATTTGCCTGGGCATAAGCAGTTGCCCATCCCTTGACTTCTGCATCGAGGTTGAGGATGCATTGGGCGCTTGCGTCCTGCCCCAGGTGAAGTCGAGAGTTCTCGATCTCCAGGTCCACCATAAGGTTGTCCACGTCGAACAAGTAGGAGTCAGTGCTGTGTAGTAGGTGTGGGTCTCCTCTTCTTTCCTAGATGGGCGCAGCTGCCATTGCTGCAAGAGCAGCCCAGCAGTCTTCCTTCTCGGAGATGGCCCTCGGGATCAATCTGAAGATGCTCTCCTTGAACTTGGCGTTCCAAAAGTGGGCGACTATCCTCTTGGTCATCTTCCTGGCCACAGACTGGATGGCAGCAACAAGATTGAAGCTGGTGCTGGACACCATCTCTCCCGGGAACTCAGGCACGGCGGGGTCAGGCATAACCATGAGAATCGTGGTCGAGCTGTGGTAGTACGGAGGAACATAAGCCTCCTGTGTCGACAGCTTGACGTAAGCTAGGTTGATGCCGGCTGCTCGAAGAATGAGTTCCATCCAGCGCACGAGTCCTTCATGGTGACGGGCGTACACATCTGGATCATGGGTCACGCTTTCCATCGCGGTGTCTTCATGGCAGCGTCCATCTGCGCACACGTAAGAGTGGCGTTAGCATAGGTAAGAGAAAAGTTAAGCAAGAGGTAGCGAAGCAGAAAGTTAAGAGTATATAGTTCAAGATAGTATATCGAGTAAACAGAAGCATCTAGAGAGTCCTATTTCTAGCGACCATTCCTAAGGGCTCGAGCTACGGGCCGAGTATGCTTTGATACCAACTTAAATAGACCGGGTTCCCGAAAGGCGAACCCAACTCGCTGTATTGTCGTGATAGTCCCTGGATCAGTAGCTATCACACACAGAACTCATTTCAATCGAATATCACAGACATATCTCACGTTTACAACATCCCATGGGTTTACTTATTACATAATCCAAAGGATTGTAATACAAATCTCAGAGTACCAGCCTTTTGGGCTAAAAGAAAACAAGCAGAAAGCGGAAACGATATCTAGTCTTCTGGGCAACTCCATCTTCACGAATCCTCTCCACAGGCAGCTCGGTGAGTAGCTCAGGCCATCCTTCACATCTTCTTCTGTTGTCGCCCTGTCGACTCCTCCACTCGGATCCTGCATCTATCAGGATATCCCCAAGGATGGGTGTTGACGCTCACTAACAACCATTTCCAGGCGTCAACTTGATCAGAAAATCATGAGAGTTTGCATTTCTTACACGCATCCTTACCCAATAAAGTCTCTAAACTACACTTCACCTTTTAGAATATGCAAGTTGTGTTTTCAAGCTAATATGCAGGTTACAAGCACACTTTGGCCCGATATAAAATCACAAAAATTATCAGAGCACCAATTCAGGCTCAGATGGACCAAAAGTGATGCAAGAACCCAATTCAAACTAGTCAAGACAGGCCAACCCCATCATGGATCAGACAAGGAGGCCTAAGATAGCCTGCCAGAAGAAGTTGGGGGCGGTTGGTGGCCCGGGCAGGCCGACCGTCCTACCTGGTCGGCCGACCTGGCCGTGGGCCCCACCGCCTCAACCAGGGCACGTGGTGTCTCCCCATTGGTCCCCTACGATGGTTATGAAGGCTTCACCCTGTGGCTCCTTGCTATAAATACAAGGGGGGGTGGAGAATAGGACACACACACACCACACACCTCTCATCTCCTCTCTTGCATTCCTTGCATAGTCTTTAGGCTTAGTGGAGTTTAGGAGAAGTCTATGAGTCATCGAGTCGCCGGAGTTGCTCAAGAGTCTGGTATGGGTTCATGTCTAGCTCTCTTTTGTAATATTCGGTCGTTTGTAATAAAATTAGACTATGGTTACCGATATATGCTTGAAGTATATTCTGAGTTATTGTTGGGTATTTTAGCATCACGAATAAATCTGCAAGCACACGGATACCGTTGTAGCTTTCACCTCAGAGTATTCCAAGGGTTATCGAATCCATAGGGAACGTGTGTGCACTAACTCCTATTCTAGTTGGTCCAAGGACACACCAAGATAGGTAGAAGGGTAGAGAGGGTTCCTAAGATAGTACTACTGCCGAGTTAAAGGTCGATCTCTCGGGCACAATACTCGCTTCGGGCACCGGCTTACAACTGGTCTGCCAGTCGACTGCGGCCAACAGCTATACGCTATATCCGAACATGGAGGATTACGAAGGACCAATAGGGCTGTCACCACCTACGGCCTACGTCTAACAAACCGTGGGATATAAGGCAAACGAAGGATAACCCTTAGCCTAGACACCACGCCTACGCTACTGATTACTACTGCAGTCTAACTACGTATGATGTCCCGTAGCAAACTACAGAACTCTGTATGAATACAGAGCGACGAACCCGCGAGTAAGAGAACAGATCTCACTCAACTATAAGCACTACTAGCATCTACTATATCAAGTAAAACACTAGAGATAGGAACCACAAATACTTACTAAAACCCGAAGAATGTAGCAGCATCCGTAGAGGTACAAGCTGAGGCAGAGTGCCGACACCCCGGCACTTCTCCCGGACTACTCCCTCACTCTCGTAGAGGTACAAAATGGAGAAGAGCGCCGTAGACCGGCGCCCTTCCTTAGTACCTCTACTGTCTCACTAAGCTAGGACTACTCTAAACCAAAGAGGAGGCTTGGAGTTGCACTTGGTGGATGTGGAACTCCACTTGGTGGTGTGTCTCAAATGGAACCCCTCCCCTCATATATATAGGAGGGAGCCATGGTGCTTTCGGCCGAGGACTGCAGCTCTACCCCCTGGAACCGACCTTGGGCGCTAGTGAGGAGCTGCCTTGCATCAAGGCTGAGGCGGTGGAAATGGTCAGTAATAAACCCCTACCACTATGTTGATGTTTGCATTTCATGTGTTTATGCAGGAGTTGACGGCCCAGATTTGGTACTTAAGCGCCGTCAACAACTCCCCCACACTTAGCCTTTGCTCGTCCTCGAGTAAAGCAGGAAGGACTAAGGTGAAACATGAATTCCAAAGGTATGAAGCGAGCATAAGGGATATTTCAAACCATACTTTGCACTTGTGAACTTTGAAGTGTCTATCATGCCATCTTGGGAAGTTGAGGAATGGAATGGTCGTGAATCAAATCACTTCTACTCCTCATGTCAAGTAGCTTGGGATTTTTCAATAAGTTTTCAAAACAAACCTTGCTTAGCTCCTCATTCGATTCTCTCAGATCGCTCAATGTGTATATGTCCTTAGCAAGGCATTTGACTTGCCTTTTCTTCATCCTACTTCTAGTGATGGCTATATGTGGAGCTCAAGCTAGGGCATGAAGTATAAGGCATACTTGTATCACATATATTGCAAAGTCAAAAACCGGATCCAAAGAGAAAAACAAGTCATACAATCAGATCAAGATGTGCACGTGCATGGATTGTGATGGATGGAATGGGAACTCCTTTTGTATGATCTCTGTCCCTATATACATTCTTTTGAGAGCATGGCTATCTCTTTTTTTTTCTTCTTTTTTTTTGGACCTTCACATGCCCACATTTTTTTCTTCTTTTTTTTCAATACTTGGACCTTCATGTGTCCATTTTTTTTGATAGCCCATGCCTCTCTTCTTTTTTTTAACAAAAACTAGAGAGAGAGACCAACACATATTGTGGAGCATTTATTTTATGGAATGAGTGGATGATACAATGCTAACTTCTCAAAGAAGTATAGCAAGTGGGTGTACGGTATGCACGTGAATCTTGATCATGAAAGCATGAAAAGAATTCTCCCAAGGGTCACAACAATTTGACAAAGCTCAATGCAAAAACAAGCAGCATATGTGTGTATGGTTTTCAGGAAGTATCATCATATGGCTTTGGTAGGATTTTGGCATATCAAAGAGGAGCTTCGCAAAGGGTTTTCCAAATTTTCAAATAAATTTTCCAAGCACTTAAACAATAAAGAGCGAAGATCATATCATCCAAACCATATCTCAAACATCAACTACTTAGATATTCATGGTTTCCTAAGGATTTGTTTTTTGTTCACAAGCATCAAGGCGATAAGAATGGAATAAAACATATGCAAGCCAACCATAGGAAACATGTAGAGCAGGAGCAACACATTGATTCTTGAGTTTGATTTTAGTGAGTAAGATTTAAAAACCATTCAAACTCATGAATCAAAGAGAGTGATAGTTAGAGATTGCACATACTATCGCTCTTTTAAGAAGGTGGAGATCAAGGCAGTGGTGATTCAGCTAAACCACTAGGTGGCTGGCTGAATTTGGTGTCCTTGCCTTGTCTCTTGTCATGTTGGTGCAGACGATGTTGTGCGATGCATCTGTGGGAGATCTCGAATGTGTATGGCACTGATGTTCTTGAGAGATCTCCCCCACACTTCTTGTACCTGGTGCTGTATTCAACGTGATAGTGGAAACAAAATAATGGCTCTGCTGGTTTTAAGAACCAGGGAGCTCTAGCGTTTTTTCAAACTAAACTTTACTCTCACCATGAGACTTACTCTGGCGATCTTCGGGCGACCTCCCAGCAGGGCTTTGTTTAATGTCAAAAGCAGGACATTGAGAGTACTTACCTTGGCGTTTCTGCGTGTGACGATCTATGAGTCGGGCGACTCCCCCACACTTATTCATTTGCCTGCATTTTATTGGGGGACAAAACAAAACAACAAAGACCCTAGGATGATGAAGGTTACCTAGTCTATCTATTTGGAAGATTGAGTTCAAGGCTAGGTTTCTTCAATGAAATTAATCACATCATACTCTTTATTATCAGGTTCTAGGAAGATTTTTAAACAAAGACCATTTACCTTGATGATCTTACCATCGTCATCTTGGAGTGTGATTGCTCCATGTGGCGCGGCTTCAACGACAGAGTACGGTCCTTCCCATTTGCTCCAAAGCTTCCCGTGTCCGAACAATTTGATCCTGGAATTAAAGAGTAATACCTTATCTCCTGGTCTGAATTCTTTCAGCTTGATCCTTTTGTCGTGCCCCTTTTTGGTCTTCTCCTTGTAGATCTTGGCACTATGATATGCTTTGTCCCTCCATTCTTCTAGCTCTGATAGCTGTTGCTTCCTACGCATTCCGGCCTTTTGAAAGTTCATGTTGAATTTCCGGATTGCCCAGTGTGCCCTATGCTCTAGTTCGACAGGTAAGTGGCAAGTTTTCCCGTACACTAGCTGATAGGGTGACATGCCTATCGGTGTTTTGTAGGCAGTACGATATGCCCAAAGTGCATCTGGTAGCTTCATCTTCCATGATTTTCCTATTTCAGTGAACCGTCTTTTGCAGAATGTTCTTGATTTGCTTGTTCGACGTTTCTGCTTGGCCACTCGTCTGGGGATGATATGGAGTTGCAATATTGTGGTGTGCCCCAAACTCTTTCAGGAAGTTTCAGAAGGTCTTGTCAATGAAGTGTGACCCTCCATCACTTATCACCATTCTTGGTGTCCCAAAACGAGGAAAGATGATCTCGTGAAACATCTTTCGAGCATGCTTGGAGTCAGCAGCATGGCATGGCATTACTTCTACCCACTTGGACACATAGTCGACCGCCACGAGGATGTATTCACTGTCATAGGACTTTGGGAAGGGTCCCATGAAGTCGATGCCCCATACGTCAAATATTTCTATCTGGAGATTGTTCTGCAAGGGCATTGCATCTCGTGCGGTGATTCCTCCATGCAGTTGGCATCTCCGGCATCTTCGAACGAAATCTTTGGTATCTTCATACATGGTTGGCCAAAAGAATCCGCTCTGCCAGATCTTCGCTTGAGTACGAAATACACCATAGTGTCCCCCATATGGTGCTGCATGGCATTTCCCAATGATCCTTGTTCCTTCAGCTGCTGGTACACACCTTCTCAGCAAACCATTCGAACAAACTCGGTAGAGATACGGATCATCCCACAAGTGTAGTCTACTTTCATAGATCAACTTTCTCTTGTTTTCTCCTGGTGGTACATATCCTGAAACCATAAAGTTCATAATGTTTGCATACCAGGGGGTGGAGTCCGTTACCTTCATCAGCATGTCATCCCGAAGGAAATCATTTATCGGTAGTTCATGCGTATTAGTACAATGCATACGCGACAAATGATCTGCAACAGAGTTTTCTACTCCTTTTTTATCTTTTATTTCAAGGTCAAATTCTTGGAGCAGAAGAATCCATCGTATCAAGCGGGGTTTAGCTTCTTTCTTAGTAAGCAGATATTTCAATGCAGCATGATCGGTGTAAACAACGATCTTGGCTCCTACTAAGTAAGATCTAAACTTGTCTATAGCAAAAACAACAGCAAGGAGATCTTTTTCAGTGGTAGCATAGTTTAGTTGAGCTCCAGTCAAAGTCTTGCTAGCATAAGCGATCGCGTGATGCTTCTTGTCCTTAGTTTGGGCAAGAACGGCCCCTACGGCATAATCACTAGCATCACACATGATCTCAAACGGCAGCGTCCAATCTGGGGGTTGGATGATTGGTGCTGAAATGAGTGCCTTTTTGAGGGTGTGAAAGGCAGCAAGGCACACATCGTTGAAGTCAAAGGGTGCATCCTTAGCTAAGAGGCTCGTGAGGGGTCTAGCGATTTGGGAAAAGTCCTTGATGAAACGACGATAGAACCCAGCATGGCCTAGGAAGCTACGGATTCCCTTGACATTGATAGGAGGTGGAAGCTTTTCTATAACTTCAATCTTGGCTCGGTCCACCTCTATCCCTCGTTCAGAAACAAGGTGCCCTAAGACGATCCCTTCGCGCACCATAAAATGGCACTTTTCCCAATTAAGCACCAAATCTTTTTTGCGGCATCGTTGCAAGACCTTGTCTAGATTCTCAAGACAGTGATCAAAAGTTTTCCCATAGACAGAGAAGTCGTCCATGAAAACCTCCATGATTTCCTCAATCATGTCTGAGAAAATAGACATCATGCACCTTTGGAATGAGGCAGGTGCATTACATAACCCGAACGACATCCTACGATAAGCATAGGTCCCATAGGGGCATGTGAAATTGGTCTTGTCTTGATCATCGGGATGGATGGGGATTTGGTGATAACTGGAATACCCATCAAGGAAACAAAAGAAAGAATGGTTTGCAAGCTGTTCCAACATTTCATCAATGAAGGGCAGCGGAAAATGATCCTTCTTTGTAGCCTTGTTAAGTTTCCTATAGTCAATGCACATCCTCCACCCAGTGGGGAGACGTTGAGCAATTAGCTCATTCTTGTCATTAGCAACGACTGTCATCCCTCCCTTCTTAGGCACTACCTGAACGGGACTAACCCACTCACTATATGGCACAAGGTAGATAATCCCAGCGTCTAGGAGTTTCAGGACCTCCTTCCTGACAACCTCCCTCATCACATTATTCAACCTCCTCTGAGGTTCCCTCGAAGGTGTGATAGTGGAATCCAAGGGAATGCGATGAGTACAAAGAGCCAGACTAATTCCCTTGAGATCTTGAAGGGAATATCCCAGAACAGTTCGGTGTTTCTCGAGGATGGTGATGAGTCTTGCAGATTCTTCTTCTGAGAGTTTGTTGCTAATGATTACTGGGGACTCGGTATCACCATGGAGGAAGGCATAACGGAGGCCTGTGGGCAAGGGCTTTAACATGATCGGAGGTCTATGGGGAGTCTCGAACTCAGGTAGATCTATGTGTTCAGCAGAATCATCCTCCTCCTCGATGAATTTTTCAGCGTCCTTTTCGAGGAGGGATTCTGGTGAGTCAATAGGGAGAATCCCTTTTACCTCTTCAATCGGTTCAGAGTCTAGGGTTGGTTCTGCCCTGGAGTTTGTGGCCCTAGTGATTTGGTCAGAAATGGTTTCCTTCCCTAGACGGAAATCAATCTTACCTTGAGTCGGAGCATCCATGAGCAATTTCTCGATAGGGTGCCCAATCAAGAGATCGAAGTCTCAGACATCGAAGACATGAAAGTCTAGGATTACATCGATGTCCTCATGCCTAATAGACACATTCTGCAAAATCCCACTTCCTTTCAGGATTTCTCCAGAAGAAGCCCGGAAGGATTTGTCGGTTTGAACCAAAGGCACATTTCCCAAAAGGTAGAACGCACATTCTTCTGAGATGATGTTGGCCCCGATAGTAGGACTATAGAGGGTGTTTACCAGAGTTCCACTTATGATGCAAGGAATAGTTGAAGAAGGAGAGCTAATCCGAAGAATTTCTGAGGACAGCTCAAGCTCTCTCGACCACTCACTGCTCATAATTGATGTTAGCTTCTTAACAGTTTCTCTACAGAAGGAAGCTTCTATAGGATCTGTGGAAGCAACGGGAACTGGTGGTTTCCTCTTGCAGAAATAATTCGAGGTGTTCCCGGGATCTTCAAAAAGAACATCCTCGAATTTGAAAGAGAGTTCTAGAGATTGAATTTCTTCTCTCTCCGGAATTCCAGATTCGGGAGAGGATTCTAGAGCTGAATCTGAGGTTGAAGGGAGTGGAAGATCAGATTCAGCTACTAGATTATCCTTACGGCTTGATGTACGCTCATCTTGGGAGGGTTTAGACTTGGAAGCGAAGGAATTGTTTTTAGTGATACGATCCAGGATCTCCATGCCTTCATTCGGAGTCTTGTGGGAAAAGACCCTCCAGTGGCTGCATCAAGACAGTGGGCAGATTCCGTGTCGAGTCCCGAGTAAAAGTGTTGGAGTAACACATGATTGGGTATCGACAGGATGGGACCGGAATTCACTAAGAGCGAAAATCTGGTCCAAGCTACGCCTATTGTTTCCTCCTCATTTTGCTGAAAGCAGAGGATATCCTTTCGTAGAGCGACGATACGGGGCTCAGGGAAAAATCTAAGGCAGAACTTGCCTCTGAGTTTACTCTAGCTCCCATTCACACTCTGCACGCTCTTTGTGTACCATTGTCTCGCCTCCTCTGTAAGCGAAAAGGGGAACAACTTCCACCTAAAGGTATCGTGTGTCATGCCCGCGAAGGCATAGCATGAACACATTTGCTCAAACTCTTGCAGATGATGGTATGGGTTCTCGCCATCTAACCTAGAGAAGGAAATTCCCGAACCATAGCGATAAGATCGGTACAGATTTCATAGCTGGATGAAAGAATTGGGTATTCAGATGGTGGTGGCTCAAGGAACTCGCCTGTAGGAGCAGAAAGGTCTTGAATAGAAGGTTGCTCCATGATAGCGGGGGTAAGGGTAGCAGAAAGGAAAATTGAAAATGGGTAGAGAAGATTCTAAAGGATAGCTCCTCTATAGGTAGCAGGGGTAAAGGTAGAAGGAAAGAAAAGGGAAAAGATACGAGGACGACTAGGTAAGAAGAAAGATACAACAACCGTTCCCCGACAACGGCGCCAGAAAGCTTGTTGGGTATTTTAGCGTCACGAATAAATCCGCAAGCGCACAGATACCGTTGTAGCTTTCACCTCAGAGTATTCCAAGGGTTATCGAATCCACAGGGAACGTGTGTGCACTAACTCCTATTCTAGTCTGTCCAAGGACACACCAAGATAGGTAGAAGGGTAGAGAGGGTTCCTAAGATAGTACTACTGCCGAGTTACAGGTCGATCTCTCGGGCACAATACTCGCTTCGGGCACCGGCTTACAACTGGTCTGATGTCGACTCTGGCCAATAGCTCTATGCTATATCCGGATGTGGAGGATTACGAAGGACCAATAGGGCTGTCACCACCTACGGCCTACCTCTAACAAACCGTGGGACATAAGGCAAATGAAGGATAACCCTTAGCCTAGACACCACGCCTACGCTACTGATTACTACTGCAGTCTAACTACGTATGACATCCCGTAGCAAACTACAACACTCTGTATGAATACAGAGCGACGAACCCGCGAATAAGAGAACTGATCTCACTCAACTACAAGCACTACTAGCATCTACTATATCAAGTAAAATACTAGAGATAGGAACCACGAATACTTACTAAAACCCGAAGAATGTAGCAGCATCCATAGAGGTACAAGCTGAGGCAGAGTGCCGACACCCCGGCACTTCTCCCAAACTACTCCCTCACTCTCATAGAGGTACAAAATGGAGAAGAGCGCCGAAGACCGGTGCTCCTCCTGAGTACCTCTACCCTCTCCCTAAGCTAGGACTACTCTAAACCAAAGAGGAGGCTTGGAGTTGCACTTGGTGGATGTAGAACTCCACTTGGTGGTGTGTCTCAAATGGAACCCCTCCCCTCATATATATAGGAGGGAGCCATGGTGCTTTCGGCCGAGGACTGCAGCTCTACCCCATGGAACCGACCTTGGGAGCCAGTGAGGAGCTGCCACGCATCAAGGCTGAGGCGGTGTGGCCCATGGGCCAGGTCGGCCGACCTGGTAGGTCGGTCGGCCTGCCCGAGGCTCCAACCGCCCCCAAACTTGATATTTGGGCTGTCCTGGTGTCCCTTGTCCTAAGCCAATGGGGCATGGCCTATCCTACGCTTGTTTGCTAGGGTATTTGGCCTTGTTTTGATCTGTTTAAGCCTTAATCTCATACTCGGATTGGTTGCACCTTTTGCCTTGAACTGAGAAGTGTGTTTCCCTGCTCATGAAGTGTGTTTTCACCCTTATTTCACCTGCATACAAATGATTACGAACACTCGTGGAAATGGTTAGTAATAAACCCCTACCACTATGTTGATGTTTGCATTTCATGTGTTTATGCAGGCGTTGACGGCCTAGATTTGGTACTTAAGAGCCGTCAACAGTTATCGAGTATATGCTTCTTGTCATGGTTGCGTTATTATTCAATGCTTGCATTGCATGATCGTCTTATGCTGGAGATGCTTAGTATTTTGTCCTTATAACTCTATCAACTGCTCCAGTATTCATATGATTGCTCTAGTGTGATGTCTGTCCATCCGGAGTGTGGGGGCTCCACGCGGGACACTAGAGTATCCCTTACTAGTGTAGACATGGTGTCTAGATTAGCTAAGAGTTGCTGGATGTCAACTATACCCACAGTTTGTAGAGGTAGCCGGCAGGTGGTGACAGCCCTGTTCGAGCCTTTTAGTAATCCTCCACGTTCGGTATAGGGGGGTAGGAGGTACATAAAGTCGCCGGGGTGTATGGGCTCCTCCCGTTACTTCGATAGCGATCTCCCTGTTGTGTAGTTTAATCTCTGACGAGCTAACCAATGAGAAAGTGTAGATATATCTAGCCTAGCATAGCTGACTCGAGCTCTGACTTTTACCTTGCTCCCGGCCTAAAGCATCTTTCATCTTTCTTTTATCTTTTATTTATCCAAGAGGGTAGTTTGTATGTGTGTCATACTACCTCCTACCATGTTATTATCTTACCCCTGTTTATGCATGAGAATATCCAATCTAGATAGAGTTCACCAACTAATCTATATGTCATCTCACTCATCGCCTTCCCTGTGAAAATATAAATGACACCCCGGTATACTCCCGGGTAAAATGCTACAGCGGTATTCCGTGCGCTTGCGGATTTTTTCGGGATTCATGAAATACTGCCACCCCAAATTAGCGTCTGCGGACATCATCGCTGGTGATGTTGGTAGGCGCCAACAAGCATTTTTGACGCCGTTGCCGGGGAAGACACAGAGTGAAATATATAGACAAAGTTGTGAACAAAATCAAAATTGGTATTCGCTTGCTAAACAGGCTAACTTGGTTTTGTTTTCTTGTCTTTGTTGATATGAAAACAGGGTAGTGTATGACCTGGTTTCGACTTGCCGCAAAACTTTCATTCCGATCCTAGAGTCACTTTTGAGGAGGACGCGAGCTCATCTCGTATCACCTCGGAGATCACTCTCGGCAATTGATCCAGTCATCGCATCGTCGTCAGCTCCTAGAGCTATGGCCCAGAAGACACTCCATGATTACTCTGCTCCATTTGCTAACCAGGTCCCCATCGGGCCTGAGGTTAACACCGGAGGAGGAAATTTCGAGATCAAGACGGGTCTCATTACGATGGTGCAGGCTAGCCCATTCTGTGGCAAGGCCAATGAGGATGCCAGCACTCATCTCCAGCAGTTCCTGGAGCTTTGCAGTACTTTTTTTTATCAAGGGTGTATCGCAAGATGCAATCCGGCCCCGTCTGTTTCTGTTCTCTCTCTTGGGGAGAGCGAAGCAATGGTTTTATGCTAACAAGGCTGCTGTGGATACTTGGGACAAATGTGCCAAGGCGTTCCTCTCGAAGTTCTTCCCGATGGGCAAAACCAATGCTCTTCGTGGTCGGATTTCGAATTTCCAGCAGGCATCAAATGAGTCAATTCTGGAAGCTTGGGAGAGGCTTCAGGAGTACATTCTGGCATGTCCGCACCATGGAATAGATAATTAGCTCGTTCTACAGAACTTCTACAATGGGTTGACACAGTCATCCTGTGATCATGTGGATGCCGCTGCAGGTGGAGCTTTCTTCTCGCTGACCATTGAAAGAGCTACATTATTGATCGAGAAGATGGTTTTCCAACCAAGGTTGGAGTGATGATCGCCTCCAACCATGCCAGCGAGGTATGCACTCCGTCAAGGAGGCCGACATGCTCGCTATGAAGATTGATCTCCTCCTTAAGAAATTTGAGGATTATTCCAAAGATAAGGTTCAGATGCAAACACTTCAAGCCTTGGAAACTCGCATGACGTGCGAGGTCTGCGGGAATGTTGGACATTCATGCGACAATTGCCCAGAAACCCAAGAAGAAGCTCTATTCTTCAATGGCAGCAATGGGTTTCGTCCACAAGGAGGTCAGGGGTGGAATCAACCACGCCCATATTACCAAGGAGATAATGGGAATTCGAATTCTTTCGGTCCTAACCAGCCTACCATGAGAGATCTTGTTTACGGCCAAGCGAAGATCAATGAGTCCCTTCAGAAGAAGTTGGCCGCTATAGACAAATCTATGGAGACTGTACATGCCAAGATGGACGGATTCTCCATGGCTATGAAGAACCAGCTGAGTTTCAATAAGGCGCTAGATACTCAATTGGCTCAACTAGCTGCTGTTACACCTGCTACTGAACTAGGGAAGATTCCGGGGCAACCCGAGTCTACTCTAGAAAGCGTGAATGTCATCAATGCTATGTGGAAAGAGCCCCTTAGTAGGACACCCCTCAGCTATGCAGAGAAGCTCACATGCCCAAGAAGAGGTGCGTGGGGCAAGTTAGCAGCCACAATAAGAGAAGATCCCGGAACCCCAGTGATCAGCTGCTCAATCTCTGATTATGAATTTGATCCCTTTGTGACCTTGGAGCCAGCGTCAACATCGTGCCCAAGGTAACTTTCGAGAAGCTAGGCTATCCATCAATTTCCCCTACCACTATGTGTGTTCAGCTGGCAGATTCCACGATAAGATATCCAGAAGGAGTTGTGGAAAGGTTAATAGTAAAAGTCAAGAATACCTACATATTGGTGGACTTCATAGTCATTGATATGGAAGGAGATCTTGGAATTCCGCTCATACTTGGGCGACCATTCCTCAAGGATACAAATGCCAGAATTGATGTGGGGAGAGGAAGAATCGGCCTCCGTATCATGGGAAAGACCATGAAATTTAAGTTCCAAAACAAGAGAGAGGTATTCCTGATTCATGTGGATAGTGAGAAACAAGGGCTATGGGCAGAGCTCGGTTGGGATGATCAAGAGTATCACCCCTCTTCCAAGCTAGCTTGGGAGGATTGGGAAATTCATACTCCACCAACCGAGCTAGTGGAAGATGATCAGAAGATCCCTGACTTCATCGCCAATACAGTATGGGAAGATCTGGAAATCGTCTATCCAGCATCCGAGGATTCTGTTCTTGCGCCGTCTACGCCATCAAAGAAGACCAAGAAGAAATGGCGCAAGAAGAACAAGATGTCATCGACCGCTACTACTTCTCCAGGTACGGACGAAACGACCTCAACCTAATCACATATGGAGAAAGGTCTTGCTTTTCGGACCCTAAACCAAGAGCTAGCTTGGGAGAGGTTCCCTCCCCTAAGTCAACGGTATCCCTTTATTCGCTTTCAATAAAATTTGATAAAAACTTTCAAAAACAAAATAAAAATTTACTGCTTTATTTCCCTTTTCATGATGCGCGGTAAGAATGTTTTAACTCCCTTTTGATAAGTTGAAAGGATGAGTTTTGCTTTGCTCTATCATGTCTATTGTGCCTAGTTTGAAAATAAGAGTTCTCTTGAGTTTATATTCGTTGGTTATACATATATTTTGCCAATAAACCTAAAAGTTCTGTGGGTTGCATATGCTTGATCCGAGTCTAAGTTATTGTGAGTTCAGATATGGTAAATAAGGTTATGCACGCTTGTTCTAGTGATGCTTGAATTCTGGAGTTGTTTTCCAAAAAAAAATTAAAAGGCAAGTTCCCCAGCGATATGCAATGTCCTACCAGAGTCATATGTCATATTCCATGAAAAAAAACTTACACATATGCTGCTTGATGTTATATTGAGTTTTGTCAAATTGGGTGACCCTAGTGAGATACTCTTCATGCTTTCTCGATCATAAGCACGTACACGTCCCGTTCATTTGCTATATTCCTACACTGGGAATTAACACCACCATCCATTCCACATAATAAATGCTCCATGTCTTGGTGATCTCTCTCGTAGAACATCCCTGAAAAAAAATAAAGTTAGATTATGGTTGCCCCAAAAAGAAGAGAAAAGATGGCATGCCAAAGAAGCATGACCCAAAAAAAAAGAGAAAAAAGGGGGTAACCATGTCTCAAAAAAGAGAGAGAGAGAGACAGGGATGATTCGAGAGAGAAAAGCCGTTACCTCAAGGAGTAAGCCATATTCATCCATCCATCCATCCACTCATACACTTGCACCTTTTGATCGAGATTGCATGACTTGTTTCTCCATGGATCCTCTCTTTGACTTTACAATAAATAGAATACAAGTGTGCCCTATTCTTATTCTATCTTGAGCTCCACAAAGGCTTGTAGTAGTAGGTAAGATCAAAGGCAAACACTGCCCTGGTAAGGAAATACAAGATGAGTGCCTCGAGAGAGTTATCCTGGGAGCTTTGCCATGTTTTCAAAAATCTTTCAAAAAAAGTGTCTCCAGATGGATTGCGGATCTATGAACAAGTAAGTACTACTTTATGCACCATTATAACTCTCAACAGCCCAAGACAAGGAGACAGCTAAAAAGGCCCATGAGGGAGTAAGGTAATTGAGCAAAGGTATGCTAACCAACTTATTTAAGCTTATAGATGAATCTCTTTGCTTCAGACTATGACATGACAGGTAAGGTACGAGTCAAAGTGATTTTCTGATCAACAACCTGATTTGTCCTACATTGCTCGGGACGAGCAAAGGACAGCTTGGGGGATCTTATTGACGCTCACTAACGACCATTTCCAGGTGTCAACTTGATCAGAAAATCATGAGAGTTTGCATTTCTTACACGCATTCTTATCCAATAAAGTCCCTAAACCACACTTTATCTTTTAGAATATGCAAGTTGTGTTTTCAAGCTAATATGCAGGTTACAAGCACACTTTGGACCGATATAAAATCATAGAAATTATCAGAGCACCGATTCAGGCTCAGATGGACCAAAAGTGATGCAAGAACCCAATTCAAACAAGTCAAGACAGGCCAACCCCAACATGGATCAGACAAGGAGGCCCAAGATAGCCTGCCAGAAGAAGTTGGGGGCGGTTGGTGGCCCAGGCAGGCCGACCGACCTACCTAGTCGGCCGACTTGGCCGACGTGGTGTCTCCCCATTGGTCCCCTACGTCGGTTGTGAAGGCTTCACCCCGTGGCTCCCTGCTATAAATACAAGGGGGGGTGGAGAATAGGACACACACACACACCACACACCTGTCATCTCCTCTCTTGCATTCCTTGCATAGTCTTTAGGCTTAGTGGAGTTTAGGAGAAGTCTAGGAGTCATCGAGTCGCCGGAGTTGCTCGAGAGTCTGGTATGGGTTCATCTCTAGCTCTCTCTTGTAATATTCGGTCGTTTGCAATAGAATTAGACTATGGTTACCGATATCTGCTTGAAGTATATTCTGAGTTATTGAGTATATGATTCTTGTCATGGTTGCGTTATTATTCAATGCTTGCATTGCATGATCGCCCTATGCTGGAGATGGTTAGTCTTTTATTCTTAGAACTCTATCAACTGCTCCAGTATTCATATGATTGCTCTAGTGTGATGTCTGTCCATCCGGAGGGTGGGGGCTCCGCGTGGGACACTAGAGTATCCCTACTAGTGTAGACATGGTGTCTAGATTAGCTAAGAGTTGCTGGATTTCAACTATACCCACGGTTTGTAGAGGTAGCCGGCAGGTGGTGATAGCCCTGTTCGAGCCTTTTAGTAATCCTCCACGTTAGGTATGGGGGGTAGGAGGTACATAAAGTCGCCGGGGTGTATGGGCTCTTCCCGTTACTTCGATAGCGATCTCCCTGTTGTGTAGTATAATCTCTGATGAGCTAACCAATGAGAAAGTGTAGATATAGCTAGCTTAGCACAGCTGACTCGAGCTCTGACTTTTACCTTGCTCCCGGCCTAAAGCATCTTTTATCTTTGTTTTATCCTTTATTTATCCAAGAAGGTAGTTTGTGTGTGTGTCACACTACCTCCTACCATGTTATTATCCTACCACTGTTTATGCATGAGAGTATCCAATCTAGATAGAGTTCACCAACTAATCTATATATTGTCTCACTCATCGCCTTCCCTGCGGAAATATAAATGACACCCCAGTATACTTCCGAGTAAAATGCTACAACGGTATTCCATGCGCTTTGCGGATTTATTTGTGGTTCATGAAATACTGCCACCCCAAATTGGCGTCTGCGGGCATCATCGCTGGTGATGTTGGTAGGCGCCAACAATGGGATAGGTTCACATCACCATCCGTATGCAAGCTTTATGTGGATGCAGACGTTAAAAGAGTAATGCCAAGGATAGGCTATGTTTTCCTATGTACGCAATAAATATAAGTCATCCAAAACACCTTCCAACACGGGCAGCTCCGGCATCCCGGACTCCCGGTCTCCTACCTTCCTCTACAACTGCCTCAACCCTGTTTCGGTGTGGGGACTCCCTCTCCCTGCACCTCAGCTGCTATCCCCGCACTGTTGACACCGTTTTTTGACACGCGTCAAGGGAGGTGATTTCAGTGAAGGGGAGGTGGCCGATTTGGAAGAAACCGAAAGATGCACAGTGCTGGAATCGGCCGATGGAGCCTGTCCGATGGGCTAGAAGAATATGCTTCGAAGATGCTGATTTATCAACTCTGGTTCTCGGCCGATGGAGAGTTACCGATGAAGTCAAGGAAGGAGAAGAGGACCCGGACTCTACGAGAATCTTGATGATTTGGTTGTAATGTTTATAGTAGTTTATTTTTAGTAGGTCTTTTCTTTTAGTTCAAGTAATGTTTGCCGTAATCGGCTAGGACTTGATAGTGCTAGGCAATATATATCTATTGTAAGGGACCGGAAAAACTCGATACACATCCAATACAACAACAATTTACAATTCCCTTCGCACTTTTTCGGCGACTTCGCCTTTTCTTTTCTTTTTCGACGAGTTCTTTCAAGTTGATCAAGGACACCTCACATTCGAGCGACTTAGTTTGCTGGTGAGTTTTCATTTTACCGAGTATATTTGAGCTTTAGCTACCGGGCGTATCGCTGTGGCTTCGTTCAAATCTATTCAAAAGTTATCGAGTTTATCTAGGCTTTGACTTCCGGGCGTATCACTGTCGTCTCATCTAGATTTATTCACCAATTATCGATATTGGCTAGATTTGTAGGTTTTCCTATGCTTTTTGGCCATTATCAGATCTATTCGCTAAAAACATATTAGATCGGCTTTAGGCTTTGCAGTAACACTTTTGTTTTCTCAAGAGCAGGTTTAGATTTGTTTTTAGTTTACATCATCTGAGTTACACATTCGTAGCTTAGATCTTGTTGTATATGTACAATCGGCTATCTTAAGCTGGTTTTGTCGTTTAGTGCATCGGATGATCCCGCCTACACGCTTGTTCACGACGTGCTCGCATTTAATATCTTTTCGTCGCCTTCTGTATCAGCAAAGCCTGCCGATACGCCTGTGTGAGAGACATTCGGAATCCCAGCCGATACGCTCTCGAATTTGACTATATTTTCTCCCTTGTCAATTTCAGGTCAAATTGACTGGCACGCTTGGTTGACTTTCCAGAGCTTGGCGAACATTTGCTCTCGGATTCTAGTGTGTTGATTTTTGCGTCAGCACATCTTTTGGCACGCCTGGTGGGACCGGAAGTTTCAACATGGTGGATATTACTGATAAATCTGATGTCAATGGGGAAAACTATGTTCCTGTTCCTGAAGACACGCTCAAAGAAGAACAAAAGAAAGAATATGAAGAGCTTGTGGAGAAGTTTAAACGTAAATGCCTCAAGTCATATAGCATCACCAGATCTGGTGATGTCATTAAGAAGTTTAATCTTCCGTCTTTCCAACCATTGACGGAAGCTCAATGTGATAACAATATGATAATGCGGTTGGACAAGCTATGGCACAGGCTTTCATCAAGAGTGCAACAATCATGGGCAACACATTACATAATGCGGTGGTCAAGACTTTTGCTGAAGGCACGTTTCTAGGATGTATGGGTCCTTGCTATATACAGCCAGATCAGATGCAATATGTTCCCTTGGAAGTGTCTATGGCAGCAGCTCTGTCGGCTCAAAATAGCCAGGCAGGAACGAGTAATAATCAAGTACTACCACAGGTTACTACTGCAGCGCCGACCGCCACAACAGATCCTATCTACTCGACTACTCCGCCTATTACTACATCTGTGCAAGATGGATCTACATCTGTTTTTCCTAAAGGATGGAATCCTATGACTGGATATGGTATGCCTCCAGATTTCTTTTCTACACCAATCAAGGCACATTTTAATGCATCGGCTTCCCAGCCGATGACCTCTCAGCCTGATCCATCGGTCACCCAGCCGATAGGATCCCAGCAAAAAGCATCGGCAGCACAGCCAAATGCACAAAGTACATGGAGTCCGCAGATGGTTGCGCAATACAACGCATCAGCGCCACCACCGATGACCCCACAGCAGCGTCTGGCAATCATGCTCTAGCCCCAGTCTCCTTCAGAAGTGCTGATTTCGCAGTCTCCTCATCAGAAAGGGGTCAACTGGGTTTTTTACAATCAGGCGACTAGACAATTGCGATATGTTAATGTGCCGTACGTGGAACCTACTGATCAGCAGTCGGCTAATCCACCAGTTCCATAGCCGACGATGACTCAACAGACACCTAATCAGGTGCCTCAGCAAGTACAACAGATGGAATCGGCTGGACAGCCGATGAAGCATATGCCACAACAGCTTGCGATGATGACCAATGCAACGAGCATGGCTTCTCCTCAACAGATGCTAGCAGTTGATCAGCAAGTTGATTGGAACGCAAAGATAGCTGAAGTGATGAGGGAGCAGTTTGGTTTGAGGCCAAAGCAACAATCTGTTATGTACAAGACTCCTTATCCTCTGGCTTATAATCAGATTCCTCTCCCACACAAGTACTAGATGCCTGACTTCACGAAGTTCTCGGGGCAGGGAGAAGTTTCTACAATGGAATATGTTAACAGGTTCCTTTTATAGATGGGAGAGGCAGGCAACCATGATGCACTCAGAGTTCGGTTGTTCTCCTTGTCTTTGTCTGGATCGGCCTTTGCTTGGTTCACCACTTTACCAGCAAACTCCATATTATATTGGGCTGATTTGGAAAGACAATTTCATCAGTTCTTCTTCTCTGGGGTTACTGAGTTAAAGTTGACCGATTTAACTGGTTTATGACAAAAAATGATGAATCGGTCGCTTCCTTTATCCAAAGGTTCAAAGATGTCAAGAACCGATGCTACAGTTTGGTTCTGTCCGATCAACAGTTGGCCAATGCAGCATTTAATGGGCTCTTGCCACATATTAAAGACAAATATGCATCGCAAGAATTTGAGAGCATTAGCCAGATCACGAGTTGGATGATAGGAGAAACTCAACCTTATGAGTCCAAGAAGACTTTTCAGAAGAAAATAAATTATGTGAAATATTCTGCTAATGATGATTCTGAAGAGGAGCAAGAAACGGTCGCATCGGCTGAGTGGATACAAAACAACAAGAAGCCGGTGACATGTTCGTTCGGGAAGAAAGAGCCTGAGTCATATGGTTTTGATATCACCAAAGACGACAAGATTTTCGATTTGTTATTGTCGGAAGGGTTTATCAAGCTGAAGCTGTATCACAAGATCCCGTCAGAGGACAAGCACAAGAACATAAGTACTGCAAGTGGCACAATGCCACGTCGCATGATACAAATGAATGCAAAGTCTTCCGGCAGCAAATTCAGATGGCTTTCGAGCAAGGGAGGTTGAAATTTGAAACTCCCAAGAAGATGATGAAGATCGATGGACATCCTTTCGCCACGAACATGGTTGATGTGGCTAGAGACAAAGGTTCTTCTCAAGCTAAGATTCTGACATCATCATCGACCAAGAAATCTGGAGCTGTTGATCCCAAAGCACAGATAGCGGCCGATGAGGTCAAAGGAAAGGGCCCACAGGAGCATGCTGAACAAACATCGGCGCCACATAGATGTGTCACATCTCAAATGCTGTTGAACAAGTTTCAGCATGATCGTGAAAGGCAGCGGCATAGAGAAGAGAAGGAATGTTGTGAGCAGGAACATTGGAGGTGTCCGTTCTTTGTCTATTGCTGGGAAGATGGGTTGACATTGCCACCGGCATATGATTGTCCCGAATGTGATGGTCAAGGCAGCGGTCATATAAGAGGCCACGTCATGTTGATGAACCTTATCAACGTGAACGCACTCCTGTGCATGATCGGCTAGGGAAAAGGGTATCGATTCTTGATCGACTGGGGGGCAGGACCATGCTACGTGATCCTGCTGGAAGAAGAGTGCCTGCACACGATCGGCTAGAACATATGGCTGATGACAGAGTGCAAGATGATCAGCTGATGCGAAGAGATCCAGAGCGTGAACCTGATCGCACGAGTCAGCCTCAGTGGTGTCCAGGGGGTTTGACCAGGTCTCAGAAGCGACATGTTCAGAGGCTATGCCAACTGGAGGTCATAGAGGAAGAGCAAGAGCAGATTCTGAACAAGAAGGGGGTCAAGTCGCAAGTTTGGCGTGCTAAACCGAGAGCCGATGAAGATCAAGACTCTGAGTCGTCGGCTGCCCCAATTAACATGGTTTTCATAATGCCAAATGAATTTATGGCACCATGTGATGAAAGTCATGAGCCGAAATTAGAAGAAGCTATGGCTCAGTTAAATTTGGAACCATTGCCAGCAACATTTGAAAAGCCGAAAGATGAGAAGAGACAACATCTTAAAGCACTGTTCTTAAAAGGATTTATTGATGGCAAGCCAGTTACAAAATTGTTGGTTGATGGAGGTGCAGCTGTGAACATAATGCCCTATGTTATGCTATGCAAACTTGGGAAGAGCCAAGATGATTTGATGAAGACTGATATGATGCTCAAGGATTTCGAAGGGGTCGTATCTCCTGCTTTGGGGGCATTATGTGTCGATCTCACAATTGGCAGTAAGACCCTTCCTACTACTTTCTTCGTTATTAATGACAAAGGTTCATACAGTTTGCTGCTGGGTCGGAATTGGATACATGCCAATTGTTGCATTCCATCTACTATGCATCAATGTTTGATTCAGTGGGTTGATGATACTGTTGAAATAGTATCGGCCGATTCATCATTCAGCGTGGCATCGGCTGAAGCTCATATAGTAAGTTATGATCGGATGAATTGTCTTTCTGGTCAAGCATGGGAGAAGGATTTCTTTCGGGTGGCTGATTATGAAGTCACGTCAGCAAAGTTAGAAGATTCTTCGGATGAGTCTTGATCAATGAAAGATATGGCCGATTGTAGTATCGGCCAGATTTTCTTAAGTCATAGCCGATACTAGAAAGTATTGCCTTTAGTACAAAAATATGTAAAAGCCAATTTGCAAGTTGAACTGTGGTTGTAACAAGGCCGACACATTATGAGTCGCCCTTAGAGCAATAAATCATAAAAACAAGTTTCTGGATAAGATCAAGTTATCTGCCAATTCTGGAAATTGCAGTGCATGGAATGTTTTTACAGTGATCATAGGGCTTCCTGGATTACTTTTATCACACGTAGGCGAATTTGATCAATGTTTTCAATCACTTGAAGGTGATCTGCCGATGAGCCAGGAATCAGCCGCAAGCTCTTGTGAAGTTGATATGCTTGACGAGCATACCTATGCTTATTTTCCTTGAGATTGATGATGGCTGGTGGAATCGGGGAAAGATCGTGATCTGCAGTATCTATTGCTCGATTCACCCGACTGAGTTCCTGCAGAAGGCGATCTCGTTCGATTTCCAGTGCAGCCTTGTTTCTCAGGATACTGGCTTGGGTGTCATTCAGAGATTTGATTTTGCCAACGGCCGATTCTGCTAGAGCCTTGAAGTCATACCTTTGTTTTGTGATTTCCTCCTGCTGAAGACGATCGGCGAGTTGTTTTTAAGCCTTGTGAAATTGTGCACGATGGCTCTCGATGAAAGCCGCATGAGTCAATGCCTCTTCAATTGATTCTAGGAGCTTGCCCTCTAGTTCTTCCAAGATGGCACGGATTGGCTGTGCATTCTTGATCAATTGGCCGATGTCTTGATTCAAAAACTGTAGGGACTCTTGGAGTTTGGCCTTGATTTCATCTGACAATATGGCTAAATCGGCCGATGTTGCTTCTTCTCCTTCTTCCTGGGAGGTGGCTCCGATTTGAAAAGAAAATAGACTATTGTCTGGAGATTCTTGTGCCTGAAAGGAAGATGGAGTTAGGATGGCCGATAGGAATAAAGGAATGATGAAATCGGCCAGAAGAAGGGTATTTACCTGCTTCATACGTATTTTCTCTAAGTTGGAGCCAGCAGGAATAAGGGGTTGTGATGAGGAGCTCGGGATTGTAATGTTTGGCTGACCAGATGATTCAGATAGTGCATGGTCGGTAAACTGAAGGATGATTGTCAGGAATGTGCAGGATGTATTTATGAGTAGGTTCTGTAATCATACCTGTATCAACAGAGAACTTGTCCTGGGAGCCGAAGGTGAATGTTGTGCTTGACGAAATCAAAAGGAAATGATGCCAAAATCAGGATCATGGAGAATTTACATGTTTATCGAATAATCAGAGTTATACCTATCTTAGTGGGGAATCTGCCCTGGATTTCTTTGGGGTTAGAGGCGAGTGCTGTATCTGAAGAGATTAGAAAAAGAGAGGTCAAATTTAGAGTTACGGAAACATTCAGATGTCTTACTGAGGTAATACTAGAATATCTGGTGATGTATGAGGAGGTGTGTTCTGGGGATCTTCTTCTTCTTCTCCTCCAGATTGATGTTCAGGGGTATCTTAATCAAAGATATGGTCAGCATTCAGATAGAGTAAAAGTTACAAGGAGATTTAAGATGTTACCTTCTGAAGGTGGAGAAGGAGGATTTGCCAGAGATCCTGCTGCTGCTGAAGATTGGCCTGGGGATTTCTTCTTTTTACGAGTTGTCACTTTTGTGTAGGGCAACATACATTTTTTCCCAGTAGCCACGTCTGTTAGAGTTGGAGCATCGTAGCCGATATTGGGCTTATCGGCTGGCAAAGCATAGTTGATCGACTGACCACTTCTGCTGATGGTTGGAGGATCAGTACCGTCGCCCTATTTAGATAGTTGTTAGAAATAAACAGAGGATATTATAATGCAGCATAAGAAAAAGATTTGGTTTTATACCTCGCTATCGGCTGACTGATAATTTTCGTTCAAGGCAATACAGTAGAGGTTGGCAGCCCTGCAGAATATATGCTCTTGCCATTCGGACCACCATTGGGTGAAGGGGGTGGTGACAAAGGATGTGATCTGCCAGTCGGTCAGAAGTGCCATATTTACATCAGGCTCCAGGTCTTTCAGCCGATCATAAGAGAGGGCACTGTTGAGGACTCCTCTGAATTGACCTTTGCCAACAAAGAAATGGAGGGGTGGCACTTGGCCGAATCTCAATTGTCTGGCTGCTACTGATGGGTTGTAGAATTCATAGCTGGGAACATCTTTGCCGGCTGTGAAGTTGATTGGCAGAATTCTTGGGGAGATTATCTCCTTCATGATCTTGGTGGCTTCCTCATCAGTTTTCCAGGAATCAAGCTGGAATTTGAAGGGGTTCTCATAATTGGCAATCTCATCTTGATATGCAAACCAAATGGTGGAAGTTTCTGGGAAGCCATTGTAGAAGCATTTGAAGAAGTCGATAATGCCAAGGACCTTGGGGTCATTGGCTATCATAATAGCTGCTTCGCCGAATGATGTGCATCGGCGAGTGATGGTTTCTTCTTCTTCAGAGAAGTTCTCTGATGGGAACTCCATCTCTGATAGCTCGACTACCATTGTTCTATGCATGTACATGTGCAGCCATAACTAAATGAACCGCCAAGGGCCTCCCAAATTGGTGATCGGCTGATTCTTCCTGAGTCTGGAAGATACTTGGTGAAGTAGGTGATAAATTGACCCCAAGAGGTGTTTGCCGAGAGGGACAGAATTGCCAGTGGCCAAGATTTCTGCCAGTTTGAGGTTGTTGTTTGTTGGACCGACTGCTTTGCCACAGAAAATAAACTTCTCAAGCCACATGTTGAGAAATGCAGTGTGCTCTCTGACAGATACTGATCCAGTTTTCATATTCATGCCGACGTATCCTTTCCATCCGCCGATACTTTTTGTTTCAATCTTGAAGGAGGCTTTCTCTAGGAGGTGGAAGGATCTATCGGGGGCATGGATATTTAGACCAGTGAGTATTATAACATCCATTAGAGTGGGTGTCATTGGTCCATGGTTAAACATGAATGCATTGACAGCATTGGACCAAAAGTAAGAAGCCGATATAAGCATCGGCTCGTTCCTAATCATCTCCGATAAGGATAGGTTCAAGCATTGACTAATATCATACTATTCCTAGTTAGTCATCTGGGCATTGGCTATTCTGCGGAACCAATTTCTCCATCCGGGGGTTACGCTCGGCCAAGATCTAAAGGACTGAGACCAATCTAGATTCATATCAGAAGACTTTAGGGGGATTCTACAGATTTCCAGATTGATTATGCTAGTTGGATCTGGATTTCCCATGGGACCTAAGCAGATCATGCTGGGTTGATTCTCTAGCGGGATAATCATGTTACCCCTAAGATTCTGAAAATAAAGGCGGAAGTAAGAAATGCGATTAAAGGAATTGGAAGGGGAATGGAAAGCGAAGATGCAAATGAGGAAAGGAGACATACCTCTGGGATCTCGGAGATGGACGCCATTGCTGAGGCGGATGATTCTTGAGCTTGAATCCCTAAACCCTAGGGGGGTGCTTTGGTTTCACAGATAGAGCACGGAGTTGGTTTGTTCTTGAACGAGAGGAGGCAGGGGAGATGCTACAAGAGAAATGCCGAGGAGAGAAAAGGTGCAGTTATTTATAGCCTTCGTTCCGAGGGTAGAATGGGAACCTGGTAGATCATTTACTTGGAGAGCAAAGATTTCTTTGATCGTTGGCAAATCATGATTAGAGTTAATTTCGGAGCAAAACCAATTACTCCGAAACTGGGGGGCATGTGTTGACACCGTTTTTTGACACGCATCAAGGCAGGTGATTTCAGTGAAGGGGAGGTGGCCGATTTCGAAGAAACCAAAAGATGCACAGTGTTGGAATCGGCCGATGGAGCCTATCCGAAGATGCTAATTTATCCGCTCTGGTTCTCGGCCGATGGAGAGTTACCGATGAAGTCAAGGAAGGAGAAGAGGACCCGGACTCTACGAGAATCTAGATGATTCGGTTGTAATGTTTAGAGTAGTTTATTTTTAGCAGGTCTTTTCTTTTAGTTCAAGTAATGTTTATCGTAATCGGCTAGGACTTGATAGCGCTAGGCTATATATATCAGTTCTAAGGGACCAGAAAAACTCGATACACATCCAATACAACAACAATTTAAAATTCTCTTTGCACTTTTTCGGCGACTTCGCCTTTTCTTTTCTTTTTCGACAAGTTCTTTCAAGTTGATCAAGGACGCCTCACATTCGAGCGACTTGGTTTGCTGGTGAGTTTTTGTTTTACCGAGTATATTTGAGCTTTAGCTACCGGGCGTATCTCTGTGGCTTCATTCAAATCTATTCAAAAGTTATCGAGTTTATCTAGGCTTTGACTTCCGGGCGTATCGCTGTCGTCTCGTATAGATTTATTTACCAATTATCGATATCGGCTAGATTTGTAGGTTTTCCTGTGCTTTTGGGCCATTATCAGATCTATTCGCTAAAAACATATTAGATCGGCTTTAGGCTTTGCAGTAACACTTTTGTTATCTCAAGAGCCAGTTTAGATTTATTTTTAGTTTACATCATCTGAGTTACACATTCATAGCTTAGATCTTGTTGTATACGTACAATTGGCTATCTCAAGCCGGTTTTGTCGTTTAGTGCATCGGCTGATCCTGCCGACACGCTTGCTCACTACGTGCTCGCATTTAATATCTTTTCGTCGCCTTCTGTATCGGCAAAGCCTGCCGATACGCCTATGTGAGAGACATTCGGAATCCTAGCCGATACGCTCTCGAATTTGACTATATTTTCTCCCTTGTCAAATTCAGGTCAAATTGACTGGCACACTTGATTGACTTTCTGGAGCTTGGCAAACACTTGCCCTTGGATTTTATTGTGTTGATTTTTGGCTCAATACACACAATCCTCGGCTCTCGATCTGAGGATCAGAGAAAAGAGTCCGCTCGACCCCGCTGTACCTAATCACCAATCTCCCATATATGTGGAGGCAACTCCCAGCAAGCAAGGACTATCACATCATATATTTCCATACCCCAAATCTCACTCAAAAGTAGTAATAGCGTACAACAATTCACATCTAAGTATGGGAAACAAGGAATACGATAAATAAATGGTCATGCAAGCTCATCTCATCACACTCAATTTGGGAGCATAGCGTATCTAGCAAGCAATGCCTAATAGGTATTGAATCGCGGACGGGCGTGAACCTGATAGGTCTTTGTAGTCTTCCTGGTTCTTTGGGGGCCTTCTGGTCTCCGGGTACGTCATTCTGGGTCCTCCGGGTGTCGGGGTAGTCCTTCTGGATCTTCCGATCGTCCGGGACGACAGTCAACTCCTCCACATCAGGACCTAATCGTAATTACATGTAAATATTGGGGCCAAAGTGCGAGAATGCAAAAAACAGGCTCAAAAGAGATCCAACTCACAACAAAACCTATTCTAACGCGTCGATCATGATTTTAGAAGAATTATGAAACTGGTTTCGTATTTTTCGGAGATCCGGTTGAATTACTGTGAATTTTCTAAGATTAAAGCATTTCTGGAAATAATAAATGATTATCAAAAAAGGAAAAACACAGAGGTGACACGTGGCACCACGAGAGCGGGCCATGTGGTGACGTTAGCATGACGTCACCAAGTGGGTCAAGTCCGCTGACGACAGCAGTGGGCCCTGCTGATGTCATTGTTGACCATGTCAACGTTGACTGGTCAACGGGTTAGCAGGTCCGCAAGTTAGTGGGGCCCTCGGGTCAGTCTCTCACTAGAGGCTTACATGTGCGGCCCGCGTGCAAGGTAAAACTAGAAAAAGAAAAGGGTCAAAGAGCTACTGGGCCGAAAGAAAACTGGCGGCCCAACAAGGCTCGGCTCAGATGGGTGGGCGGCTCGGCCTGCGGCTACCAGGCCGGGTTAGGTTCGGCTTAGGAAGGTGGGCCGGCTTGACTAGCAGCTCGGCGGCAAAACGGGCTGGCTCGGGTTTCAGTTTGGGGAGATGGCTTACGGGGCCGCAATCGGCCCGGTTCGCTTCTCCCCCTTACCTCTTCCACTCTCACTGGCTAGGCGGGCCCGGGGCGACGGCGCGGTTGCTGCCACTGGCGGGCGAGGCCCACGCATCAGCGGCACGGAGGGATCGCGTGTGGCAGCACATGGATCTGGTGTGGCTGGGGCTGTGCGGGCGGCCGTGTGCGCGCCATGGAGCAGAGACGATGGCCGGCGGAGGCTCGTCATCGGCGGAGCAGAGGTGCGGCGTGGCGGTGGGGTCCGGTGGCGCGTCTAGGGTCTCGGGTGTGGCGGATCTTCGGGCTTCCCTTCTCCTCCGGCTTCGGTGGCGGCGGTGACGACGTTTCGAAGGGAAAGTTCTCCGCGGCGGAGTTCTTCGGCGATCCCGCGGCGGGGCAACGGCGAGGAGCACTGCGAGGGCAAGCTCGGCGGTGTGGGTCGGGTCAAGGTGGTTTCGAGGGGGTAAGGCGAACACGCGCCAATGCCAAGGACCAGGAAGCGGTTGTTGACGCTCACTAACGACCATTTCTGGGCGTAAACTTGATCAGAAAATCATGAGAGTTTGCATTCCTTTCATGCATTTACATTCAATAAAATCCCTAAACCACACTTTGCTCTTTAGAAAATGCAAGTCGTGTTTTTGAGCTAATATGCAGGTAGCAAGCGTACTTTGGGCCAACATAAAATCACAGAAAATATCAGAGCACCAACTCGGGCTCAAATGGACCAAAGAAGCCCAAGAACCGAAGCAAATGAAGTTAAGACAAGCTCTACCACCGTGGATCAGACACAGGAGCCCAGGACAGCCCATCACCAAGCAGCTGGGGTCGGTTAGTGGCCAGGCCAGGCCAGCCGACCTGCTGGTCGGCCGACTGGGCCATGGGCCCCACCGACTTAACCCAGCCATGTGGCAGCTCCTGGTGACTCCCCAATGTCAGTTCTGCTGGGATCCCGGGGTGGCTCCCTCCTATAAATACAAGGGGGGGAGGTAGAGATTAGAACACACACACACATCACTCTTCTCTCAAGTTCACTCTTGCTTAGTCTTTAGGCTTGTGGAGTTTAGGTGAAGTCTAGGGGTCATCGAGTCCCCGGATTTGCTCGAGAGTCTGGTATGGTTTCCTCTCTAGTCCTCTCTTGCAATATTCGGTCATTTGTAATAGATATAGACTATGGTTACCGATATCTGCATGAAATATATTCTGAGTTGTCAGTTATATGCTTCATGTCATGGTTGCATTATTATTCAATGTTTACATTGTATAAATTCCCTATGCTGGAGATAGTTAATCCTTCGTTCATAGAACTCTATCAACTGTTCCAGTATTCATATGATTGCTCTAGTGTGGTGCCTGTCCATCCGGAGGGTGGGGGCTCCGCGCGGGACACTAGAGTATCCCTTACTAGTGTAGACATGGTGTCTAGATTAGCTAAGAGTTGCTGGATGTCAACTATACCCACGGTTTGTAGAGGTAGCCGACAGGTGGTGACAGCCCTGTCCGTGCCTATTCGTAATCCTCCACGTTCGGTATGGGGGGTAGGAGGTTCGTAAAGTCGCCGGGGTGTACGGGCTTCTCCCGTTACTTCGATAGCGATCTCCCAATTGTGTAGTTTAATCTTTTACAAGCTAACTAATATGGAAGTATACATATAGCTAGCCTAGCACATTTGATTTGAGCTCTGACTTTAACCTTGCTCCCGGCCTAGAGTAACTTTTATTCTTTTATTGAAGAGAGTAGTCGTGTGTGTGTCACACTACCTCCTACCATGTTATTATTATCTTACCCCTATTTATGTATGAGAATACCCAATCCAATTAGTTCCACTAAATGCTCTATACACTACCTCACTTACCCCCTTCCTTGCGGAAATATAAATGACACCCCAGTATACTACCGGATAAAATGCTACAGCGGTATTCTGTGCGCTTGCGGATTTATTCATGGTTCATGAAATACCTGCCACCCACACTGTCGTCTGCAGGCGTTGTCCCTGTTCCATAGTGGTGATGCCTGTGGGCGCCAACAACGGTCAAGGCAAGGGTCAGGTCAGGGTGAAGCTCGCGCTGCGGCGTCGTCGGTGCAGAGCCAGGGCGAGGGCTTCAACGGCGGCGGTGAGCGGCTGGGGCGGCGACGACACGGTCTAGCACCTCCTCCTCCCTGGCTTGGCGATGGTGCTCCCCTAGCGGTGCGTCGGCGGCGGTTTGGCGGCGACGACGCGGTCCACCACCTCCTCCTCCCTGGCTTGGCGATGGTGCTCCCCTGGCGGTGCGTCGGCGGCGGTTCGGCGGCGACGGGTCTTCGCGGTGAGAACACGCGGCGGCGAGGGGGGCTCGGCCGTGCGCGCGCGGGGCCTGGAACTCCATGTCCGCGGCGGGTTTCCTAGAGAGGTCAAGGTGGCGGCAACGCAGGGCCAGGTTTTGGGCGGCAGAGCCCTAGGTGCGGCGCGAACGCGTCGCGTGCGGCCCAGAAAAGTAAAGCGAAGCGGGGCTCGGCTGCGCGGGTCGTGGCGTAGCCAGTGCGCGCGCGGCGTGTCTACGACATTGCAGCGTGGGCGCGGCCACGATGCGATGGCGGCGAGGGTAGGTTTTGGCCGGGTAAAGGTGTAGCTTTGAGGGCTGCGCGTGCGAAGCAGGCCAGGCGGAGGCATACTCGGGTCGGCGGGGTGCACGCACGCGGCCAGGGCCAAGGCGTGTCCTTTGGCCCGGCGGTGAGCGGTGCGAGCATGTGTGTAGGGGTGCGTCCAGGGTGTCGTAGGGGCCAAAGGCTGTGCTTGCGTGTGCACGGGCGTGCGCGAGCATGGACTCCATGGCGCGACGTCACGACACGGCGACAACGGCGGGGCATGGCGAGGGTAAGGTTCCAGGGCAGAGAGGCTCAGATCAACGGCGCACGGGCAGGGAATACGAGGGTAGGCAGGGGTTGGCGGCACCTACCGACGGGCTCGAGGAGGAAAGGTGGCAGCATAGGGTCGAGCCACGGCCGTGAAGAGGCGAAGCAGTGCAGGCCGCGTGGGTTCGTCGGTGTAGTCGAACGGGGCGCCGGAATGGTAAAGGTCCACGGTGGCGGCGCGTCCTCCTCCTCCTTGGCGACGTCAGCTCCGAGCGCAGCAGCGGTGCTCGGCGCGCTCCTTCTCCTCCTCTGCCTAGCACTCGGCTCTTTCTTCTTCTCCTTCCCCTCTTCCTCTGCTCTGGCGGCTGTGGCGGTGGATTGGGGAAAAGAGCTCTGGGCTCTAGGGTTTTGGCGGAGGCTGTGGTTTTATAGGCAGAGTGGCTAGGGCTGTGAGCTCACGGCGGGCCCGGACGCCGAGGGCATTGATGGGATGCGCGCGCTGGGGCTGGGACGCGTGGCGGCATCGTGGCTTCTCCATCTCGCCTTCTGAGTTGCGGTGCGGGCGGTCAAAAGCGTGCGGGAAAAGGTGCGCGGCGGCCTCCTCTGTGTGTTGTCGCAGTGCGGCGCTGGCGTAGCTTACGTGAACGCGGCAGGCGGCACCGGTGCTAAAGGTGGAGGCGGAGCGGGGGGAAAAGCAGAGCAAGCGGGCAGCCTTCGTGAGGGAGAAAGGGGAATAGTTTCCCCTCCCTGATAGGCGGGCCCGAGATGGCAGGGAAGGAGGGGCACCGCGGCTGCGCTACGCGTCCGCGTGGGCGAGTCGGCCGCGCGCGCAAACGGTCCGATCGTGCGAGTGGGGCGACTGTGCCAGGGCATTGGCGTCAGCAGGTAAAGGGTGAGACGGCCGGCGGGCTGTGTGCGGAGTCGGGCCGCGTGGCTGTGGTGTAGGTTCACAGGACCAGGTGGCCGTGGGCAGCGGGTGAGGGAGTAGGCCGGTGGTGGTGTGGTTTGAGGTGGCCTGGGCTGGTGCTGGTCATTGGGTCAGGCCGAAAAGGGAAAGGCCTCTTGGGTTGGAAAAAGGAGGATGGGTCGGCTGTTGTTAGGTTTAGGTGGGCTGCGTGTATGTGGAGGCAGACCGGGCTGGGTTTGGAACTTGGGCTACGGACTGGACTGGACCGGGGTTTGGTTCGGGTTGCGGGCTGGACCGGGTCAGGGCCAGATAGGGTTGGTCCCGGGTCAGCAGGTTAGGGTTAGAGTTTAGGGCTTGGATTTAATTTGAAAGGCTCAATTCAAATTATATCCCACACAAGTGTTAGCTTTTGAAATTAAATTGAGGGGCACACCTCAATTTAATTTCCACCCAATTTCACACAAAGAAATAAATCCAAATCGAATTCGAATCAAAACAAGGTAGAGCCAATAAAATCAAATTAACTACAAATTCTCCCACACTAGCAATTAGTAACCTAAATTATAATAGAAATTTTCAATTACTAGGATTTTTGAGGAGGTAGAAATCCTACTTAAGTTGATAATTACAGCACTGCCACGAAATTTTTTTAAAATTCACATTTTTCGACCTTATAACATTTCGGGAAAATCGGTGATGTTACATCCCGGATCCACAGACTGGAAAGAAAGAGAAAAAGTAGCGTGGACGAAAGTGATATCGATCCCCATGCGTGTGCGTTAGGTTTCCCTGGCCAGGTTGAAATTCGATTCGAAATCATCCGCCTCTCACGGCATGAGACTGCTTAATGTTTTCGGTCACATAGAGTAAAAAGTGGAACATGATGATGATAATACTGCTGGATGATTAACTGTTTGCTCTACCATGTTTAAGTTTAGTTAGATGCAAACTTAGAATGGTTAATTCAACTAGAATATGGAAAGTTAAAATCTCAAATTAAGGATCCACTCTTAATGGCATTTTTGGCAAAACAAAACCCACAAACCAAAAAGTCTTGCATGTCTAGTTATCGGACTAAGGTATATCCGGTGACGGGTAAATCTTGCTGAGTATTTGTATACTCAGCCTTGCTTGTGGCACTATTTTCAGGTACTAACTTCGAGGATATGATTGCGAGTCTAACTTGGCCGTGTACTCTGCCTCCGGGCCGGTCTGTCGAGTGGGATGGCCTGTCAGTTGGTGCTGACCATCCTCCCATGGAGTGACGTGTTTCGTATGGGCTTTATCGATGCGTCACGTGTTTCACTAGTTGTCGTTTTTGCTGCTTCCACTGAGACAATGACACTTGAATAATTTGTGTAGTCTGGAACTCTGTAGTACTTTGCTACTCTGAACATGGTTTGTAATAAATTTCTTTTCAGCTGCAAACTCTGAGATGTATGAGATGATCTGTGTTGTAATCCCTGGGCTCACCTTCGAGTAAGTGTTGTCTGTGCGATCCTGGAAGAGCGTGGCTTTTATCGAGGCTTCACTCGAGGAACTACTGGTGCGTGCCAATTTGGGTCAGAGTTGCCTAGCAACGAAGATCAGTGCACTCGGGCCCAGTAATTTGGGTGGTTCCGCCACAACTAGCATCAGAGCTCGCAGACAGCCTACCAGAGATGGCAGCCTCTGTTTTCTAACAATAAACTTAAAACTTGACTTCAAAACTACTAAACATTTTTTTTAAAAAAGTCTAGGATCTCCAAGGATAAATCTAGAACGTAAAGCCCTAGGGGATCTTATGGGTATCATCAGGTGGCTCATTACATTTCAGTATTTAAATTTCACAATTTAAATTCTGCAACTACATCATCGCCGCGGAGGTATGCTTGCTCAGTCAGCTGAGGGAGTCTGACCTTCCCATCGGTGATGCGAGCCGAATGCTGATGCTCAAGCAGTAGCCTACTTGAGCTGCTGCACATATACCAACCATCAGTTGAATATATGGGGAGTAATGGTTCAAAATTAGAATTCAATTCCCCGTCAAAGACGGTACTCAGTCAATACGTTGTTTCGATGACGTATGCTTAACGTTGTCCATACGATGGGAATTGTATGGATACCGGTTCTATAGTGATCGGTAATGTATGGGAACACATTCGTGAGTGCTACCACGGAAGATTCATTTATATACTGTCAATTTTCTATAGGTACGCTAACTCGAAACCGAATCCTAGGCTAGATAGCTATATCGAGTAGTTATATAGCGAGAGACATATTATGTATGCCACCGTAAACTAACTACGTAAGGCCAAGTACTTGGCAATTATTTTTCTTTGGTGAGGACGATTAGGATCTGCATTCATCCTTAAATCTTCAGCAAAGAAATGTTCAAAGGAAATCGCAATTGAAAAGGTTAAAAATCCATCCCTAAGGATCATCTAGGAATCTGTGAAATCTGTAATTCTTGTTTCCTCGAATTTTTAAAATATGAATATTACCTCAAAATGAGTTTGGTTTGTAATATGAAATGTAACTCCCTAAATTACCAAGCTGCTGTAAAATGTTGAGAATTTTTGAAGCTTCCTACCTTAGTGTTTTCGAATTTATAGTAACCCTCTGCAAATCTGTGAAATTGGAGCTGTCTGTCTAAACTGAATTTTTCGACCATCTTAAGTTGCTCATTTGAAATATCATACAACATGAAAGTTGTAGGTAACTGAATGAATAACTTACTGTAAAATTGTGAATTATCTTGGTCAAGTGGTTTGGTAGATATGGCCAATTTACTCACTCTCTGGACCATCTGTTTCCTGGTTTGACAGCACTTCAAAAACTTGAGCATATCATCTTATTAGGATCTGAACTGGCTTTAGAAATGACTAGATGAAATGTTCCTCACTACCCTAGGCATCTTCTACAAATTTTTTAGAATTTTCGAAGTATGTTATCTATAGTTTTGGTCAATTTCTTCAACTGTCCAGAATCAGCCATTCCTTGTTGAACTATCAGCTGATCCATCGGTCTTTTGTTGGGGCAGATGGACGAGCTGGTGGTGATGGACACACAGGGGCACGTGCACTCAGCTTGTTTGCACTGGGATGGACTTCCTCGCCATCTCTGGGAGCTCCTAAGTGCAGCCGGTTACCCCCAGCCACCGCTCTACGAGGGCCACAACTTTGTGGAGAGCGGGGTCCGCCGTTGCAGTGTGACGATGGTGATCCCGCAGCACCCGCTCAACGGGTGGGAGCCGATCGTGACTCGGGTGATCGGCCACCGCCTGTTGGACACCTGGGAGACCACTGCCATGCAGGGGATAGTCGCTTTCTATACTTAGCACCCGTTGGAGGTTCTTTTGTCCGCGTTCGGGTTGTTTCCCGCACACGACTCGGCCGACCTGCTCTGGCGCGACAGGATGGCCAATGTCGCCACGGTGCGACCCTCGACCCCGTCGGAGCGCTACGGACGACCGCGTTGTGCTTGGACGCATTCTACCGACTTTAGATCTTCCAGAGTCAGGCCTCCGCTCAGCTGGTCGACCAGGCTCAGGCTCTACACTTGACCGTCCAGCTGAGGGACGAGCAGCTTCATGAGGCCAGCGACGAGCTCGAGAGCAGGGGTGCTCTGATCACCCAGCTCGAGGGCCAGGTCCAAGAGCTTCATGACACGGTGATGTATCATGATGCCACCATCCACTTCCTCGAGGACCAGTTCCACGACCTTCAGCTAGACCTCGACGACGCCCAGGGGCAGCTTCACATGCTGCAGCACGAGCATGACGCCCTTCACGCACCACCCGACGAGATGCAGGTGGACGGTGAGGACGAGCCTCAGAAGATCCAGAGTGTTTCTGAGGTTGACTTCGAAGAGCAGGTGCCACAGCCCGCGCAGGTCGAGACCCACTCTCCCGCGGAGAGCGAGGCATCGGTCAACATGTAGACCGAGGCGTTGTTCTTGACTTTTGTAGACTCCTCTTAGTGTAGCCTAAATTTTGGATCATGGGCTACTAGGCTAACTCAGAGTTGAGTAACCCCCTTAGTACTGATGTTAGAAGTAATCAAGTAGAAGTGAGAAGATGATGGATGTACTGAACCTCTAATGCCACTTATGTAAAGTGTTGGCAGACTGTGAAAAGCTGAACGCAGCAGCTAATTCGAATTTTTATCCTTATTTCCTTTCCGAATTAGCTCATGAGTTGAATACCAAAGTTGTACCAAATTTTATCATCTAAATACTCACAAAAGTTCAGCTCAAACAGACATGTACAGAAGGAAATATACGCAAAATACAGAGGCTCTGTTTTCTGTAAAACCAGAAAACCAGAGGAATAGTAATTGAATTTTTCGACTAACTTACTCTAGGAATCTGACTTTCCGTTGAATACCAAAATTGTAGCTCATGAAATTATATAGTTCCTGTTAAAATTTCAAGTCCATACCCTATACATAACTCCAGTTATGCGTATTTTCGTATCGACAGTTTTCTGTGTAACGCGATTGATGCACTACTTACTCTTCCATTCATGTTTCGAGCTGTCTATTTCCATTTGAGATGTTGAAAATGTTGTGCCTAATGCAAACTACTCACGTTTCAGATGGTCGGATCAACTCGTGGAAGTCCTAGTGGTTTTGGAGCCGGAGGAAATGGCAATCCACCTCCACCTCCTCCAACACCGGGCATTGCGGAGGTCTTAGCCGCTCAAACTGAAATCTTGCGGCACTTGGTGCAAGCTCAACAGCAGCAGCGAGGTGGGCATCATGCTCATCAACCGCAAGAAGCGAGCTACCAAGACATTCTAAGTACGCAGCCCCCGCTATTCACCAAGGTGGATGAACCACTGGATGCGGATGCTTGGATTCGCACAAATTCTCGAGGACATGCTTCGAGCATGTGTAATCCATTACGACAAGAACTGGGACAAATGCTTGGCCTTTGCTCAATTCTCTTATAACAACAGCTATCAGGCTAGTCTGAAGATGGCACCATTCGAGGCTTTGTATGGTCGACGGTGTCGAACTCCTTTGAGTTGGTCCCAGACTGGAGAGTACAAAATATTTGGACCCGAGTTAGTGGTCGAAGCTGAAGAGAAAGTAAAAGTGATACAAGAAAATCTCAGGGCAGCTCAATCCCGACAAAAGAGTTACTTTGATAAGTGGAGGAAACCTTTAAAATTCAATGTTGGTGATCATGTTTACTTACGAGTTTCACCAACTTGAGGCGTTCAACGCTTTGGAGTCAAAGGCAAGTTAGCACCTCGCTACGTCGGACCATATGAGATCATTGAAGAATGTGGACCAGTGGCTTATCGACTGCGAATTCCTTCGCAACTCGCAGCCATCCATGATGTTTTCCACATATCCTAACTCAAGAAATGTGTCCGAGTTCCGACCGAAATCATCGAACAACAGGAAATCTTGGTGGAACCCGATCTCTCTTATGTTGAATATCCACTCAGAATATTGGATAGAAAAGAAAGAGGTACTCATCGAAAGGTGGTAAAAATGTACAAAATTCAATGGTCACATCACACCGAAGAAGAAGCCACCAGGGAGATACAGGAATATCTCAACCGCCAATATTCGGGTTTTCTTAGCTTTACCCCAGGTACCTTACCTTCCGTCCCTAATTCTAATCATCCAATCTCGGGGCGAGATTCTTTTTAAGGGGGGTAGGTTGTGACACCTCTGGTGTTTGTACACTAAAAGTCAGTCCATTTAATTCAAATAAATATAGAAGGGAATTTGGAAATTAAATTAATAAAGAAAAAGTCAAATACAATTCAAATCACATTTTTTGGATATTGAATGTGAAGACAAGAATATTTAAAATATATTTAAATCATGTTTGAAAACATGCACAAAAACATGTTTGGGCTGAAGCTAGTACCTTAAATGACATGTGCCTAATTCATGTTTCAGCTAAATCCACTCAAAAATCAAATAAAAACCAAAGCCCTTAATTGTAAGTTGGTAGTTATGAAATAGTTCAAATATGAACTTCAAATGAAAATTTGCCTAAAACAAAAAGTTGTAGATCTTGAAAAGCTACACAAGTGTGGCAGTACCGCCCTAATTAATCCGGCTCAAGTGCGCTAACCATCATCTTAAAGACAATCCCGGCTAACACGCACTTCAAACGGAGTAATTCGGCAGTGCTGTCGGGTAAAGTCCCGAAGAATCCACCTAAGCGTCGATCGAACCCAAAGCTTACATGTAACCCACACGAAGGTGAGTCCAGAGAGTACAACATTTCACAAATATATTACATTACAGAGTCTTAATTATTACAAACCAAGTTCGAAATCTTTGAAAGGTACTTGAAATTCGAAATGAAAGTAGTTCAGAGTTCACTGCAGCGGAAATAAAACGAGTTCTAAACGACGATACATGATGTCATGATGAAGCCCGTACATGACATCACTCGGCATTGCCATCGTTGGCCGGAGTCGTATCCCACTCCACCGACCAACCAGGGGGTAAGGTACATGGCCAAGTCAAGCTAGCAATCATGTCCTCAAAAGTATTACCTGAAATAAAAATTTAGCCACAAGCAAGGCTGAGTATACTAATACTCCGCAAGGCTTACCCGACTAGGATATAACTAACCCTCTAACTAGACATGCAAGGCTTTTGGCTTGAGGGGTTTGTCTTTGCCGAAAAGCAGTACGTCCTTATTTTCCGATTTTAGCTTTCAAGTTCTATTAGGCTTAACCATTCTACATTAGCATCTATCCTAAAGCATACATGGTGGAAAGCAATTATTTTTCATCATTCAACCATATTTCTCATCATCATTGTTCCACTTCTTACTCTATGCGGCAAAAGGGTTAAGCAGTCTCAATATCCGTGAGAGACGGACGATTCGAATCGAATTTGTTAACCTGGCCAGGCAGACCTAAACACACGCATGGGGAAAGCAATCACCCACGCGACTTTTCCCCTTTTTCCCCGGGCATGAAACAGGCCCACCGTCCTAGGGTGCCCTGCACCCGTGCATGACCATAGACCAGATAGTGGGGAGTATGTTCCACGGCCGGTTCCATCAGGTACTTAAGCTTACCGATTACCATATTCTCGGCATGTGGTTAGTACGTTCAAACGCTTAACCACCACTACCACACACCGCGGCCTTATCCATTTTGACTAAACAGACGGGGTATCACAAGTACATCAACCCCGCCCGTAAACCTTATATTGCAGTGTGTAGTAAGCATTCAACTCCTATGAGCTCGCGAGTGACAGGCAATCACTCGACTTCTACCGAACCATTAGCATAGCCAACTAGCGACTTACACATACTAGTGTTCAAACATAGGTACCTAGGATCATGCAACTAAGGTTCCAAACAATTCCTGCAACTTAAATGCACAAATAAACAGGAATATGAATAGTTGCATAAATTTAGAATAGGTAGGACATGCTCCGGGGCTTGCCTTGCTAAGCAAAGTTAGCCTTGGGCTCTTCCGAACTTTGGTTCGGGTCTTCGGCGGCTTCAGTTAGATTAGCTTGGGCTTCACGCTGCTCACTCTCGGACTCGGGCACCAGCTCGTACGTACCGTCGGCGAGAGTATGCGTATCTATATGAAATGCACATGCATGAGTTGTGTGACCGTAACAATTTATTATTTACTTCACTATAAAGTTGTAAAATATTTTCTTTACATCTCCTTGGGCAATCATTTATAGAGTATTATCTAGATTAACTATTTCTTATTAAGTAAGTGGGGGTTTTGTTATTTTTAGAAAAGTTATTTTCAAGTGCAAGCATGGAATATTTAAATCCGCTGAAGGGTATAGCTTCTGAAGATGGAATTTTTATGTAGAGTCAATTACTTAATTACAAACGTGCCATAAAATTTTTAGCTATTTTTACTGAGCATATTAATTATTAAAAAAATGCATTAAACAGCCACTGCTAGGAACAAGATTAATTTGTATAGATCAAACCATGTAAGTACTAGTACTGAAAATTTAACTGAGTATTTATGATCCTATTATGAACCTACTGGAAAATTTTCAGATTTAACTAAACATTACACAAGGCATGAAAAATAGCACAATGTACAACTGCAGTAAAGAAAAATAAATTCTATAGGTAGTTATACTGAGTACCAGGAGCTCAAACATTACTAGCATGATTAAGTACTCAAAATAAATCTTTAGTAAAATTATCAGATTTTTCTAGGCACAGAAGCTATTTTTCTTAGTTTAGTGCATTTATTCATAGCATAAATCACTTGAGCATGTTATGCTTGGGTAAAAAGTATATAAATTTTTCTAAAGCATCAAAGTAACAATTACAAATCACTGAAAAATTTTCAGCTTATGGTTCAAGGTGGAACAACTTGGAAAATTAAAACTATTTATCCTAGGCATACATAAAGTCCTAAATAAAACCTACATCTAGGAGTGTCAAATGTCTATGAAACTTTTACACAAGGCTATAAATCTAACATGTAAGACACTAACCAAAAATGGCTAACATATCATGCATGTAACTTGAGATATAATAAAAGCTACACTTTCTTTGTATTTTTAATATAGCAAAAACTATTGAGCTAAAGAAAAAGTGAATGTAACGAAAGTTGTAGGTTTTGATCTAAGGATTCCAAAACATTTTAGTTTGCATTTTTATGATTTTTCTACCATTTTATATGGAATTTACAAGTTTGCTGTTTTTGAAAACAAAAGAAAAAGGAAACGAACTTTTGCATTTAGGCCCCTGGAAGTTTGTTTCTTCTCACTAGAGGTCCCTGACGGACTTGCAGAACAGAGGAGGGTCGGATAGCGTCGTTTCCGGTGAGGTTCGGCTCCGGCGGCGAGGGGGAAGTTGGGGAAAAGGGAGAGGGGACTGAGCCGCACCTCTGGGTGTCCTCGGTTCGCGGGGAGGAGGCCCGAGGCGGCGGCTCCACAGAGCAGGGCGGCCGGCGGTGGTGGCGCTCCGCGGCGGTGGCGCTCCGGTGAAGGAGGGGCGGCAAGGACTGGTTGGAGAGTTTCGGGGTGAGGTGGGGGACCGATTCCGAGGGCTATCTCGGGCGGAGGAGGGTTGGGGAGTGGAGTTCCACTGGAGCAGACGGCCAGCGGCGGTCTGTACCGCGGCGGCAGCTCACCGGTGGCTTGGGGGCGGTGGTGAGCGGGCTTGGGAGGACCAGTGAGAGGCCACGAAGCTCGCTGGGGATACGGTTGGGGGCGAGGATGAGCGGAGGAGGGGCTCCGCGTGGCAGGGGTGGGGGCGGCGCTATGGCTGGCGGCGGCACTCTGTTCCCGGCGTGCGTTCGGGCTTTGTGTGCACGGGAAAGGGAGAGGAGAGTGAGGCGAGTGCGGGGCTGAGGTTTGGAGGCCGAGGGACACTACAGGGTGGAGGCCGAGCAGAGGGGGCAGCTCGACGGCGAGGTCGAGCGGCGGCACGGCAATGGCGGGGCGGCTCTGGGCGCGCGCGTGCAGGGTCCGAGCTCGGCCTCAAATAGGCGCACGAGGGAGGGGAGGTGGTGCTGGGGAGGCCGGGCAGCTCGGGCAGGTGGGCAGCGGCCCGGGCTTGGCCGGAGGCAAGGGCGTGGCAGGCTCGGCGCCGTGGCTTGTCGTCGCGGCGGTGTCGCCGAGCGGGCGTCGGGACGCGACGTGCTCGACGACCAGCGGGCAGCGACGAAGCAGGCGGGGTGGCAGCAGCGACGCGGTGGCGTGGCCGGGCGGCGAGGCAGCAGCGGGGTAGCAGCAGGCGCAGCGAGCTCGGGCGGGGCAGCGCGGCAGGCGGCAGCGTAGCTGCCCTGCTCTGCGTTCGAGTGCCGGGAGTGAAAGAAGAGAGAGAGAAAAGAGAGAGAAAAAGAGAGAAGTCAGAGAGTTGACCTGAAATTTTCTCAAAATTTACAATTGAAACTCAAAAAATTTTGAACACGAAAGTTGTTCAAAATTCGATTTCCTACAACTTTTGTTTTAGGCCAAAATTCGTTTGGAGCCTAGTTTGAGAATTAAATTTTAAATGTTCAATGAATATGAATTATTGCCCTATTAGAGTTCAAATTCAAAATTCTCTTCAATTTTTGTGTAGCAACTTGAAAAACTTTGAACATGAAAGTTGTTTATCATTTGAAACTATACAACTCTGGTTTTGGGCAAAAGTTTAGTTGAGCTTTGGTTTGAAAATTATTTTTAAAGCGTGCTGATAAAGATTTGAATTATTTCATCATTTCATGTGACCATTTTAAAATTTGAATTTGATTATTCTTGCAAAAAAAAAATTAAACATCACCTAGGGTGTATATCGTTACATTCTATTTGTCATTTCATGGTGAGGGTGAAAAAATACATGAGCACTCTATTCTTCACATATCTTGCACACATACACCTAGATACACATACATACACATGCATTTGTAAACATACAAGAAATGCATTATTTAATTTAATCTTGATGATTACGCATGATGCAATGTTTAATATTTTATGTTTAGTGTTTTAAACACCTGGGGTGTTACAGCCTACCCCCCTTAAAAAGAATCTCGTCCCGAGATTCGGGTGAGTAAAATTAGAGGGGAACGTGCGTGTGCCTTGGAATGAGATTGGGGAAACACAAAAATTTTGGTTTAGGTAACCTCTAGTGTCACACGTGACTTCGTCTTCGGTATGGTGACTTCTGAGGATCTTATATGTACATAATTGAATAGTTGCACCGACACATGCATAGCATGGAAAACAACAGGATCAAGTCTACTACTATTTGAGGCATTTTTTTTTACCCGAGATCTTATTATGTGGCATAAGCAAGGTTTTCTCAAGACATTCTTGCTCAAAGTTGCTTCTATTTTAATGGAGTTGATATTTATTTTGAGAAAAATAATGTATGATGGAAATGCCAACATGCCAGGAGATCGATGATACAATGTATGGATGCGATGACCGATGCAATTATGAAATTATGCACATGGCATGTTGCATTGGTTATGATGTGCTGATCATGATGCATGACTGATGTGCACGTGTTGAAATGCACGTTAGCTACCGTGGGAGTCATGTTGGTACTCCTTGTTATTTTTATTTTGACCCGAATTAGCACCCAAGTCATCACATTATGCGGGTTGCGAAAAATAGTATGTTGCGGAGCTGCTATCGCGGACCATGATACCAGCGCGCACCTAGTGACACAAGCGTATGGCTGTAGCGCATACGAGGCCCTAGGTTCCGTCGCGGCACCATATGTCAGTGACAAACACCACGACAAGATGAAAATATAGCAACCCAAATAATGTGCATGGCTAGGAAGGAAGATAGAGCCAGGCGATAATCAGAAGTCCTGCCTAGATGCATATGATGTTAATGGAGACAGAGCCCCAAAAATGCAGGTGATTTGGCAATGGCAATGCCACAACCATGCATGTAATGATCCTACATGATATTCTCGTATTTGTATGCACCGTCTTCTTCTTTTTTTTTCAAAAGAATTATATGAGCAAGAAGGCCAATTGAGATTTCCTCAAACTTGTCCAAGGGAGATACTATTACTCATCTTTGATGGGCTGACTAGGGAGCCAGGCTGGATCCTGGGATCCCCGCAAATATCCTTCTCAAATTCTATCTCCACTTGTTGTTCAACAATTCTCTCAGATTCTACTTACTAGATTCCAACTCAAAGCTAGGCTAAAAGTGTGCGGGCTGCTAGGTGCTTGTTCTAAAATTCAGAAAAGGAGTGGCACAAAGCTGATCATAACTCGAAGTGGGGAAAACGATAAATGCTCAATATCACACAGGAGGTAGGTGACACATTTTCCCCTAGACAGGGTTGGCCCTCTAAAGAAATGATTTGGTGTGTGATATGGGAAAAACTTGTGAATCAAGATGATAAAAACAGATTCTAGGTAGTGCACTAAAGTATCCATAACTCAAGGAGTTGATGTCCAAAAATTTTCAAATTTTAACAACAGGAAAAATTTTGGAGTAAATTTCTCCTTGTGCACTTCAGCATATAAGGTCCTTGATATATCCAATAAGTCCCATCTCTCTAGTTACGGCAGAAAAGACAAATTTCTAGATAGACCTTGATCGAGAGAAATGAACTGTGCTCAGGTGCAAGCCTTAATATTCCCAACTAACCCACATCCTTTTCTATTGGCTTTTTGTTTATGATCAGGAAGCATGCAGGTCCTATTCGTCCTCACAAGGAAAACAATTGCCAAATAGCTTTGGACTTACGGGGTTAGCACCGGTGGCATAACACAATTTACGTCTCTCCCTATATATATATTGCTAGCCGAGTTCTAACCGTTCTTAACTTACGTAATCGCGGTTAGTGTACCTGCAGAAAAATGACAGATATATATTAATTGAACCTTTCATGCCAGCACGCATGAAAGCGTTCCCATACATTACAGCTCACTATAGAAGCGGCATCCATGCGTCCAACACTACATGGATAGTGCTCATACGCTACCGAGGCGACGTATTCACGGTTTCTTGTACTCCCAATATAATCGACTGATGGTCGGTATATTGGCAGCAGCTCAAGTAGGCCACTGCTTGAGCACAGCGTTTGGTTCGCATCACCGACGGGAAGGTCAATCTCTCTCAGTTGACTGAGTATACTTTACTCTCAATATAGTCAACTAATAGTTGGTATATTGGCAGCACCTCAAGTAAGCCACTGCTTGAGGGCAGCGTTCGGCTCGCATCACCGACGGGAAGGTCAGACTCCCTCAACTGACTGAGGATCCTTACCGTCTTACCTTAGCGTAGGTGCGTCGTTACATAATGTAAAGTACTGAATTTAAATACTGAAAGAAACGTGCTGGAAGTCAGTTGTAAATAAACCATAAGTTAGATAGCCACCTAAAACTCCCATAATATCCCTAGGGCTTTACGTACTATACACAATCCTTAACGAACCAACATATTTACCAAACGTGATTATGTGGCTAAGTTTTAAGTAAAACTTTTAAAACCTAGTCGCACTCTCGGGTGTGCGCTTTGTTCGGCTCTGATACCAGCTGTGGCAGTACCCGCCCTAATTAATCCGGCTCAAGTGCGCTAACCATCATCTTAAAGACAATCCCGGCTAACACGCACTTCAAACGGAGTAATTCGGCAGTGCTGTCGGGTAAAGTCCCGAAGAATCCACCTAAGCGTCGATCGAACCCAAAGCTTACATGTAACCCACACGAAGGTGAGTCCAGAGAGTACAACATTTCACAAATATATTACATTACAGAGTCTTAATTATTACAAACCAAGTTCGAAATCTTTGAAAGGTACTTGAAATTCGAAATGAAAGTAGTTCAGAGTTCACTGCAGCGGAAATAAAACGAGTTCTAAACGACGATACATGATGTCATGATGAAGCCCGTACATGACATCACTCGGCATTGCCATCGTTGGCCGGAGTCGTATCCCACTCCACCGACCAACCAGGGGGTAAGGTACACGGCCAAGTCAAGCTAGCAATCATGTCCTCAAAAGTATTACCTGAAATAAAAATTTAGCCACAAGCAAGGCTGAGTATACTAATACTCTGCAAGGCTTACCCGACTAGGATATAACTAACCCTCTAACTAGACATGCAAGGCTTTTGGCTTGAGGGATTTGTCTTTGCCGAAAAGCAGTACGTCCTTATTTTCCGATTTTAGCTTTCAAGTTCTATTAGGCTTAACCATTCTACATTAGCATCTATCCTAAAGCATACATGGTGGAAATCAATTATTTTTCATCATTCAACCATATTTCTCATCATCATTGTTCCACTTCTTACTCTATGTGGCAAAAGGGTTAAGCAGTCTCAATATCCGTGAGAGACGGACGATTCGAATCGAATTTGTTAACCTGGCCAGGCAGACCTAAACACACGCATGGGGAAAGCAATCACCCACGCGACTTTTCCCCTTTTTCCCCGGGCATGAAACAGGCCCACCGTCCTAGGGTGCCCTGCACCCGTGCATGACCATAGACCAGACAGTGGGGAGTATGTTCCACGGCCGGTTCCATCAGGTACTTAAGCTTACCGATTACCATATTCTCGGCATGTGGTTAGTACGTTCAAACGCTTAACCACCACTACCACACACCGCGGCCTTATCCATTTTGACTAAACAGACGGGGTATCACAAGTACATCAACCCCGCCCGTAAACCTTATATTGCAGTGTGTAGTAAGCATTCAACTCCTATGAGCTCGCGAGTGACAGGCAATCACTCGACTTCTACCGAACCATTAGCATAGCCAACTAGCGACTTACACATACTAGTGTTCAAACATAGGTACCTAGGATCATACAACTAAGGTTCCAAACAATTCCTGCAACTTAAATGCACAAATAAACAGGAATATGAATAGTTGCATAAATTTAGAATAGGTAGGACATGCTCCGGGGCTTGCCTTGCTAAGCAAAGTTAGCCTTGGGCTCTTCCGAACTTTGGTTCGGGTCTTCGGCGGCTTCAGTTAGATTAGCTTGGGCTTCACGCTGCTCACTCTCGGACTCGGGCACCAGCTCGTACGTACCGTCGGCGAGAGTATGCGTATCTATATGAAATGCACATGCATGAGTTGTGTGACCGTAACAATTTATTATTTACTTCACTATAAAGTTGTAAAATATTTTCTTTACATCTCCTTGGGCAATCATTTATAGAGTATTATCTAGATTAACTATTTCTTATTAAGTAAGTGGGGGTTTTGTTATTTTTAGAAAAGTTATTTTCAAGTGCAAGCATGGAATATTTAAATCTGCTGAAGGGTATAGCTTCTGAAGATGGAATTTTTATGTAGAGTCAATTACTTAATTACAAACGTGCCATAAAATTTTTAGCTATTTTTACTGAGCATATTAATTATTAAAAAAATGCATTAAACAGCCACTGCTAGGAACAAGATTAATTTGTATAGATCAAACCATGTAAGTACTAGTACTGAAAATTTAACTGAGTATTTATGATCCTATTATGAACCTACTGGAAAATTTTCAGATTTAACTAAACATTACACAAGGCATGAAAAATAGCACAATGTACAACTGCAGTAAAGAAAAATAAATTCTATAGGTAGTTATACTGAGTACCAGGAGCTCAAACATTACTAGCATGATTAAGTACTCAAAATAAATCTTTAGTAAAATTATCAGATTTTTCTAGGCACAGAAGCTATTTTTCTTAGTTTAGTGCATTTATTCATAGCATAAATCACTTGAGCATGTTATGCTTGGGTAAAAAGTATATAAATTTTTCTAAAGCATCAAAGTAACAATTACAAATCACTGAAAAATTTTCAGCTTATGGTTCAAGGTGGAACAACTTGGAAAATTAAAACTATTTATCCTAGGCATACATAAAGTCCTAAATAAAACCTACATCTAGGAGTGTCAAATGTCTATGAAACTTTTACACAAGGCTATAAATCTAACATGTAAGACACTAACCAAAAATGGCTAACATATCATGCATGTAACTTGAGATATAATAAAAGCTACACTTTCTTTGTATTTTTAATATAGCAAAAACTATTGAGCTAAAGAAAAAGTGAATGTAACGAAAGTTGTAGGTTTTGATCTAAGGATTCCAAAACATTTTAGTTTGCATTTTTATGATTTTTCTACCATTTTATATGGAATTTACAAGTTTGCTGTTTTTGAAAACAAAAGAAAAAGGAAACGAACTTTTGCATTTAGGCCCCTGGAAGTTTGTTTCTTCTCACTAGAGGTCCCTGACGGACTTGCAGAACAGAGGAGGGTCGGATAGCGTCGTTTCCGGTGAGGTTCGGCTCCGGCGGCGAGGGGGAAGTTGGGGAAAAGGGAGAGGGGACTGAGCCGCACCTCTGGGTGTCCTCGGTTCGCGGGGAGGAGGCCCGAGGCGGCGGCTCCACAGAGCAGGGCGGCCGGCGGTGGTGGCGCTCCGCGGCGGTGGCGCTCCGGTGAAGGAGGGGCGGCAAGGACTGGTTGGAGAGTTTCGGGGTGAGGTGGGGGACCGATTCCGAGGGCTATCTCGGGCGGAGGAGGGTTGGGGAGTGGAGTTCCACTGGAGCAGACGGCCAGCGGCGGTCTGTACCGCGGCGGCAGCTCACCGGTGGCTTGGGGGCGGTGGTGAGCGGGCTTGGGAGGACCAGTGAGAGGCCACGAAGCTCGCTGGGGATACGGTTGGGGGCGAGGATGAGCGGAGGAGGGGCTCCGCGTGGCAGGGGTGGGGGCGGCGCTATGGCTGGTGGCGGCACTCTGTTCCCGGCGTGCGTTCGGGCTTTGTGTGCACGGGAAAGGGAGAGGAGAGTGAGGCGAGTGCGGGGCTGAGGTTTGGAGGCCGAGGGACACTACAGGGTGGAGGCCGAGCGGAGGGGGCAGCTCGACAGCGAGGTCGAGCGGCGGCACGGCAATGGCGGGGCGGCTCTGGGCGCGCGCGTGCAGGGTCCGAGCTCGGCCTCAAATAGGCGCACGAGGGAGGGGAGGTGGTGCTGGGGAGGCCGGGCAGCTCGGGCAGGTGGGCAGCGGCCCGGGCTTGGCCGGAGGCAAGGGCGTGGCAGGCTCGGCGCCGTGGCTTGTCGTCGCGGCGGTGTCGCCGAGCGGGCGTCGGGACGCGACGTGCTCGACGACCAGCGGGCAGCGACGAAGCAGGCGGGGTGGCAGCAGCGACGCGGTGGCGTGGCCGGGCGGCGAGGCAGCAGCGGGGCAGCAGCAGGCGCAGCGAGCTCGGGCGGGGCAGCGCGGCAGGCGGCAGCGTAGCTGCCCTGCTCTGCGTTTGAGTGCCGGGAGTGAAAGAAGAGAGAGAGAAAAGAGAGAGAGAAAGAGAGAAGTCAGAGAGTTGACCTGAAATTTTCTCAAAATTTACAATTGAAACTCGAAAAATTTTGAACACGAAAGTTGTTCAAAATTCGATTTCCTACAACTTTTGTTTTAGGCCAAAATTCATTTGGAGCCTAGTTTGAGAATTAAATTTTAAATGTTCAATGAATATGAATTATTGCCCTATTAGAGTTCAAATTCAAAATTCTCTTCAATTTTTGTGTAGCAACTTGAAAAACTTTGAACATGAAAGTTGTTTATCATTTGAAACTATACAACTCTGGTTTTGGGCAAAAGTTTAGTTGAGCTATGGTTTGAAAATTATTTTTAAAGCGTGCTGATAAAGATTTGAATTATTTCATCATTTCATGTGACCACTTTAAGATTTGAATTTGATTATTCTTGCAAAAAAAAAATTAAACATCACCTAGGGTGTATATCGTTACATTCTATTTGTCATTTCATGGTGAGGGTGAAAAAATACATGAGCACTCTATTCTTCACATATCTTGCACACATACACCTAGATACACATACATACACATGCATTTGTAAACATACAAGAAATGCATTATTTAATTTAATCTTGATGATTACGCATGATGCAATGTTTAATATTTTATGTTTAGTGTTTTAAACACCTGGGGTGTTACAACAAGTTTGGTATTCAAAAGTTTTTCATTTGAATCCTTTAAGAAGGAGAAAAATTTATATTACCGAGAGGTCCCTGGAAAAAATCAAAAATTTCATTCTGGTCCGGTGCTCTGTTTTCCTCAGCGCCTCCACTCACCGGCGCCGTACGCCGCCGGTGGACCTTGTCCACCGCGCGGGCACGGTCAACTGGACCCCCAGGGCCCGCTCTTGCCACCCGCACCCCCTGGCTCCTCATCGCGCAGGCACACGTCCCAGACGCCAGCTGTCCCCGGTTCCGCACTCCCCCAGCTCCGCATTGCCTCCCAGGCGAAGGAAACCGGCCCCCAGTGACACCCATACGCCTATAAAAGCCCAGGCCTGACTCCTCGCGCACGAAAACCGCCGCCGCTCCGCTCAGCAACTCCGGTGAGCTCGAGCTCATCGTCGACAGCCTCCTCCGCCTGCGCATTGTCCAAATAAACCACTCCAAAACCTTCCTCATTCACCACTGAAGCTCATCGACCCCTCGGTGGAGCCCCACCCTTGCCGGAGCGCCACTGCGACGGCCGACCTCCTCTGCCGTCTCACTGCGCTCGCCGGCGAGCCTCCTCCGACCACCGCAAGCTCCAACCTGACCCCCTAGAGGTTCATCTCGAGCCCCTCACCATTTCCCCTCACCTCCCCCTCGCCGCCGGCAATGGGCCTCGCCGGATTTCGGCCGGCCGACGGCACTCCCTACTCCCAGGGGCATACCTGTAAAGGATACAAGTCTTTTAAGGGCCTTAGCGCAAAAATGCAAGAACACTCCTTGAGTTAAACCTGTGAACTTTTAAAATGTGTAGAAAATCATAGAAAAATCGGAAAAATGTAAATCCAAATGTTCTGGAATCCTTGCAATGAACTCTACAAGTTTTGTTACATAATCTTTAGATTCTGTCCACATTTTAACCTACGAAAAAGAATAGAATAAATAGCCCATAAATGTTCTGGTAGTTTGGTTCACTAACTAAATCTGATTTTTAGATATGTTGATCCTAGTGGAGTTATAAGCTTCTGGTAATAATCTGAGCATGAATTGAAATCATTTACTTGTTCAAATGGTCATGTTTCCAAGATCCACTAGTTAACTTCATATATTAATGCTGGTAGAAATAGGCATGGTTTAGTTATGAAACTTTTTCTGGATAGACATGCTACTGAATCATTACTGTCATACAAGTTTGACAAATTTTAGATCTAGTTTGCTATATATTATGTTTAATGCTTGCTTGATGAACTTAATTCATGGTATATAGTTCCTGTGTGTGGAAAAAAATCTAGATTTATTCCTGGAACTTTGTATTAGCTATGTGTTCATGTCTGCAAAATTTGAGCAACTTTTACTGAGTATTCCTACAGCTATAATTCATGCTTGTGATATCATGCTTAGATTTGCTATTTTTGTTCTGTATGCAATAGTTCATATCTAGTCATGATCTTTGAATATGTTCTTGGATAGTATAAGTACTTTCTATGGTAAAAATTTCATATGCAGTACTGATCATCTTGAATCTCGAATAAATATGCAATTTCATATATATTTTAATGCATAAGTAATTAATCTTATAGAAATATTGCTTGATAATTTTTCTGAAGTATGTTTAGGCTATTTCTAGGCTCTGGTAAAATTTTGAGATCCATAACCTTTGTAAAACTCCTTGTGAAATTTATTTTTGTTGCTAGCATGTTAGTTTTGTTAATTTTATAACTCCTGTTGTATGAGTAGATAAAATCTGGAAAATTTATAGAACGTAGTATGTCATGCCTAGATGCTTCTGTAAATTTTGTAGTTTCAGAAACCATGCCTAACAACCTGTCCAAATTCGTAAATTCTCTAGGTTAATCTGTTTGCATGATTTTTCATGGTTAGATGCCTTGCTTTTAAAAGCTGAGACTTTTACAGTAGATGCTAGTATATCTGATCTGTTCTACATAAATTTTTAATCACCATATCATGAGTATATTTTCTGTTATGAAATTGTGCACTTATGCTTATGTTTCAAGTCTAGAAAATTAAGCACCCCACACCCTTATTCATGAAGTAAGTTAATTATAAGTTCTACTCTATAAATGACTGCCCATGAAATGAAATCACAAGATCATCTCTGAATTAACATTTTGTTGAACTACAACTTTATTGTGAAGCAAAGACAGATCATATCATGTTGTAATAATGAATCTTTGCATGGCATATAGAATAGGTTAATCTCGTTGACGGTGAATACGAGTTAGTTTCTTCGGACTCTCTTGCTGCGACGGACATTAATCTTAACTATACTAACGTGAACCAAGACCTGGGCCAAGCCCCAGAGGACTCTCTGTTTGATAGTGCCCAAGAAGGAAAGCCCCGGTGCATAACCCATTATTTTCCGCATTATTATTCATCTATCTATTCGTATGTGTTGTAATAAATTTTATTTGCACATTTATGTTTTCTAGGCATTGATCGAAAACCTTAAATGCATGATCCCTAGGTACCTATGTTTGACATCTAGATCTTTTTATCGACTAGTTGCCACGCTAACTAGGAATGGTAGAAGTCGAGAGGTTTCCTGCCTTTCGCGATAATATAGGAATTGACTAACTTTACCTTCTGCTGAAATGTAAGGACAACGGGCGGGGTTGTGTAGTTGTGATACCCCGCTGGTGTAGTTGAAACTAGATAAAGTTGCGGTGTGTGGCTCATTTCGTTAAGCGTTTGAAAGTACTAGCCACATGCCGAGAAATATGGTAATGGGTAAGCTTAAGTACCTGATTGGACTAGCGAGTGGAACGACTTGGTACCCTCTTTGTAGAAGTAGGGTTTATATTTTTGTCGCGACGTACGAGTGTATAGTGGTTGGACTCTGTAGTCGGGGAGGGTATCTTGGATCCACGGACTGGAAAGAATGGGGAAAAGTAGCGTGAGCGAAAGCGATGTCGATCCCCATGCGTGTGCGTTAGGTTCCCCAGGCCAGGTTGAAATTTGATTCAGAATCATCCGCCTCTCATGGCATGAGACTGCTTAACATTTTCGGTCACATAGAGTAAAAAGTGGAATATGATGATGATAATACTACTGGATGATTAACTGTTTGCTCTACCATGTTTGAGTAGAGTTAGATGCAAACTTAGAACGGTTAATTCAACTAGAATATGGCAAAGTTAAAATCTGAAATTAAGGATCCACTCTTAGTGGCATTTTTGGCAAAACAAAACCCACAAACGAAAAAGCCTTGCATGTCTAGTTATCGGACTAAGGTATATCCGGTCACGGGTAAGTCTTTCTGAGTATTAGTATACTTAGCCTTGCTTGTGGCACTATTTTCAGTTACTAACTTCGAGGATATGATTGTGAGTCTGACTTGGCCGTGTACTTTGCCTCCGGGCCGGTCTGTCGAGTGGGATGGCCTGTCAGTTGGTGCTGACCACCCTCCCACGGAGTGATGTGTTTCGTACGGGCTTTATCGATGCGTTACTTGTTTCGCTAGTCGTCGTTTTTACTGCTTCCGCTGAGACAATGACACTTGAATAATTTATGTAGTCTGGAACTCTGTAGTACTTTGCTACTCTGAACATGGTTTGTAATAAATTTACTTTTCCGCTGCAAACTCTGAGATGTATGAGATGATTTGTGTTGTAATCTCTGGGCTCACCTTCGAGTAAGTGTTGTCTGTGCGATCCTGGAAGAGCGTGGCTTTTATCGAGGCTTCAGTCGAGGAACTACTGGTGCGTGCCGATTTGGGTCAGAGTTGCCTAGCAACGAAGATCAGTGCACCGGGGTCTAGTAATTTGGGTGGTTCTGCCATACTCAGCAGCTTCGACTTAACCAGCTCCACCACTACCATCAGATTGTCAGAGAATATCAAGCTTACACCAACATTCTCCCCCTTTAGCTTGATGATCCTCAAGCACTAACTCTCTGATCCCGAGCAGGTGTCTCATTACCCCAAACTTGACAACAGGCATAGGCTTCGTCAGTGCATCTGCCTTCTGCTCTAGAGTGTGAATTTATTTCTTGACGACAATCTGTCCACGCTCTACACACTCCGTGAGGAAATGAAAATTCACATCTATATGCTTGCTTCGACCATGAAATACAGGGTTTTTCATCAGTGCTATATCTGAACTGTTATCAACATACAAAATTACTGCTCTTGGTTCAGTAGCTGCAATCTGTCCCAACAGATTTCTAAGCCAAAAAGCTTGCTTGGCTGCAGCTGTAGCTGCCATAAACTCAGCCTCACAAGATGACAATGCCACTGTTTTCTCCTTGTGAGAATTCCAGGTGATCAGTCCCTCATTCAGATAAAAGGCCATGCCACTAGTGCTCCTCCTTCCCACAATATCTCCTCCACTGTCACTGTAAGTGTACCCCACTAACTCTTCTGGCTTCTTCTCTTGAGTATACACCAAACCAAAGTTCAGTGTTCCCTTCAAGTATCTCATTATCTGTTTGACAGCATTGAAATGCTTGACTGTAGGTTTTTCCATAAACCTACTTGCTACACCAACAGAGAAAGACATGTCTGGCCTTGTATGTAACAGGTACCTCAAACAACCAATGACTCTCCTATACCTTGTTGCATCAGTCCTCTCCCTCTGTTTGTCTACATCTAACTTTGCACCAGGATCCATTGGAACCTTTGTTGCATTGTAGTCACTCATCCAAAACTGATCAAGAACTTTCTTGGCATAACTGTTTGCTTGATAGTAATAATGTCTTTCTTCTGCTCCACCTCTATCCCCAGATAGAATGACAGTAAGCCCAGGTCACTCATCTCAAACTCAGAGTTCATTTGCTTCTTAAAGACTTCAATCTCTCTTGGATCTCCACCAGTCACTATCAAGTCATCAACATATACACCAAGCACTGTCTTTGTCAGTCCTTCACCTCTAGTGTAGACAGCAGGCTCTGCCACACGCTTCTGAAACCCAATCTTCTTCAGACTGCCATCCAGCTTCACATTCCAAGCTCTAGGAGCTTGTTTCAAACCATATAACGCCTTCTTCAGTTTGAGCACCATCTTTTCTTGTCCCTTTTTCTCAAAGCCTTCTGGTTGTGTCACATACTGTTGACACCAGATTTTTGCTCCAAAGAAGATGACAGGTGGGCCAGTGCAAGATGCTAATAAATCTGGTGTCGAAGAAAATACACGAGGAGAAGCTCGTCGGTAGAAGGGCAGCGGATAAGACACGTCGGCAAAGCTGTGTATCGGAAAACCTGAAGAAGCAATGGCACATCGGAAAAGCTTTCATATTGGCGAAGTCCCATGAAGAGGGCATCCGTAAGGAGGCACGCAACGGTTTGAAGCAAACGGAAAGATGGTATCATCCGGAACGTTGCGGCATGGGATCAAGCTTGGACTCCAACAAAAAGGGAAAGTTTGGAGCCAAAGTTATCTTTGTATTAGGAATATTCCTTGTTTTGCTTCGTGTTCGATTAGGACTCATGTTAGCTTCAGGGTATAAATATAAACCCTGCGACAATGTAAAGAACTCTCCAACAATCAATACACAAACCGGCCCCGTGCCACCTTTCGAGTCCAGTCAAGTTGTCGAGTTCTTCGAGAGGGTTATTCAATCCATCGACCTCTGTAAGTTTCGGCAACCTTATCTATGTATCTAGTATCATGCGGTGGATTTAGATCAGATGATAAGTAGTCCTGTTGTACTTTGCTTAGTATCATGCGGTGGATTTAAGCTTAGTAGCGGGAGGTCTTGATCTTAGCCGGGTATCATGAGGTAGATGCAGGTGGGACAAGATTGTTATCGGCTTCATTAGATCTGGCTAATCTAGTGGATTCATTAAGTTACCTCAAGTGTTGTCTGTTTATTTATGTTTATATTTATTGCAACACTTTTTGCCCAATCTAGATTGATGGAGCTTGGCCTTATATCTTTTATAGATCTGATTTGTCTTTTATACTTTTATGTTAATCTTGTCGTGATAATTAGATCTAGTGCTTGCATTGGCCAAGTTATATCAATCTAGATTGTCACATGTTGTGGGTTCGAGCTTGTTAGATGCAAGTAGATCTTGACAGAGCTGGGTATCATGCGGTAGATGCAGGCTTTTGGGTTGTCTTAGAGCTAGCCATCCGGTGGGTCTAGAATTCGATTCAATCTGATAGGTTTGTTTGTGTTTGGCTTGTTTGTTCCTTCTCCATGGACCCCATATCGGCAAACTTTGCGGACATGGTTACGCTTTCACAAGTAGCGAGTATTTATAGATCTATTTGATGATGCATGCTTTTAAGCTTCTCACAACTAGACTGTATCATGCGGTGGATTAGTCAAGTTGCGAGGAGTGGTGTAGATTTAAGTAAGTGGTATCATGCGGCGGATTAGCTTGCTTGGGTTTATGCTTGACAGGTTTAGGAGGAGAGCTGGATGTGCGTCAGATCAGTTGGACTAAGCCTATGCATGTGTTATTAGATTAGATTTATATTTATGAGCTACCTGATTTTATGTGTCATGTTGACTAGACTCAATGGGCTAAGGATGTATGCTTTACACGCTCTATTTGCATAGCTAGTTGATCCTGTTAATCATGCTTATTTATCTATGATTGGCAAACATTGTTTCTATTTACTTATTTATGAGGATTGCCGATTCATGCTGTTTAAACCTGTTGGCAGATAGCTCTCTAGCTATATGTCGTCGTAAGTGGCTTCAGGGCCGTATATGTGGAACTGTCTAGTAACACCCGGCATGTTTCCACCTTTTGTTATTGATCGGTTTATCTTCCTTGTCAATTGCAGGTCAAATTGATTGGCATATCTAGGATCACCCTTTTAGAAGCCATGCGTTCCGGCTTGCTGGTGTGCCTCTGGCCCGGGAACTAATTTCTGGGCCAACACATACACATCCTCAACGTGTTCACCATTTGAAAATGCAGTTTTGACATCTAGATGATGCACCTCCTTGCCTCTGTTAGCTGCCATAGCCAATATCAGCCTGACTGTCTGTTAACACCAGATTTTGGTAAAATCAGGATGAAAAGTGGGCCAGTGCAAGATGCTAATCTGGCATCGGGTAGAGATATGCAAAGAAGAGCCCATCAGCAAAGGCTGCGGATAAGGTGTATCGGCAAAGCTGTACGTGTAAGGTGCATCGGGAAACCTGAAGGCTTCGTGGGAAGGCTTCAAAAAAGTCCCTGGGAAGGCTTCGTGTCGGCAAAGCCCCGCGAGGGAGACCATCAGCAAAATGGCGCGCAACGGTTCAAAGCGGATAAGAAGGATGACGTCACCCAGAACGTTGTGGCCTAGAATCAGAAGGCGGACTCCAACGAAAAGGGAAAGCTGGGAGCCAAAGTTATCTTTATTTAGGTATATTCCTTATTTTGTTTCGTATTTGATTAGGACTCGTGTTAGCTTCAAGGTATAAATATAAACCCAATGACAATGTAAAGAACTCTCCAACAATCAATACAGAAACCGGTCTCGTGCCTTTCGAGTCCAGTCGAGTTCTTCGAGAGGGCTATTCGATCCGTCGACCTCCGTAAATCCTGACAACCTTGTCTATCATGTCTAGTATCGTGCGACAGATTTAGATGAGATGGCAAGTAGTCTTGTTTTGATTGGCTATCATGTTAACTAGATTTGATTGGCTAAGGTTATGTCCTTTACATATTGTTATTCATATAGCTAGTTTAATCTTTTTAACATGCTCATTGATCACGATCGGCAAACATGTTTTTGTTCATTCATTCATCAGAATTGCCGATCGCATCGTTTATCCGTTTGGTAGAAAACTTCCGAGCTGTATGTCGCATACAACCGGCTCTAGGGCCATAAATATGGAACTGTCTGGCAACACCCGGCAAGTTCCAGCTTTTGTTACTGATCGGTTTTTCTCCCTTGTCAATTGTAGGTCAAATTGACTGGCACGTCCTGAATCTCACTTTTTTGAAGCCACGCGTACCGGCTTGCTGTGTTAGGCACAGTGCGCCACATTTTGTGCCAACACACTTTTTGGCATGCTCGGTGGGACAACAACCTTTCAGATGGTGCCAAAAGATGTTAATCTAGACAACGTCATTGATCTGGGCATTGATGAATTGCCCGATGAGCTCAAGCAGTTGGTTCAGTAGGTAGTTGAGCAATGCCAGCGGAGATGCATGCAGGTGTTCGCTAAAAACAATTCTAGGAATGTTTTCCAGAAGCAAAGGCTGCCCAGAATGCTGAGTGAAGGGGAGTCCGATTATGCTGAATCACAGAGAGCTCACTGCTATGAAGAAGTCGTTCACAAAGCTGTGGCCGACAATCTGAGTTATCACAATGGCTGCATCTTGAAGACTTTACGCAATATCGTGTTAGAGATCTATGGTCCAGGTGTTGATAAGCATTTTCAGCAACTCCAGGGTTACCCATACTTCAACACACCGAAGGATCAGAGCAAAGCTAGAGGTAGTGGAACTGCAAATGATTGCCAGAAAGATAAACAGAAGGATATTGGGGCTATACCAGATGCAAGAGCAGTGGCTGCTGACGCACTATGACAGCCGATATACCATGCTTACAGCTTTTGGTACAACAGGAACTATCTCAGAATCGGCTTTCAAAATTTCTCCACTGAATTCCAGACTACATAAAAACTTGTATGGTCCTAGCTACACTGAGTTTTCTGACTACAGCTCTATCAATGCTTTACCCAATCCAAGATATAAGAATACTTCTGGTTATCAAAAGCCAGTAGCTAGTAGCCAAGCACCTGGAGGATAGAATGCATCTATGGACCTACTGTTACATAGGATGGCTGATATGATGAAGAATCAGTTCGGCCTCAAGCCCAAGAATCCAACATTCTCCTATAGGATGCCTTTCCCAAATTGGTGTCACAGGGTTGCTCTTCCAACAGGGGTCAAGATTCTAGAGTTCACCAAGTTCACTAGCCAGGATGGCACAAGTACCATTGAACATGTTAGCCGATACCTGATGCAGCTCGGCGAGGCTTCTGGAGATGAGGCGTTTAGGGTTCGGTACTTCTCACTGTCGCTGGCAGGACCCGCCTTCACTTGGTTCACCACATTGCCAGCTGATTCCATTGAAACTTGGGCTGACCTGGAGGAAAAATTCCACACTTACTTCTTTACTAGCACCAGTGAGAAGAAGCTAGTTAACCTTGCAAGCATGAGGCAAAAATTCACTGAAACACCACTTGAGTTTCTGCTGAGATTCAGGGAGATCAGGAATATGTGCTTCTCTTTAAATCTACCTGATAACCAACTGCCAAAGATGGTTGTGGCTGGTATGCTGCCGGCCGTGAGAGAAAAGCTGTTTGGCCTAGACTTTGAAAACTTGGGACAGCTTTCCCAGAAGTTGGGTGCCATGAACTTCCAAGCTTAGACCTTTAGGAGAGATAACTACTTCCAGAAGAAGAACGGCAATGCTGTGATCGACATGTATCAACAGTTTCTAGACGGGCAGGGAGAATATGAAAATGAGGAGGAGGTTGATGCTGCAGAGATAAACTGGGGGAAAGATCCAACACTAGTGAACTAGTGTTGGGCCAAGCAGAACAAGGGAACCTATGACTTTGATGTGACCAAGGCTGATAGATTGTTTGAACTGCTGGTGAATGAGGGTCGCATCAAGCTCTAACCTGATCATCCGATTCTGCGTGCTGATAGGGTGAAGGACAAGAAGTATTGCAGTTTCCATAACACCAACTCCCACTCCATTAATGATTGCAGGGTGTTCAGGCAATGCATCCAGAGAGCTATCCAGGAGGGACACTTGAGGTTTGATGGAAAGATGCAGATTGACAAGAACCCTTTCCCTGGTTAGCACATGGTTTCTGGTGGTCTCTCAAAGAACAAGTTCAAGGTCCTCACATCCGAGAGAGTTAAAGGAAAAGGTATTATTGATCCTAAAGTAGAGATCTTGGCAGAGGAGTATCAGAAGAAGAAGCCTTTCAAGGACAGCCATACTGAGAGAGGTGAGTCCTCAGTTGCCCAGCAGCCAAAGCCAAGAGTAACGTCTCGCATATTGTTGAACAAATGGCAAAGGCAGTAGGAGAAGGAATACTACCAGCGCCAAAGGTTTGTTGAGGAAAGGCGCATATATGAAGAAGAAAGATATGCCAGGGAGCAGAACAAGGTTCATTGGGATTGTCCATTCTTTAGGCATTGCTGGAATGAAGGTTTGAAGTTGTTGACGTGCAACAACTGTCCCGAGTGCAGTGAGCAGTACCAGGAATATAGGCAAATCCAAACCAACCATCGATCTGTCCATGAGAGACTTGGACACCATCATTATGACATGGATCGACGTGTAAAAATTACTGATGATTGTCACTTCCATGGCAAGAGGGCTATTTATCCTGAGTGGGCCGATTATGAAGATGAAGATGAAGAGCAGGGTCAATATGTCTGGCAAGAAGGGCAATTGTGTCTGTTGACATTTCTTAGCGCAATCACTAGGAACGGGGGTGTCCCTAGTAACGACGCCAGAAATGCCGTGTTGGTATGTCTTAACGTTTACAGAAAGATCTGCAAGCGCACGGATATACCGTTATAACATTTCACCCGGAAGTATTCAGGGTATCGTTATTTATATTTTCCCATGGGATGGCGAGGTTGTGTAAAGATATTTACTAGTTCCATAACCATGACACTTATGAAATAAGGTGCAGACTACAGATTATGCAGGGGTAAGTGATAAATAAAGCATAATCAGGGCTAATGTGACACACAGAACAACCAACTCTCATGAATAAAGAATAAATGAGTTGGATCTTATTTGAGCAGATTTGTCCATTCTTGCACTTTGGTCCTTATGTTTAAATGTAATTACGACTAGGTCCTGACGAGAAGGAGTTGATCGATATTCCGAGTAACCAGCGGATCCAGAAGGACTACCCCGACACCCGGAGGACCTAGAAGGACGTGTCGGACAACTAGAAGACGTCAGAGACCGAGAAAGGCTACGAAGACCTATCAGGTTCACGCCCATTCGAGATTGAATACCTATTAGGCATTGCTTGCTAGATACGCTACGCTCCCAAATTGAGTGTGATGAGATGAGCTTGCATGACCATTTATTTTACCGTATTCCTTGATTCCCATACTTAGAAATGATTTGTTGTATGCTATTGCTACTATGAGTGAGATTTGGGGTATGGGAATATATGATATGATAGTCCTTGCTTGCTGGAAGTTGCCTCCACATACACGGGAGTTGGTGATTAGGTTACAGTGGGGGCGAGCGGACCCTTTTCTCTGATCTTCGGATCGAGAGCCAGGGATTGTGTGTTGGGCACGATCCTATGAGCACCTATGATGGGTGACGAGTACCTGTGGCGGGTGCTAGACCGTTCCTGTGGGAACATAGTAGAGGTGTAGTTTTGGAGGAGATACTTGTAATGGGTATTGATTGCAGACCGTGTTGACGGAATGCCAACTTGGATGAAGACGCTCACCTCGGCTGGATGAAGGACTTGACTTTGTGGCCCTAGTGACGGAACTATGTCAAACGTGCACACCACTTATCCTTTATGAGGGGGAACCTAGCCCAAGCTAGCTATGCGCGGCACCATTACTGCAGGAGGATAGTGTTTCAGTGTCAGGGGGAGAGGGCAGGACCCTATCGCCCCCGATCGCAGGATCCATGGTGATTCCATTCTAGATAGCTTCACAGCCCTAGGCGACCAACTGCGGGAGGATGCGCCCCAGACCGGGAGTAGGATGGTGCCGTAGCCTTTAGTTTCATTGACTGGTGCCTCAGAGAAAGTCGGCTGATCCCCGGCTGGATTTGGGGCGAGTGGGTACAGGTGTACAACCCCTACAGGGTGAAAACTATATGTATAGCCACGTACTCGGTCATGTACAACTCTGGATCTGGCCCCACAAATGTAGTTAGATCCACATATACTTTTCTACCTCCCTCTAGTCTACTTTTCCTGCTTGGATAGCAGCTGAGGTGCGGGGAGAGGGAGTTCCCGCACCGAAACAGGGTTGAGACAGTTGTAGTGGAAGATAGGAGACCGGGAGTCCTGGATGCCGAAGCTGCCCGTGTTGAAAGGTGTTTTGGATGACTTATATATATTGCTTGTATAGGAAATTCTAGCCTATCCTTGGCATTACTTTTATACCGTCTGCATCCACATAAAGCTTGCATACGGATGGTGACGTGAACCTATCCCGTCCCTGGGGATAGCCTGATAGATGCAGGATCCGAGTGAAGGAGTCGACAGGACGCCAAATGAAGAAGATGTGAAGGATGGCCCGAGCTACACTCCGAGCTGCCTGTGGAGAGGTTTCGTGAAGATGGAGTTGTCCAGAAGACTAGATATCATTTCCGCTTTCTGTTTGTTTTCTTTTAGCCCAAGGGGCTTGTACTCTGAGATTCATATTACAATCCTTTGGATTTTGTAATAAATAAACCCATGTGATGTTGTAATAAATAAACCCATGTGATGTTGTAAATGTGAGTTGTGTCTGTGATATTCGATTGAAATGGGTTATGTATGTGATAGCTACTGATTCAGGGACTATCACGACGATACAGAGAGTCGGGTTCGCCTTTCGGGAACCCGGTCTGTTTCACATGTTGTGGGTTCGAGCTTGATAGATGCAAATAAATGCTTGATAGAGCTAGGTGTCGTGCGGTAGACGTAGGTTTTGGGGTTGCTTTAGAGCTAGTCATCCGGTGGACTAGAATTTGATTCAATCTGATTGGTTTATTTGTGTTTGGCTCGTTTGTTCCTGCTCCATGAACTCCGGATCGGCAAACTTGCCGATGCGTTTATGCTTTCACAAGTAGTAAGTATTCATAGATATGTCAGGTAATGCATGCTTTTAGCTTCTTGCTTCTAGGTCGTATCATGCGGTGGATTAGTCTAGTTGTGAGCAGTGGCATATATCTAAGAAAGTGGTATCATGTGGTGAATTAGCTTGATTGGGTTTATGCCGGACGGGTTTAGGAAGATTAGTCGTGTGGTGGACTAGTTAGATTAAGCCTATGCATGTGTTATTTAGACTAGATTTATTTATATGAGCTACCCCTTTTTCTATCATGTTAACTAGATTTGATTGGCTAAGGTTATGTGCTTTACAAATTGTTATTCATATAGCTGGTTTAATCTTTTTAACATGCTCACTGATCACGATCGGCAAACATGTTTTTGTTCATTCATTCATCAGAATTGCCGATCATATCGTTTATCCGTTTGGCAGACAACTTCCTATCTATATGTCTCATACAATCGGCTCTAGGGCCATAAATATGGAACTGTCTGGCAATACCCAATAAGTTCCAGCTTTTGTTACTGATCAGTTTTTCTCCCTTGTCAATATATTGCATGTCAAATTGACTGGCATGTCCCAGATCTCACCTTTTTGAAGCCACGCGTTCTGGCTTGCTGTGTGTTAGGCACAATGTGCTGACTGAACATGGCTACTTGTTCTATGGACCTACTACCCCAGGCCACTTCCACCACAGAGTACGAGGAGGCAGCCGCCTACATGAGGAGGGTATACTACTCTGACGCAGAGTTGCGTGCAATGGGAGACTGCCAAGTACCCCCTCTGATAGATTAGTCTTGTCCCAGCTATAGATTCACCATGATGTAGGAGTAGAGATTCTACTATGGAGAGCCCTGCGTGGCTAATGGGATATGTCTCAGTCATGAGCCTCTATCATGAGTTGATTAGGAGTTCCACCTTTGAGCTACCTGCGTGTAGTGCGATCCTCGAGTTCAGGAGTAGTAGTTGATGAGGTCGATTTCATGTAATAAAACTCATGTAATGAATGTTCGGATCTTATTGCATCTTAATGGACCTTATCGCTTCTTTGGTTGAGTGTACTTTTAGATTAAAGATTTTAAATCATTTAAATCATTTAATTACTTTATATATATGATGAATAAATCATATCACCTGTCGTAAACCTCCAATCCTATGCAGCAAGATGTCGAATGCTCATGCTGAGCACCTCAATGCTCGCACTTCCTCACTCCCTGTAGGAGAATCTCCACCTGGTAAAGATCCAGTCAAGGTGTTTGATCACCATACCCAGTGCTTGGAGACTATGGCAAAGGACTTGCAAAGCCATGATTGGAGTCTGCCCTTGGACCCCCAAGAGTCGGAGAGTGACCAAAAGTTGGAGCTTTCCACTTTTGATGGCACAGCCCAAGATCCCCTCACCGCCATGAGCTGGTTCTTCGAGACCGAGGATAAGCTATACTAGACCCACTACACCGAGGAAGAGTGTGCCACGATAGCGGCTCGTCAACTCAAAGGAGACGCACTTCTATGGTGGGGCCAATTTATGTTCTCTCGCCCCAATCCCGCTAACATCCAGTGGGACGAGTTCGCAAAGGCATTTCGTGAGCGCCACCTACCAGAAAGCCTGATGGACGCCAAGATGGAGGAGAGCCACAACATAACGCAGGGATCTGAGAGTGTCCATGAGTATAGCCACTCGCTTTATCCACCTAATGAGGTGTACACCACTTGTGTGTGACTATGAGGAGATGAAGATGTGTCACTTCCACATAGGCTTGAACAAGCACATACAGCGTGACCTTCAGGGTATCATATGTGACACCTTGATCGAAATGGTCAACATGGCAAAAGCGTTTGAGGAAGACCACCTTGAGACCGCCATGAAACACATCGTGAAGAAGCTCCGCACTAAGGAGGCAGAATTTGCCATGATTTCATGGAGGTGGTATCTACGTACACCGCCAACTACCACCACCTTGCTCAAAGCTCTGGCAAGAGAAAGGCAGTTGCAAGCAACAAGATCGTCATCTGTTACGGCTGTGGTGAACCGGGCCACAAGATTTATGAGTGCCCTAAGGAGCATGTTACCCCAATCATACAGAGCCTTAGTAAAGGGAAAGCCACTTCACCCAACCTCATGGGAAGTAAGACTTTCACATGCTATGGTCGTGGTTAGCCACGTCGCAGAATCACTCGTTGCCCTAAGAAGAAGGCTACACCACCTGTCTGTGGCCCAGTCGTGAAGGACACCCCTGCACCTAATCTCACTTGCAGCTTGTCTGTCACCTGCTATGAATGTGGCTAACCTGGGCATAAGAGCGCCTATTGCCCGACAAGGGACAATGCTCTACTTGCTCGGACCACCGCTTAGACAGCTCAGGGTACCACGTCCAAGTGCGTCGCTGGAGCTAACCGCGGACGTGCATGCTCTTCTACGGAGATTGCCCCTGACATAGTGTACATAAGCTCGGGTATGTTTTATGCACATAAGTTCAAGTTTCTATTTACATTCTTAATTCCTAGCACCGCATCATTATGCATGTCTAATAAGTCTTCATGAGAGCCTAGCTCACTAAGCAACCACCCAAGGACCCCCAATTTCCGTGAGTATCATCTAATGCCTAGAGATGTAGGTTGTGAGAGACCCGACCCATGGATATACCCTTTTCTAGCTAATCTCACCATGCTACTCTCTTATGGTCTAAATGTTTCCTCCGAGAATGAGCAAGAACCCCAAGTAAAACTTTGACCCATGAAATAACTCGTCAGACAAAACTGTCCTACACAACCACCTACACTTGAGCCCCATGAAACTCCTGAAACACTATGGGCTATATAAATCCATCATCACATAGTCATCGTATCGAAATACGTCAAGAGGACTATACCATGCAAAGGAGAACGATCCAAGAGTACTACTGCAAATTGAAAACCTCCGAGAAGGAGTGGTACGCCATGCCTTGATCTCGGGGACGAGATCCTTGTAAGGGGGTAGTCTGTAACATCCCTGAAAAATCACAAACACCAAAAATTCGAACTTTCAAAAACTTTTTTTGAAACATCCTTTGATTGGTGAAGTGTCATATAGGAAACCAACCCTATGAGTATAATTAGCACCTATTTAAATTCTTTAGGCAAGCATTTGCATTTAACTCAAGAGCTTGATTTGGATTTCTTTGGATTTTATGTATTGGTGTTAGTAAGATTAAGAAGCAAATACTTATTAATAAAATAATTATCTATATTGTTGCCATTCCATGGATTGGAACCCTAGCACCCTAGAGACCCCACTAGGGGGTTACTTGTGCTTGGCAGCACATAAGTATCAAAATAGATGACCATGGCATAACTTTGAATAGAAAACAAAATAGAAAAAGGAGAAAAGAGAAGGGAGAAATGGCAATGCCATTTTAGCCAGAGAACAACTTAGCCAGCCCGGCCCTAGGCCTTTCTTGCTCTCGCCTAAGCAACCGGCCTAGCACCACACGCACAGCAGCAGCCCAGCCAACACTGCAATCGTGGCCTGCCTCCCACCAGCATTCACCACCTGTGCGGCCCAACACCGCCACCGGCCCAGCACAGCCGCGGCCCTTGTCCGACCTTGCCTTCACCTCAGCCGCTGACTCGTGGACCCACCATACCGACGCGCCTGCCTCCACACCGGGTTGAGTCGCACCACGTCGTCACTCCCATTCGAACCCGGCCACCTCTCACCGACAGATGGGTCCGCCCGGTCATCCCTCACCTTGGGCTCCTTCTTTTCCTGTTTCAGCAAAGGAATGCACAGGCGATGCGCTTCCGCCACACCGGAATAGCACCAACCTGACTCGCCCGGCCAATCGCATGCACCAGACCACCCTAGACACCCACACGGATGCCACCAACCCTTTCACTGTGGACCCCGCCTGCCTATCGCCCTCGCCTTCCCCAGTTCGACCGCGAGCGTGCTCTGGCAGAAACGCAACCGCCTCTGACACAATCTCTGCCGCGGCATGATCTCGCTCCCTGCTTTTGACACCCAATTGAAGCACGGCATCCCACTCACTCTCACGTCGCGGCCACGCAACCCCAGCTGGAAGCCTTGGTCGCCGTCTGATCAAGCAACAACGAGATCAGCCGTCCGCCACACCTATGGCCGCGGTCGCCCTATAAAAGGGGAGAGGCCGGGAGCAGTAGGGTTCCAACCTAATCCGCCGCCGCTTTGGTGGCTTGCCCAACAACCTACCTGTTGTGCTAGAGAAGAGAACGGAGAAGAGGAGGGAGGTGGAGAGAGGAGAGGCAGGAGGTAGCGAGAAGAAGCCGGAGCACGCCGGAGTACCGTCCGTGGTCGCCAATGCCGAACAAGCCGCCAGAGCTGCTCGAGACACCCGGATCGTGGGCGCTGTGTGGTACAACTACACCAACGCCGCACGCTGCACCAACCTACCTATGTCGAGAATCGACGACAAGCTTGCGGTGAGCACCGAAAACCCCCACCGCACTAGCTCTATGGCCGTAACACGCTCGTCACTGAGGCATGCTGCCATCGCGTTCCCGCACTGGGAAGCCCCAAGCGGAGTCTCGCTCACCACTGCACGTGCCACGCATCCACGCACACACCAAACGTTGGCCGCCTTGCCACGCTGAGCTCTACAGCACGGAAACGCATGTGCCAAAGGGCCATGGGCGCCACACCCGACATGGCCAGAGCACGGCCATGGCGAGGCCGTCCAAGCTTCATCCACCGTGTGTCGCCATGGCGTGGGCATTCCACACCACTCCGGCCACCTCGCGCTGTGAGGGTTAGCCGTCGAGACTCACCTGGTGACCATGAACCTAGCAGCCTAGATGGATTAGAGAGAAAGGACCACCGGAAACCGATTTCCTCCGTCCGCACAAACGCCGGAGTTCCGTGGTGCCTCCCCGGCGCACGCGGACCCCGCCGTAGAAATTGGTCGCCGCCATCTAGACCATCAGCTCCGCAAGGATTCCAATCGAGGGAAGATAGGACACTTTTGCCTCGGTTTGGTCTGTAACCGTATCGCCACAGTCTGTCGTTGGGGCGGCCCTGCCACCGCCGTGGCCATCCTTGCCTAAGCACTATCCAGCCGCCCTAGCAGCGAGCATCAACCCGCCGAGGCACGGAATAACCCATAGAGCCCCCACGAGCCTTTACCCTAAAGCCGATGGGCCTCGCCGTTGTAGCGGTATCGCACGCCACTGCGATGTCGCTGACACCAGCCGCCGGAGACACCTAACCACTTGCTGCAGCCGCCCTAGCCCCACGGAACCACCACGGAGCCCTAGACCGCCCTTAGAGCCCTACAGGTCCACCAGAGATTGCGCAGGCGCAAGCTTGCCGGTGGCAGCACGCCACCGCGCAGAACAGAGGAGCAGAGGAAAGTTGGAGAAAGAGAGGGATAGCCGGTGCACCTAAACCACCATGAACCAGAGGGAGGAGAGAAGAAGTGGACGCTGTCCATCGCGAGCCGAATCTGTGGCTCACGAGCCCGTACCAACCTATCCACCGTACACCGAACCCCATAGACCAGGGCCAAAGGAGTAGCCGCGTCGTGGAGCCGGTGTACCGTGGACATAAGAGAAAAAGGAGAAGGGTGCACACGGTGCACCATAGACCAAGTCACCGGTCTATAAGACCGCCCACACTTGTCCACCATGCACCGCAACCCGTGGACCCGAGCCTGATTGGAGACCAGACCCACCACATGGATCCACTGTAGCATGACACGTGTCAGGGCCGGGCCAGCCCAACCCGGCCTAATACCGGCCCACTTGGCCCCTTACCGTTGGCTAGGTCAATGCTGACATCAGCATGACGTCAGCTGGACCCACCAGCCAGCCTCTGGAATACCACCGTGGCGATGATGTCTGCATGACGTCAGCTCAGCCTATCACAGACTGCCACATGTCAAGCTCTGATTAAACCGGCCTTTTATCTTTTTCAGAAAATGGTTTAAACTTTAGAAATTCATAGAAAATTCATACGGAGTCAGAAAAATATGAACTTGATGTCTAGATTTTTCTAAAAATAAAACCTATGTCATAGGCTTATGATTGAGTGAATTTGGTTCTTGTATTTTCCATTTGCTTCTTTGTGAATGTCTATAGGGTTGCTTATCGCAACCATACATCCCGTATCGCAGACTTTGAAGAGGAGCTACTCGGAGAAGGACCCGCCGGACCCGGAGAACTAGGAGGACCGCGCTGAGTACTCAGGAGCTTCAACGCAGGTGTCATGGCAGCACCTTATCTTAGAGAATCCTATTAAACATTGCAAGTAGAATTGCTAGTGCTTTTACTTTTACTCCTTTGCTAGTATATATGATGCATGCATATACCTCAACCTTATGCCTTGATTTAAACCCTTCATCACCCAATTACCTAGCTACACGCTCACACTAATATATGCCTTCCTACTTGTTTGCACTTTACTCCATCATACTTTTTATATAACCTTAGATGTATGATGGTGGAGGAATTAATTGGTAAAATGTGATAACAACTGGGGAATGTGCTGGTTGAGTCTTGAGTGCGTGTGTAGTGAGGGTTGAGTCAACTAGACAGGATTTACGACGAGTCATGACACGAGTCTTGCCGAGGAGGATGTGACCTAGGCATTCCCGCTTTTGCTTACCTGTGGCGGGTACCTATTTTGAGGAGTTCCCGGCTTGGACTCTTGTGATGGGAGGAAGACCGGGGTGGAGGTGCTATAGCGGCATGGGGAATTGGATTGTCCCCTTTGAGGAGAAGTCATGTCCGGTCCTTCTAAGGACTGGTATATCAGAGAACCGGACCCTAGGAAAATGTCTCGTGCACACCACTCATCCCCGATGGGCGGGGTGCGGATACCCTTCTAGTATGGACGGTGCCATTACTATTTGGATGAGAGTGGATAGTGTTAGGGGATGGACGGTTGCGGCCTCCATTCCCCGATTAGCGTGATGCCCATAGGCCTCACATCACGTTTCACAGACTCAGTGCCCTAGTGCGCTGGAGTGACCTAGGCTGAGTAATAGGGTGGCATCGAACTGCTAGGAGGCCTTCGTTATCGCCTAGGTGTTCATGAGCACTGATGACGGTGATCTTGTGGCTACAGGTGTACAAGCTCTGCAGAGTTATCAAATCAATATGTATTATCCTGCTTAAGGCATGGTCAAGATTTAGGCTTGGACTACTAGCGGGCACGGCCGGCCCTCGAGCCTGGACGACCGCCGGGCATGAACCGGCCTTTCTGTTGTTTTCTTCCTTCGACCCACGTGTCTCTAACTAGTGAGATGAGTCCTTCTTTTCTCCCCTGGTTTCTGATACGGCTGTGAGCCCGTGTGGTTGTGAGCCGGATAGGTAAATACGGGAGGGAGCCGTCTTTATCGCCTGAGTGTGAGTGTGTGTGTGGTGAGATGTGTTTGGGATGGGAGATGATGATATGATGAGATAACAGCATGAGATGGAATTAAAACTTGATGAACTATTATTACTACTTATTGCTACTTTGCATGCGCTAGGATGCAACCCACAGCCAAATTATTAGGATCGCCGGATCCCTTATTTTGTATTTTCCACTAAAGCTCATCGGAGCTGACCATGGCCTGCACATCTCCGGCGGTGTGCAGATTTCCTGAATCGCAGTTTGGACTAGAAGGATTAGTACGTCCCGTTCTACGCTCAAGCTTGGTGAAGATGATCCTGAAGATGCTTCCGCCTCTTTGATGCTTTTCTGATATGATTAGACTCTGATGTATACGCCACATGGCGATGTAATAAGTTCCTAAACCTTTATGTACTCTTTTATTTGATACATGCGCTCTCTATCGACTGTAATTTGGATAATGTGATGGGAACTCTATGGAGTCTATCATATTATAATGCGAATCTATGGATTTTCCCTTCATGGAAAATCAGGGTCGTTACACCCAGGTTTACTAGATTCTAACATGACTTCAGACCATCCTTCATCTTAGTCTCTTGATGTCTAGTAGGACCCAAATCATGCTCTTGAAGACATTCTTCTCTAGGCATGCAGTCGATCGATGGCATGGGGTGTATCTAGCTCCTTCTAATGACATGTACTTGAAGAAACATGACTATTTCTTGAATAGAACGAGGACCAGGATAGGCTCTGCTTCTTCCTCCATCACATCCCGCTTTCTATTCTTCCTTGGTTTTGGCCCATCTTCCTCCTCTTTCTTCTTCTTTCCGAACTCAATGTTTATGCCCTTCACCGTGTCTAACACCTTGTTACTGTACCTCATCTTTTCTAGCTTGTCAATTTGAGGTTCGGCCTGGTCTTCAATTATTATTTCTAAGTTCTCTATTTGATTAAGTTCTGTTTTTATTAAATTTTATTTACTGGAACTCTCCTTGCATTGAGTGCTCTAGTCTTAAGATCTAGATTAGAGTAGTAAACATTAGTGTAGACATGGTTTCTAGGCTATAGTTCCTAAGTTTACGCCCAATCCCACGGTAACTTGTGGTAGCCCCAGAGGTGATAGCTCTGTCTGGACATTGTAATCCACCACATTCTCGTTCGGGTTGTTGTTCTTAGAGGCTTTTTGGCAGCCTTCCCCCAACTATCTTTTCCTAGTCTTTTTGGATAGTTAGAAGCTACTTTTGATCCAAATTAAGTAAAGTATAGTATACTGATCTTGATTACCTAGAACGACTTAGAAACCCTTAGAAAATTCCTCCCTATCCACAAAAACATTTAAACTTATATATCTTTACCTTTAGACGACCTTGTTTCATGCAAGTGCACTTTGTGTTCCTCATGAAAAATCGATACTCTGGAATACTCCTTGGTGAAAGCTACATCGTTATCCATGTGATTATGGATTTTTTCTGTGTACATTAAAAAATAGCAACAAATTTTCTGGTGCCGTTGCCGGGGAACGGTAGCTGTGCTAGTTTAGAATCAAGTCGTTCGTGTATCCTTTTACCTTTTACCACCACCTTTACCAACAAATATAGTGCATATCATATTTGGAATTCAACCCCCTACTAGCTTTGCTAATTTGTTTGGTTCTTGGCTACATGGATTAAGTCATAAACTCAGAAACCAAATTTAACTAGGGGCTAGCTACCGCACTGTGTTAGGCGATATGGTTGAATAGGCACGATATGATATTCAACTATGCTAAATCTAACACTTCAATTATGTAGGTATTTTTTAGGGCAACATATTGGATTCGTCAATGGTCTATATGCTGCATAGAGAAGACCGACCATTGTTCAAGAAGGGGTGGCAATAGCCAGGAGACCATGATTTTGGCCATGTTTACAAAGTTTGGTTGGATATTCTGGAATGGGATTGTGTTTTTGTTTTGTTCATTGTATGGCTAAACTAGACGGGGTGAACTATGTTTTTTCTGTTCTGAGTGTGCGACTAACTGCACTCTTCAACCTCTATATTCATTCTCTAAAAGCGTCCTGGTCATCAAGATTCTCTCCTCTATACCACTTTCTCCCCCACCCATCTATCCTCTATATTCATCCTCTATGTCAGTGGGACGCACCCATCATACTCCACTTTTATTTTTTTCCCCACCCGGCCTCTCTCTCCTCCCTTCCCTTCCCTGCTCCCACCCCAACCACACTCTCTCCCTCTGCCCTGAGCTCTGGTGGTTGGCGCGGAACCAGATCCGCCCTTTTCCATGCTCCCTCTGCCCCGAGCTCCCTCTGGCAGCGGGCGTGGCCCCCTCCTGCTCACCCGTAGGCGCAGGACACCGGAGGGAGGTGCCCTCGCTGCGTCGCCACAGGCGTCCGCAGTGCCCACCGCGGCAGACGTTCCCGCCGCTCAGGTGCAGCGTCCTCCCCGCCCTCGCGACATCGGCGATAGGCGGCACTTTTTAGAGCCGGGGCTGCGCGCGTTGCGCGCCAGCCGATGACCGGCCAAGCCATGGGGGTTGATGACGCGGTGCCGGTGGCCGTCGCCGAGCACAGCCAAGGAACACGGAACGGAGGGTAGCCGGGCTTGGACGGCTAGTGGCGGTTCGGCCACCAGCGCAGGTGACGACGGAAGGCGCTCTGGTGGAGGTCGGCAGCAGTGCTCCCTGTGCGCCGCGTCCTCTGCCTTCTCCCCGTTATCTCCGAAGCCGCCTCCTTGGTTCTCTCTCAGATGAACGCGAATGGGAACAGAGTAACTCACGCACGGCATTGAGCTCGCCTGATTCCCGTCACGCGGCGTCGAGCCCGCCTGATTCCTGTCCCCCGCCGCCGCGCCGACGTCGGCCAAGGCGGCGCGCCCGCAGCCCGTGACGAGTCCCCCCTCCCCAGCGGATATGCTCCCCGACGGCAAGTCCTCCCCAGCCCAACTTCCCCAGCTCCTTGGCGGGCGTGCGGCTCCTTGGCGGAGGCGGCTCGCGGTGGCGGCCCGACGAGCTCCCGCGACGGAGCTTCCTCTCCCTGTCGGGCTCTCTCTCTTTCCCATCCCTCCGAGCACAGGCACGCGGGACCCGCATCGATGGCGGACGTCTTGGAAACCCGCTATTCCCAGCAGAATTGCGCTCGTCCGGTTGGATAGCGGACCCTTCCAGTATGGCACTGCGGCAGTTTTTTCCTGTAAACAACGATACAGGCACCAGTGCAGTCAGTCTAATCAGACTATATGTTGTGTGTAACACCTGCTGGTGGTACATGCTAGAACTTTGTTTCCTTGTTAAAGAATCTCTTACTTTTCCTTCTTTTTGTACGGACATGTCCAAAGGCAAGCAAAAGGAACAAGCCATCTTAGCGGGATCGACAAATTAAATGCAAAGCTAAAGACGAGCTATCCTTGTGGTCACACAGAGCCACTACAGCGGGCGTAGTCTTCAGCATGAAGGCTCCTTCTGTAGGTGGTCCAAGCAGCTTTGTAGCGGATCGCAAATGAAGCTAGTTATGCCCGGTACATGGCAGCCGCCAACTTGGATTATTCTCTAAGTCTCTAGTTTAGTTGCTCGCTCTCGCCAGTCAAGATTATTTGATGCCAGCTCGGACATTTATATGTTTTCTACGATACATATCAGATATGGCATTAATATGTCGTCATCCAACTCATGTGTATATCTTTAGGTTTATAGTGTATACTGCCCCACAAAGTGTATATAGACAAAATATATGATTATATTATATATACTAAATCATCTAGGGTGATATATGTACGCCAAGTATGCAAGTATATGTAGAGTATATGTCTATATTTATTTTATATACTAATGTAATAGTATTATAACAATATGTTAAAAAATATATACATGGAAAAGGATCAATGAAAAAAAAAGGTTGGACACTATTCTCTTATCAACTTTACATTCTCGCATTGTTCTCACAATTCTACTCGAATTACGTGGAGAGATAGGTATATAATATGGATTAGGTATAGATATAGATTATTGACAGGTCGTCAGATCAAGCCGCTGGCGTTTGGCATGTATTAACTAGTAATCAATATTAGGATAGCAGAAAAAAATCATAATTGTGCACAAAAGCAAATGCGATTGAAACAGGGTTTAGAAATTCCAAAAAAGAAACAGAGTTTAGAAGAATGGAAGTGATATGGTAGAGATGATATGCATCATACAGAATTAGCTGAGAAACAAACATACAAGCTGAAGGAAGAAACTGAAGGGGCGCCGGTGTGTGGGGTGGGTTGAGTGCTAATGTAGTGCTATGGGGATCGGAACAAATCGAACAACTATACTATGCAGGCTCCAATGGAAGAAGGTATATTGCTACTCTACATACACGCACATATATAGAGAGAGATACCGAATAAATAATCACGATATTGTGCATCTCGTCGCCTGGCTGCTCAAGGAGGCCTGGTCCTCCGGGTTCAAGCCGACTACGAGCTGCCTGCAGTAGTAGGTCGTCAGTTTTGGGGTAGTGTTGAACCCCGAGATTGACTCGGTGACGAGAGTGCCGTCCACCCGCATCGTCACGACGTCGTTGATCCTGGCCGCCGCTGGTTTGTTCAATTTGTCGAAGAAGGATGTCGTGATGTGGTCAGGATCCCTGGTTGTGTTCAATACCTTGGTGGTGTCTTCATACTGCATCGGCGCCACATTCATGTCGCCCAGTTCGAATAGGATGAGGCAGTCGTCGCTCGGCGACCTCGACTCCGTCGCTGGCGTCGTGGTGTTGTCGAAGAAGTATGCGGTGATGTTGTAGTAGTACATGCGGGCCCGGCCACTGGGGTTCAAGGCGCGGACGGTGAAGGAGAACAGGAGCTTGTCCCCCTCCACTCTCGATCGCGGAAACCTCCGAGTGAACACGGAGCTTCCGGGCACTGAGAAAAGGATCGTGTCGGGACGGAGAACTACCTTTATGGCGTTGGCGGCGACGGCGACTATCAGCACGAAGACCGCCGCGGCAACCACGTACCTCACCGCGTTTAGCCACCGGAATGATGATTTCTCGCCGTCACTGTCTCTAACTGCTGCCATACTTGTGGCAGCACTGATGGTGGGTTTCTCAAGTCAGCAAGATTTATTCGCTGGCGTGCTGGCTTTAGTTAGAGCAATGGGTGGTTGGCTGAGCTCACCCCTACTATATATATATCTCACTCTGTGTGCAAAGGCTTAAGTACATACACGGCTGAAAAAACCTTCATTTGTACTGGGCCAGAACCCCCGGTTTGTACCGGGCGCCGGCCCGGTACTGCCTGGCCGGTACAAAAAAGTGATTGTTTCTATTTTCAATAAATACATATGATACCAGTTTTTGAATTACTTGTCCATATGAGTTGGTCATATTTGAATTAAATTACAGATATACCCCCCTCTGTCCCAAATTATAGGTCGTTCGAGCTTTTTCAGGTACATGGCTTTTGACATGCACCTCAATATACTATATATATATGGATGCACAATAAAGTTTTGTATCTAAAAATGTCAAAACGATCAATAAATTAGAACCGAGAGTATAAAGTATACATAAAATAGAGAATATACATGAAGTGCGGCATTTCATGACATGCTATTTATATATATCCATTTCAGCTTTGATTAGTTTTGGAAATATCTTAATTATTGGTTAAAAAATGTAATCATGATACTCCCTCGTCCCTCGAAAAATGAATTCTTAGTAACTTTAGGACATAGGGCATCCACAATGGTGCTAGTTACGTAGATAGTTGACGTGCAGGTGAGAGACAAAAGAAATGGTTATTTTATACTTTTTTGTTCTAGTGGACCTAATATTCCTCTCTCATATTCTTGTCATACGTGAAATAGATAGATTATTTATTCGTCGCTAGTGACTACTCTCCCTCATACTTTTCCCATGTCCACGTCATAATAGCTAGCCATTGCGGACGCTCATATTAGCAAAGAAGATAAAAGACCACGCTGCCCCTCATTAAACTGTTAAGCCTTAATAGTTCTCCAGTTACCGTGAAGCCTAATTAAGTGTCGTTTGGAGTATCAATAGCAGCGCAGAAGAGAGAGGTTGTGTTAAATGCAACCCATATTATAAGAGAGATTACGTACCGCTCACCTCCATAAATTGATTCTTTTAAAGGTAATTTTTTTACCTACTATAGAAATTGATTCTTTTAGGGACAGAAGGATTATATGTATGTTAAACCAACGACTTCCACATAAACAGTGCCTTTTTTTAATCATATGTGCCAAGAATGTATTTTATTAACACGAGAAGCAAAATACTGACTATCCTAACTAGCAAGCCTAAACTTACCAAGATTCTAAATATTGCAGCTTAAGGCAACTTATGACTAGCAAACCGGCCTCAGCATTATATTTCTGCTTTTAATTCCATTTTCTCAACTTTCTAATAAATTATAAGCGTTTCTAGTCTTCTTCTACTACCTTTGGTCAAAAAAGATACAACTCTCATATTTCAATAAGTCAATTGACTTAAAGTTTGACCAAAGTTATATAAAAATATTACCATTTATGATACAAATAAGTAATATTAGATTAATTATGAATTATATATTTTGGGAGTAAACTTAATTGAAGAAATAAATAACAGTACTATTTATCAAAAGTTAGCCATAACTTAATCTAGTTTGACATCTTTTTTGGATGGACCGACATTGTTTGGTTCCAATGGATTTTTTTTAAGTTCCTATCGCATCAAAAAGAATCTTACTATTTTGAAGTATCAAATAAATTCTGTTTATAATTTTTTTTACAGCTGAGTGCTAATTCACGAGACGAATCTAATGAGCCTAATTAATTCATAATTTACTACAATGATACTACAGTAACCATCCGGTAATCATAGATTAATATATCTCATTAGATTCGTCTTGTAGTTTAGCCACAGGGTTTTGCATTTAGTTTTATAATTAACTTTTATTTAATACTTCTAAATATTAAATTTTTTTTATGTGATATGGACTAAAGTTTAGCCCCTAGAACCAAACAGCCCCAGCTAGCCGGTGCAATCTATCCAGTCCGGGGAATGAAGCAATGGACAAATAAAGTGCGGATGGTGGTGGGACACGAATCGATAAAACAGACTGATCGAGTACCTGCAGCTTTATTCTGCATGCGATTAAAGTTCAATAGTATTTCTAACTTTCCCGGCTCAAGTTTTTTCTACACAAATGACAATATAATAAAAAAAACAATCCACAATAATATCTACTATCACAACAAATCGAATGGTATCTTGTACTTAAGACACCGCCAATACTGTTACAAAAATTAATTATAGTAATGGCGGCTGTTTTCGAACAGAGGCGGCTCCAGTTCGAGCTACGCCCCAATAGTGCATGCAAAATCATTTGTCTATGTATAATCACCATCAGAAATGGCTCTAAAGTCAGTCGCCTCTACAATTTGTTATATAGAGACGACTCTATTACTAGCCGCATATGAAAATGATTGTATTTTCAAATGTGTCCGGTAACTCTAACCGCCAATTCAAATCCAATTATAGAGGTATCTGGCTATGGAGCCACCTCTAGTCGCTACTACAGAATAGGCCTTTGGTCCAATGTAACACCCTAATTTAAATTTCAGTATTTAATAATAAATTTAATTGGCTTTATTTAATTTTCTAATGTTTATATGCTTAGCCTTGCATTTAATTTAAATTTTCTTTCGCGAGTAATTAAAATTTTGTCTAAGGTTAAAATTTTGTTGTTGCATTCATGCTGGTGCATTAATTTATTTGTTTGAGTGTTAGGATTGAATTCAAATTCGAATTTGAATTCAAATAGTTTGATTGGTTTGAATTAGATTGAAATAGCAATTAGAAAAGGAAAAAGGAAAGAGGACCCAAACCCAAAACCCAACCCAGCCCAAACTCTTCTCTCAGCCCAACCCTCCTTCCCTCCCCAGCACACAGCCCAGCCGGGCCTGCTCCCGCGCTCCCTCTCTCCTGGGCCGACTCCAACCCGCACGCACTCGGCCCGCCTAGCGCGCAGCGGCCCAGCGTGCGCCCCTGCTTCCCCTCGGCCTGCCCGCACGCACTCGCTCCACCCGCGCAGTGCACCGGCCCGCTTCCACCCACGAAACCCAGCAGCGTTCTCGCTCGCGCAAGCCCACCAGCCAGCAACACACCGCGCCAGCCCGTCCAGCGCTCGCTCTCCCACCGACAGCCATCCCCACCGGTCAGCTTCCCCATCCTCCTCGCGCCCGCACCCAACGGCCTCCCGAATCACGGCTGGGAATCTCGCCGGGATCCCTATCCGGGGCGCGGACGCCGAGATCTCGGGCCCCCTCTTTAAACCACCCCGCAGACACCCTGCTTCCCATCCTCCCATCAGCGCCGCCCCAAACCCTAGCCGCCGCTGTCCTCCAAGTTCAGAGCAGAGCAGAGCGCTGCGCCGCCGTAGACTTGCCGCACCACCACATCCCAGCCACCGCAAACCACCGCGGCAGCTTTGCCCGAGCCCAGGACCGCCCCCAGGCCCAGCCTTTCTCGACCTGGCCCCCGCTCGCGCCGGAATTGCCCCGGAGCACCGCTGCAGGTAAACGGCCAGCCGCCCCAATTCCACGTCGCCGGTGTGTTACGGCCCTCACTGACCACGTTCCACCTCCGCAGCACCATGGCACATCGATTCGAGGGGATCCGAAGCTCGGAGGAGCACCCCCGCACCCGGACCGCGAAGCTCTCCCCCATCGCCGCCGCTCGACCTCGCTGTTGACGTCCCCGCGCCGGTCCTTCCTTCGATCCCGACCCCTGGTGAGCCACAACCCCACTAACCCCACAGGTGGACTACGCACGCCGCACACTCCACCCTCGGCCAAACCACAGCCCGAACGGACTCCGGGGGCGCCGGATTGGCGAACTCCGGCGACCCCGCGGCCGTTCGCCGCCTCGCTCCGATGTGTTCCGCCGCTGCCCTGCGCACCATCCATCCCAGGCTGCAGGATCCAGATCCGACGGCCCGCGTGCATCCCGAGCCGAGTCAATCGCCCTGCGTACCGGTCAGCGCCTGGCGCTTTTGCTAAAGACCCCCCGTGTTTTCCTGATTTCAACCCGCGGTCCAGTTGTACTCAAAAGTATTTCAATCCAAGCCCTGTTTTTTTATGTTTAGACCCCTGAGCTTTTTAGATATAGAACTCGCCATCTAGCTCTGGTAGTTTTACGTACTAGACCCTAGATCTATGCGTTAATTATGTTTAGGCCCTCGGTTTTTGCAGAAAAACCCCAGAAACTCTATTTCTCTTACAGTTAAGCCCCTAGAACTTGTTTTAGGCCTAGTTTTCGCGTTTTAACTCCGTTTTAGGTGTTCTTTATGTCCACGCGATCGTTGTAACACGTAGAATAGTTCTAGCTTAGTTTTGTTTGCTATTTTTATGTATTGTTGTACTGTTTCTTAGTTTTTGCTATTGTTTGCATGTATGTTTATGTTGTGTATTGTTTTTGGCCATGTGTTCGTGAGTAGACGTCGATCCATCTGAGGAGCCTCAGTACCAGTACCAGGAGCCATCTTTGGAACAGTTTGAGCAGCAGGAACAGTTTGAGGAAGGCAAGTATAACATGAACACCACCTATCACTTTTAAATACATTTTCATACTGCATTTTAATACTGTATGCCTATAAGGATCTTCCTAGCCACTTTATTATCTTATATATATCCCTTGGGTCGCATTTTGGTTAGTTGTGCTAGGTTGCTGCGCTATAACACACTTGGTCCTTTTTAATTAATTTTATTAATGGTATATGCAACTTAATTCTGGATCCGACCCTCTGTGGTTTGTGCGTCCTTAAAATATGTTTTGTTAGAAACATGGTTTAGGGGGCCAGCACGGTGCTTACTGCTGGGTTGGCCACTCTCCATAAGGACCGGTTCATAGAGCGACAAACTAGGACAACAGCGCTACCACAAGACTGGAATGGGACGGTCTTGGCTTACTAATTTGGTCATTTTTGTTCGGGAGTAACTTACCGACGGGGCAAGAGGGGGGTCGAGCTTCAATGGTCCCTACGCTACGAGGCTGGTCTGTGTTATCTTGTACTCCCTCGAGGTGGGCACCATCGTTGCGTTGTCTAAATCCTTAGCGGTTACACCTTACCAATGTGATCCTTTGTAACGGCCTCGTAGTGAGTTTGCTAGTCATCTCACCTAAGGAAGTGTGATGAACAACTAGCGTAGCTCACGACTTGTGGGTAAAGATGTGCAACCTCTGCAGAGTGTAAAACTGGTATACTAGCCGTGCTCACGGTCATGAGCGGCCCAGATCCTCCTTTTGATTAGTGGGGTTATCTTCCTTTGGTTAGGAGGGTTTCCCCGGGTGGTTGGTTTGGTTTGGTTCTTAGTAGTATCATAATTAATTCTGATTAATTACTATGTAACTTGGTTTATGGTAATTCATTCACTTGTAGTAAATAGCTTTAATAAAATTTTGCCAAGACATAAAAGCTAATGAAGTTGAGTCAGCCAACCTTAGAGCCTCATAGTTTGTGTTATACTTGTTGAGTACGAGTTGTGTACTCACCCTTGCCTCCTCTACATTTTTTCCTCTTTTTTCTTTTGGGGACACTACTGCTGCTCAGTTCCTGCCGATGCGAGGGAGTTCACCCGAAGCTACCAGGAGTACGAGGACTTCTAGGCGTTCGTCTCCCAGTCGACGTCCCTGTGGCGCCCAGCTTCCGAGTTTCATACTTGTACTTTACGCTTCCGCTATATCAGACATTTTTGTCATTAATATAATAAATAACATTCATACTCGCTTTAATATATCTTTTTACGTGATATGTGCTGTGATATACTGTTCATTCTGTTGTATATACGTGTGGTTGATCCTGGCACGTATATGATTACTCGGTTTATGACCTTTGATAAACCGGGTGTTACATCCAAGTCATTTGTCCCGGCTGTTTTTGGACCCGGGACCAAAGAGTGCTTTAGTTTCGGGTCCAACGGCTAGCCGGGGCAGCGTGGGAGGGCAGTGGCCTTTTGTCCCGGTTGGAGCCACCAACAGGGACCAAATCCCCCCCCCCCATTTGTCCCGGTTGGTGGCTCCATCCGAGACCATTGGTCCCCGGGGCCTTTGGTCCCTATTGGAACCACCAACCGGGACCAAAGCATCACCCATTTGTCCCGGTTGGTGGCTCCAACCAGGACAAAACGCCCCTACCTATATCCCCTTTCTTCCTCCCCCGCCCGAGCCATTCAGCTCAGTGTTCTTGCTGTTCTTGGCTCGGGTGGGGGGAGTTCTTGCCCATTTCGTCCACGATTTGTGAAGACTCTTTGATTCCCTGTCCATTCAATGGCTATAAAGGTTAGGAGCTTATTCCTCTCATCATTCATTTCTTGTTTAGCTCAGTTTTTATTGTTTAGAAATACAGAAATGGGAGGTTTAATTGTGAAAGTTTCTTTATTTTTATACCATTTGAACTCAAATGTGTGTGGTACTTTTAGCTGTGCATATATAGATAGATTTACTTATTTTAGTTTATCTAGATGAGTATAGAGAGTTGATGTGTGATTTTCTTGTATAGAGAGTTGATGTGTGATTTTCCATGTATAGAGAGTTCATATTATTATTATAAATTAAAACTAGATTTTTGTTTACAATGAGAATATATATATTACAATGTGAGTATGTATATATTACAATGTGACTATTTAATATTTTATTAATATTTTATTATATTATGAATAATTAGTTGTATTTTGTCTGTGTCTTCATTATATTGTTGTAAAGATAAGTGTAGGGAGTATGAGTTTGCCACCTGTGAGTACATTGAAGCGTCGTGCATCCGCTCAGGCGGCGGTACGCAATCAAATGGAGCCCACCGGACATTCCCTTGAGTTCCGACCTGAGGAACGTGTTGGACTTCTGAGATGTCATATTCGTCGTTGTGTTAAGAGAGCATTTCAATGCTTTGAACTTGGTTGAGAAAATCGCAAATTTCAGCGTGAATTTAATGTCGAACTACATGGTATGGATGACGATCGCGAGTTGATGGCTCGATATAATGCAAGGCGTGAAGTGTCAGGGCTACCAGAATTTGATCGTAATGCGGAGAGACTTCACGAGGCAGTTCACGAGGCCTCGGTCAATAGGTCTCGTGAGTAGTTTGTATTAGCATGCATGTATTGTATTTGCTATTATTTCTGCTAGGACCATTTAAATTATTATGTTTGTGTGATGGATTATGTAGACCTTTTAATTAATCATGGTGTATGAGTAATGTTATTACTTTGGACCATTTATTTTTCTATTCATGTTATTCAAACAATGCAGATGGACCGGCAATGGATGTATAAAGCTGACCGACGTACCAAAGAGTTCATTGATGGCTTGCATTATTTTTTGAATGTCGCCGAGGCAAACAAGTAGAATGGTTTCATGTGCTGCCCATGCTTACACTGCTAGAATAATAAAGATTATTCCTCTAGAACAACCCTGCACAGTCACATTTTCTGTCATGGTTTCATGCCCAAATACTTATGTCGGACCAAACATGGAGAAAAGGGTGTTATGATGGAAGACAATGAAGAAGTAGATTATGATGATGCCCAAATTCCAATCCATGCTGGATTCGGTGCCTTTGACGATGATACTGCCATGGAAGAGCCTGAAGCAGATGCTGCAGAAAATGAGCCCACCGACGAGCTTGGGCAGGCATTGTGCGGTGAGAGGGAAGATTGTGAGAGTGAAAAAGAGAGGCTAAAGTTTCAGCAGATGATAGAGGACCATCGCAAGTTGTTGTACCCAGGATGTGAGGATGGGTTGAAGAAGCTTGGCACCACACTGGAGTTGCTGCAATGGAAGGCAACATATGGTGTATCAGACAAGAAATTTGGTGAATTACTAAAACTTTTGAAAAAAATGCTTCCTAAAGACAACGAATTGCCTAGCACGACGTACGAAGCGAAACAGCTTGTTTGCCCTCTAGGATTGGAGGTGTAGAAGATACATGCATGTCCCAATGACTGCATCCTCTACCGAGGTGACTACGAGAATTTGGATTCTTGCCCCATATGCGGTGCATTGCATTACAAGATCCGAAAAGATGATCCTGGGGACGTCGAGGGGGAGCGTCCCCGGAAGAGAGTTCCCGCCAAGGTCATGTGGTACTCGCCTATAATACCACATGTGAAGCGTCTGTTTAGAAATAAAGATAATGCTAAGTTGATGCGATGGTACAAAGAGGAACGCAAGCAAGACTCAATATTGAGACACCCAGCGGATGGGTCACAGTGGAGAAAAATAGATAGAACATACACTGACTTTGCCTTGGATGCGAGATGTATAAGGTTCAGTTTGAGTACGGATGGCATGAATCCTTTCGGTGAGATGAGCAGTGGGCACAACACTTAGCCTATCACTCTATGCATATACAATCTTCCACCATGGCTATGCATGAAGCGGAAATTCATCATGATGCCTATACTTATCCTGGGCCCAAAGCAGCCCGAAAATGACATCGATGTGTACTTAAGACCATTGGTCGAGGAACTGTTATTGCTATGGCGTAAAGAAGGTGTACGAATGTGGGACGAATACAAACAAGAGGATTTCAACCTACGAGCATTGTTGTTCATAACCATCAATGACTGGCCTACTCTTAGTAATCTGTCAGAACAATCGAACAAGGGATATAGAGCCTGCACACACTGTTTGGAGGATACCGATAGTATATGGTTGACTCACTGCAGAAAGTGTGTATACATGGGTCATCATCGGTTTCTTCCCGTCAGACATCAGGTACGAAGGAAAGGCAAGCATTTCAAAGGGCAGGCGGACCACCAAACAAAACCGAAGCACAGTACTGGCAACGACGTCTTGGAAATAGTCAAAGATCTAGAAGTAGTATTTGGAAAGGGACCAGGTAGCCAACCTATTCCGAGTGACAACGAATTGGCGCCCATGTGGAAGAAGAAGTCTATTTTTTGGGAGCTACCATATTGGGAAGTCTTAGATGTTCACCATGCAATTGATGTGATGCACCTCACAAAGAATCTTTGCGTCAACCTGATGGGATTCTTTGGAGTGTATGGAAATAATAAAGATACACTAGAAGCACGTCAGGAATTGCAACGAATGGAAGACAGAGATGCCCTACATCCTGAAAAACAAGACAATGGACGACACTATTTAAGTCCCGCCAGCTATACTCTTAGCAAAGAATAAAAGGAAAGCATGTTTGAATGCTTTAGCAGTGTCAAGGTCCCATCTGGATACTTATCGAATATAAAAGGAATCCTAAATTTGTAAGAGAAGAAATTGACAAATCTAAAGTCTCACGACTGCCATGTGCTTATGACTGAACTTCTTCCCATTGTGCTGCGGGGAATTCTGCCTGAGAACGTGCGGTTAACCATCGTGAAGCTATGTGCCTTCCTCAACACAATTTTTCAAAAGATAATTGATCCAGACAATCTGACAAAATTGCAGAACGATGTGGTACAGTGTCTTGTTGGATTTGAGCTGATATTTCCACCATCATTCTTCAATATTATGATACATCTTCTAGTGCACCTTATGAAAGAGATTGATATCCTTGGACATGTATTTGTACACAACATGTTCCCCTTCGAGAGGTTCATGGGTGTACTAAAGAAATGTGTTCGTAACCGTGCTCGTCCAGAAGGAAGCATCGCCAGTGCGTACGGAATAGAGGAGGTTATTGACTTTTGTGTTGATTTTATTGATGATCTTAAACCGATTGGGTCCCTGAATCGTGGTATGAGGGGAGACTAAATGGAAAGGGCACACTAGAGAAAAAATCTCATGTCTGCACAGATGATGACTCGTTCAAGAAAGCGCATTATGCAGTTCTTCAACAATCATCCTTAGTGGATCCATATATCGAGGAACATAAGAAGATTCTAACCTCGGAATTCCCAGAAAAGTCTGAGACATGGATTACACGTCAACACATCGACACTTTCGGCAGCTGGTTGCGGAGATATCTAATGCATAATATGGATATAGGTGAACAACTGTTCCTGTTGTCTAGGGGACCGTCTTGGAATATCTTAACGTACCAAGGGTACGAGATAAATGGGAACACATTTTACACGGCAGCCCAAGATAAAAAAAGCACAAATCAAAATAGTGGTGTGCGTATGGACGCCACAGACAGCAATGGAAAAAAGGAGACATTTTATGGTTACATTGAAGAGATATGGGAACTGGATTACGGTCCCAATTTCATGGTGCCACTGTTTCGGTGCCAGTGGGTGAAGCTGACTGGAGTAACAAAAGATCAGTACGATATGACAATAGTTGATCTTAACAATCTTGGATACAGAGACGAGCCATTCGTCCTAGCCCAGGATGTTTCTCAGGTTTTCTACATTAAGGACATGTCTAGCAAGCCAAAGAAGGGGATCAACAAGCAAACCGATAAGCCAAAGCGACACATAGTCCTTTGAGGTAAAAGAAATATCGTTGGAGTCGAGGACATGATAGACTTGTCAGAGGACTATAATAACTTTGCTGACACTCCACCTTTCACAGTCAATGCTAATCATGCATCTTGCTACCCAATGACGATGCTCCATACTTGCACCGTGATCATAATCAAGGGACATTTGTGAAGAGGAAGTCTGTTACCATACCAGTACCTGCTGATCCTTGATGTATTAGAATTATTATGTAATATTTCATAAACATGTGATGGGGAATTTGAAAATTTTGATTTATATATGTACTGCATCAATTTCTCCTCGCACATTCACACCCACAAACTCCTCGCAAAACAACACATTGACTAATAACATGAATTGATTAAGTTATATGTAAAAATCACTTTTTTAACGTTAATGTGTTGAGGAAACTCATTTTATTTCGAAGCCAATAGTTTGAAATGTTTCTATTATCTAATACATATTTGCATGGTCAAAATAAAAATTATAATATGTATAAAGTTATATAAATTATGAGTCCTATCACATAAATAAAATGCAATATTTTTGCTGGACATATAGAATCTAAATAAATATAGAAACTTTTTTTTGATAATTTTTTGACTCAATATTTTTTTCTACGCAATTAAAAGCTGATAGCCCATTTTAAAAGGACAAATAAAAAAGAAACGAAAAAAGCTGATAGCCCAAAGTTTTGGCGCCAGAATGAAAAACGGGCCTCATTTGTCCCGGTTATTAGATCCACCCGGGACTAAAGGTGGGCCGCAGGTGCATTTTCGCTGCGGCCCGCCAAAACTGGAACCGGGACCAAAGGCCCCCATCCTATATATCCCGGCGTCCCCTCTCCCCTGTGTCCTCCCCACACTTAGCCAATTTCTTGATCCGCAGCCGCCGCCGTTGATCGCCATCGTCGTGCCTCCCCGGAGTGCCGCCGCATCGTCGTCCCCGGCCCGGAGCACCGCACCGCCGCGTTGTCGACCACGGCCCTGAGCACCACCGCCTCGTGGACTGCATGCACCGCCCTCGCGCCGCCATCCCCCGTGCGGCCCTGGCCCCCGGAGCACCATGCCGCCACCTCGACCCCCGAGCCACGTCCTCGTCGAGCCCGCTCCTCCGTGCCGCTGCCACGTCGTCTTGCCCCGAGCAACGCCGCCGCCTCCCTCGTCGCCTACCCCGAGCAACGACGTCGCCGCCTCCCTCGTCGTCCGCCCCACGAGCGCTGCCGGCGCTGCGTCGAGCGCCGCCGCCCCACCACTCCTCGCTCCTCGCTCCACCGCGCTGTTGTCGTCATCCTCGCTCCTCGCTCCACCGCGCCGTCGTCCCGTGCCCTGCTGTGAATTTATTTAGTTTGGAAATTTAGATGGAAATTTTGATCCTTGGAAATTTAGTTTGGAAATTTAGATGGAAATTTAGTTGGAAAATTTGATCTTTGGAAATTTAGTTTGGCAATTTAGTTGGAAATGTAGTTTGGAAATTTAGTCAATTAATTTAGTTTCAAAATTTAGATGGAAATTTTGATCCTTGGAAATTTAGTTTGGCAATTTAGTTGGAAATGTAGTTTGGATATTTAGTCAATTAATTTAGTTTGGAAATTTTGATCCTTGGAAATTTAGTTTGGAAATTTAGATGGAAATTTAGTTGGAATTTTGATCCTTGGAAATTTAGTTTGGAAATTTAGATGGAAATCTAGTTTGGAATTTTAGTTAGCAATTTAGTTTGGAAACTTTGTTGGAAATTTAGTTTGGAAACTTTGACTCTCGGAAATTTAGTTGGAAATTTTGATCCTTGAAATTTATGTATATTTTGGATAAATAGGTGTATAATTTGATTAGATCAAATCAATTAGATCAATTCGTATAAAATTGCATACTTACTTTAATTTGATCAAAACAATTTGTATATTCAATAGTTAGTTCAGATGGACCCGCGACGTGATGCGATGGATGATGAGCAGTTTCTAATGGATATGATTGCATCCGGTAGCGTCGCGGCGGCTGGTCATGCCGACGACACCGGTGATACCGCCAATACCGACATATGCCTCAATATGTCTGGTGGCGATGAAATTGATCAAGCAATAGCTGATGCTGATGACCAGGAAACAAACGTATATATCTTAACATCGATCATTCTTTTCATTTGTCATGCTTACAATGAGTCATAACCATGAATATATATGAATTTTTTTTGAAGCCATCTGGATCATCAAGTCAGGCCAAAAAAACAAAGCGAGGCCTGACCAAGAAATTGGAAGGGCGATTTATCATAACAGAAGTGGCTCTAGATGGCAAACCGATCGCTCCAGAAGCAGCCGCAAGGAAATACATTAGGCAATGTGGTTATCTTGTCCGGGACCACATCTCTATCAGCTTCAGATTATGGAAAGCTAACAATCCAAGCGAACAAAGGGATGTGGTGCCTAAAAGAGAAAATGAGTGGCTCTAGCGGGAGCTGAAGAAGAACTTCACAGTTCCGGCAGAATCAGAAGAAGCAGCTAAGCGCTAGACCCTGAGCAAGATGGCTGAACAACTTCAGACCTTTAAGAAGAATCTGACGAAGAATTATATCAAGAAAGGGAAAATGCTAGAGTTCACTAGAGACCTTGCAAAGCAGAAGGACCACTGGAATGCCTTTGTGCCATATAAGTCTTCAGAGCTTGGGATTCGGAACGTGGAAAAGGCCATGGAAAATGCCTCCAAGAAAGTATATCATCACACTCTAGGGCAAGGTGGGTGTTGGCGCCTACCAACGTCACCAGCGATGACGCCCGCAGATGCCAGTTTGGGGTGGCAGTATTTCATGAACCACGATTAAATCCGCAAGCGCACAGAATACCGCTGTAGCATTTTACCCGGGAGTATACTGTGGTGTCATTTATATTTCCGCAGGGAAGGCGGTGAGTGAGAGAATATATAGATTAGTGGGTGAACTCTATCTAGATTGGATATTCTCATGCATAAACAGGGGTAAGATAATAACATGGTAGGAGGTAGTGTGACACACACACAAACTACCCTCTCGGATAAATAAATAAAAGAAAGATAAAATATGCTTTAGGCCGGGAGCAAGGTAAAAGTTAGAGCTCGAGTCAGTTGTACTAGGCTAGCTATATCTACACTTTCTCATTGGTTAGCTCGTTAGAGATTAAACTACACAACAAGGAGGTCGCTATCGAAGCGACGGGAGGAGCCCGTACACCCCGGCGACTTTATGTACATCCTACCCCCCCCATACCGAACGTGGAGGATTACTAAAAGGCTCGGACAGGGCTGTCACCACCTGCCGGCTACCTCTACAAACCGTGGGTATAGTTGACATCCAGCAACACTTAGCTAATCTAGACACCATGTCTACACTAGTAAGGGATACTCTAGTGTCCCGCGCGGAGCCCCCACCCTCCGGATGGACAGACATCAACAAAAGACTAACCATCTCCAGCACAGGGCGATCATACAATGCAAGCATAGAATGATAACGCAACCATGACAAGAAGCATATACTCGATAACTCAGAATATAATTCAAGCAGATATCGGTAACCATAGTCTAATTCTATCACAAACAACCGAATATTACAAGAGAGAGCTAGAGATGAACCCATATCAGACTCTCGAGCAACACCGGTGACTCGATGACTCCTAGACTTCTCCTAAACTCCACTAAGCCTAAAGACTATGCAAGGAATGCAAGAGAGGAGAGGTGAGTAGTGTGTGGTGTGTGTGTGTGTGTCTTATTCTCCACCCCCTTGTATTTATAGCAGGGAGCCACGGGGTGAAGCCAGCACAACTGACGTAGGGGACCAATGGGGAAGCGCCACGTGCCCTGGTTGAGGCGGTGGGGCCCACGAGCCAGGTCGGCCGACCAGGTAGGTCTGTCGGCCTGCCCGGGCCACCAACCGCCCCTAACTTCTTCTGGTGGGCTGTCTTAGGCCTCTTTGTCTGATCCACACTGGGGTTGGCCTGTCTTGACTTGTTTGAATTGGGTTCTTGCATCACTTTTGGTCCATCTGAGCCTAAATCGATGCTTTGATAATTTTTGTGATTTTATGTCGGGCCAAAGTGTGCTTGTAACCTGCATATTAGCTTGAAAACACAACTTGCATATTCTAAAAGGTAAAGTGTGATTTAGGGACTTTATTGGATAAGGATGCGTGTAAGAAATGCAAACTCTCATGATTTTCTGATCAAGTTGACGCCTAGAAATGATCGTTAGTGAGCGTCAACAGTGGGTACAAGATGACAAAACCAAAATGGGAGAAGTTGGAGCAGGATTTGATTGACAAAGATATCACACCTGCGACCATCACCTGGCCTGAACGTTCAAAGAACTGGTACTATGCTCATGGTGGAACATTGGACTCAGAGACGGGTGAGTGCATCTTTGGCCAGAAAATTCAGCAAGTGGCCCGCAGACTACAGGAGGCCATACAAGCAGTTACCCAAGGCACATTCCAGCCTGATAGAGAAAAGGACAAACTTACATACGCCCTTCAGAACCCAGAACATCCGGGGTGTACAAGGGGCAAGGGAGTGGTTGCGTGGAAATATGGCTTCAGAGATTACATCGATACACATAGAAGCCGGGATAGAAGGAAGAACGAGGAGCACCTGCACTTGCGAAGGCTAGAGGAACAGCTCCTCTCACAAGATGAAAGAATGGCAGAAGAGGTTAAACACCAGGCGGCCTTAGCAATGAGCCAGCAGCAGCAACAGAAAACAGCGCCTGTAGAGCCTATTGTCAATGCGGCCGGCCTATCTCAACGTAAAAGCAGCTGCGCCTCCACGGGCCTCCCTGCCAATACGGGAATCGCCGTTATTGATACGACGGCCGAGCAGCACTATCCAGTGGATGAGATCACCCAGCGGACACCTTGTGCGCTTCAAACTTGCAGTAAGAACTTAAGGTTCACGGTAGCGTACAATTCCGCCATGCCAAGCACACCAGGCGAGGTGTACCATGGGCAGGAGATCCCGGCTAGATACGCTAAAGTTGGGGTCGAGGAGGTGTGCAATGATTGGCAGAATCTCGAGCTCGATATTCCTGGAGGTGACGGGGAGACAACACTAGCAGATGCTGTTCATGGTTACATCCTATGGGACAAGCGGTACATCATCCTCAAGCCTACCGATCAGGGATCAAGGCCGGCATCACCGCAACCCGATCGTTGTTCACCTCCTCTGCCACCGTATCCGGGAGCTGCCCCAGAACACTCTGTTGTTGAGCCGCCATCTCCTAGGTAGCCATCGACTACTCCTACTGAGCCGCCATCTCCTGGCTCACCTCCTCTGCCATCGCCAAAGAAGCGAAAAAAGACGGAGCCAGAGAATAAGGATAAACCACTGCACCCTTCAAAATTAAAATTTTTTATTGGAATGAAGGAATCAAATAGGAGAAAGTTCATTGAGAAACCGCTACTTTTGGACTACGACTGCTCGATTAAGAAATCATACGACAAGAGAAAATCAGGGTCATCATCGTCCGGTGTTCCACAGCTCGGGGCCCAACAGAAATAATCAATAGAACCGCTAGTTGTTCTAAACCAGGAACAACAAGGCTTTCTTGGGTTCTTGCAATCATCAAAGCTCACTACTGATCAGATAATAGGGGCTTTGAATCTAGATCTGAATCCGCTGAAAGAGTATCCGATAGCTCCAGTGGTGAAATGGCACTATAAGGAGGGCACCAGCCTTGTCCCCACAGACATTGTGCAGTTCCTTCCAATGCAAATGTGAAGGCTACATGACTTGTACATGAAGGCGATGAGAGAATGCAACTTCATGCAGGGCGCAAAGATTGGAGATGAAGATTTCTTTCGTGGAGAGGCCATCATATGAATTGATTGGGAAGAAGTGTACCAATTATACCATCAGGACGCCCTCGACATCTCTATCGTCGCTTTGTGGCTTCTGTAAGTGTGTTATTTAAGTCTTGTTTATTACCATATATAACTAATGATGGAGGTTCCTTACTTTATTTTGTATCCCATAGGATGGAGATTCAAACATGCCGGAAAAAAGGGTATTATCACATCGGCTTTGTCGACCCCAGGTTGTGAATTGCAAGAATCTCCTGAGCAATCCTGCAGAAACATTTAAAAACTTGTATAAGTACTTAAGCATTCAACATTACAAGAGTCTCATTCTATTTCCGTACAACTTTGCGTAAGTTGTTGACGGCACTTAAGTACCAAATTTAGGCCGTCAACTCCTGCATAAATACATAAAATGTAAACATCAATATAGTGGTAGGGGTTTATTACTGACCATTTCCACGAGTGTTGGTAAATATTTGTATGCAGGTGAATTAAAGGAGAAAACACACTTCATGAGCAGGGAAACACACTCTGCAGATCAAGGCAAAATGTGCAACCAATCAAAGAACACGAGTCAGGCTCAATTGGATCAAAACAAGCCCATGCACCCAAGCAAACCAGCTTAAGACAGGCCAAGACCCATGGGGTTAGAACAAGGAGGCCCAGGACAGCCTGCTGGATGAAGCCTGGGCGGTTGGAGCTGGCCCGTGGGCCCTACCTCCTCATCCAAGCCACGTGTCGCCTCCTCATAGGTCCCTTAGGTCGGTTCTTGGAGGATTAGCTGCTGAAGGACCCATGCTGCCCGTGGCTCCCTCCTATATATATGAGGGGAGGGGCTCCAAATGAGAACACACCACCAAGTTGGAGTTCACATCCATCCAAGTGCTCTCTCAAGCCTTCTCTTGGTTTAGAAGTGTCTTAGAGTAGGGTGAGGGTAGAGGTACTTAGGAGGGGTGCCGGTCTTCGGCGCTCTTCTCCTTTGTTGTATCTCTACGAGAGTGAAGGAGTAGTTCGGGAGAAGTGCCGGGTGTCGGCTCTCTGCTCCCAGCTTGTACCTCAACGGATGCTGCTACATTCTTCGGTATTTAGTAAGTATTCGTGATTCCTATCTCTAGTATTTTACTTGGTATAGTAGATGCTAGTAGTGCTTATAGTTGAGTGAGATCAGTTCTCTTACTTGCGGGTTCGTCACTTTGTATTCGTACAGAGTGCTGTAGTTTGCTACGGCTCGAGATACGTAGTTAGACTGCAGTAGTAATCAATAGCGTAGACGTGGTGTCTAGGCTAGGGGTTATCCTTCATTTTCCTTATATCCCACAGTTTGTTAGAGGTATGCCGTAGGTGGTGACAGCCCTATTGGTCCTTTGTAATCCTCTACGTTCGGATATAGCGTAGAGCTGTTGGCCGGAGTCGACTGGCAGACCAGTTGTAAGCCGGTGCCCGAAGTGAGTATTGTGTCCGAGTGATCGACCTTTAATTCAGCAGTAGCGCTATCTTAGGAATCCTCTCTACCCTTCAACCTATCTTGGCGTGTCCTTGGACTGACTAGAATAGGAGTTAGTGCACACACGTTCCCTGTGGATTCGATAACCCTTGGAATACTCTAAGGTGAAAGCTACAACGATATCCGTGCGCTTGCGGATTTATTCGTGACGCTAAAATCCCCAACATAAGTCTTTTCTGCCATGTAACTATTTTAGTTCTGTATAACTGAATTTTATTGACTATACATGAAATCTTGCAGAGATCACTGGATACTAGTTCTCATATTTCCGGACTTGAGCTTAGCAGTTGTTATGTACTCTTTGCGGAGAGATCCAGACCAATACAAAGACATGAGGGACATGTTGAACAAGTAATTAATTCTTCTCATACCACCTCAATCACCATTGCTTTTGAAATCAACTATCTTTAATTATTCGTCTGGGTTCATTTTCAGGGTTTGGAAGAAATTCATTCGATAGCATAGTGGCAATTTCAGCGCCGAACTAAAATGGAAGAAAGACTTTCCGGTACGGATAGGATTCTACTTTATTTGCATGTTCCATATCCTTTAATATATATGTATACATTAATTGATAGCTAATTACTTTATTTATTTCTCTTAAAGTGTCGGAGGCAGGCGCAAGGAACTAATTTATGCACATACTATGTCATAGAGAATATCCATGGCCTGGTATGTCCTCAAAAGACCAAAAGCGAATGGGAGAAAGAAGTAAGTAAAAAACTTTATAATAGTTGCATCCAACTCATTTTGTAATGTTCTAATCAATATTCTCATTTTACCACAGGTTTATCAAATGGATGATACACTCATACCAGAGGAAAGGATCCTGGCGATTCAAGAAGCCATGTGTGGATTTATTATTCGCGTGGTCCTGGACCCGGCAGGAAAATTCTACTATGATGGCGTGTCAAACATAGATAATAGGAGTAAATATGACAAAATTAAGTAAAACTTTAGTTGCACTTATGTAATTGACTTTTGTGTTGCACTTTGTATGTAATTAAGTATATATGTTTGTATGTGAGCATATCTGGGTATATGTATGTAAATATATATATATAAACTCCACTTATATAGATAAATGTATATATATATATATTCATTTATGTAATATTAGTTCTTATTATTTATCGTATATATAGTAATTCACTATATATACGATAAATAATAAGAACTAATATTATATAAATGAATATATATATATATATATTTATCTATATTAGTGGAGTTCATACTCCACTTAAATTTCAATACAAAATTGAATCTGAAATGGAATAGAAATAACCCAAAAGAAAAAGAAAAAGAAAAAGGTAAAAAAGGGACATTTGTTCCCGGTTGGTGTTACCAACCGGGACCAAAGGTCCTCATTTGTCCCGGTTGGCTGACCCGGGACAAAAGGGTCCCCTTTTGTCCCACCTTGGCGGTCCCGGTTGGGAAATCGGCATAAAAGACCTTTTCCCAACCGGGACAAAAGGCCTGTTCTGTAGCAGTGAGTTAGCCTAGTAAAAGAATCCCCTCACACACTTCGCCTCCTCTGCTCTTAAACGCTCGCTTCCTCCTCACCCAAACCCCATCGACACTTCCTCTCAAAATTCCTCGCCGTCGCCTCCTCTGATCCATCGCCCCTCACAACGTCCAGCGGCCACCGCAGCTGGAATACCACGTAGCAGGCACATAACATCTGACCTATATTCTTCAGACTCGCGCGGTGGTGTCAGGAGAGGGTGATGGACCCTGGTGGAAGGAGATCTCTTGTGCCCCATTGACTCCAATGAGGAGGTCAAGCTGGACATAAAAACTCGGCCAGGTGGGGTATGACGGCCCCATCCGTTCTTCATTAAGAGGAAGCGACAACGGCTTTCTCCCCGGCCAAGAAACCCCCCGAACCCTGGCCCATGCCCACAGAGCCCAAGCCCCTGCTCATGCCCAGCGAGGGGGGTTTTTTACCCCACGGCCCCGAAAATTCGTCCCTGTGGGGATTCGAACTCCGCCCGTGGGGGTGCCGCCGGTTTGCCTTGACCACTTGGTCTAAGGGCCTTTGGCAGGTCAAGCTGGACATCATGCACCACTACAAGAATAGTGTTGATCCGTGACAATTTTTTGTCACAGATTACTAGAATCAGACATGGGTTCTCATGAAGCCCAACCTTGGCTCCAGATTTTGTGACTAAATTCATGGACCGTCACTGTTGACATATAAAATTCGTTATGGTGCCTCTTTGCCACATTTGATGCCACCTTGGCATGCTGATGTGGCTATGGAGCCACCATATATTAGTTTTTTTCTCGTCACAAAAAGAAACTTGTGGGCTAGGAGAATTGAACCTACAATCCCTTGGTTCAAATGGCGCACACATGCATGGCCTCTACAATAGTGCCATCTTATGTGTCGAATCTAGAATAGTTTTTGTTTTATTCGTATTATTATTTCAGAATTGTTAAAACAAACTCAGATGGAGAAATATTAAAATAAAAATGGTAGAGCTTATGTTCATGAATTTTTTCTATATTTATAAAATAACAAATATATATATATATATTTTAAAACAAGTTCAAAACATTGTTTCTATAATTTAGTGTTGATCCAAGTTCAAAAAAAAATAGTGTAAAACCTTAAGTTTATCGAAATATTCAAAAAACATTTCAAAACTTGTTTGGCTTGAAAAGGATTTGAAATTAAGCTTCAAATGCGCTTAAAAAATGAAAAGTTAAACTCTCTCTCCCGGGCCATTTCTGGCTCCCCCCTTCACAGGGGCCAGCAGCCCATTTTCAGCACGGGTAGCCAAACCCAGCAGGCCACCCTGCACCTTTTTTTCTAAAAAAAAAGAAAAATTTGCTCCCGGGGAGAATCAAACTCACAACCGCAAGCTCAATGTCTCGAGGAAAATTGCTCCCGTGTTTTTGTCATGGTGCATGCACTTTACTTAGGGGCGGTAAAAGGCCCTCTAATTTAGCCTAGCAAATTTAAGGATCAGGCCCTATAAGAATCGAGCCGTAAAACTATATAATTTTGAACTAATATTGGAAAGGGCTAAGTTGGATTGTGAAAAGTAAAAAAGATCCATGATCCATTACCACCCGTATTACTTTATATCTCTAAACTTTTGCATCATCTACACGTGGGTACATCATAAAAATAACAAGAATAGCTGGCTTTTTGCTTTTTAATGCATAAATAGAATTTGAAATTAGTTTATCTCAGTCATATGAACTCGAAATTGGATGATTCTTTTCCTAATATTTGTATTAAAATATTTTCTACGATTTTGAGCATCTATAGCATGTTGTTAAGTAAACAGAGAAGAACCATATATTGAAATTCTTGTAAGTGGTATTTTTTAATCCTTGAAGTGTGGTTTTTTTAATCTTTGTTGAGCATCTATAACATGTTTTTAATCTTGTAAATTGGAAAGTGTGGTTTTTTTCTACGATGTTGAGCATCTATAGAATTTGAAGTGTGGTTTTTTTAATCTTTGGCTAATACTTGTAAGTGGTATTTCTCTAACACTAACTTTAAATTTGATGATTCTATTTTATAAAGTTTTCTAAATTCATGATCTTTCAATTTATTGTGTTCTTACTGCTATAATTTTACTTTCATGTGGCTTTGTTTAATCAATTGAAATAAATTGAATTTAAAAAAATAGCAACTTCAAATGACATTTTGAAGCAGTTATTGGTTTCAGTTGAAAAAGACATGAACACAAAAGTTGTAGAACTGATCAGGATCCATAATTTTTATTTTGGTCATTTGTTCATTTGACAAAGTGATAGTAACTTTTTCAGCGGAGGGCAGGTACGATGATGGTGACTCATTGTCTGCTAGCGTGGTCTCCTTGAGGGGTGAAGTTTGCCGCCATAGTTGGTGATGTAGGTCAAGATCCCAAAGTTGAGGACTTGGCTGGGGGCAAAGGCGCCGGTTGAGATGAGGACTATCTCGCCAAAGAAGAGCACACCATGTTCTAGGGAGAAGCCGCCTGCTCTGGCGATGAAATAGGTACGGTGGCCCTGGCCACCGTAGAGCTATGATCACACGCAATGTGCTCTCCTACCTAGGACACCAGATGTCGTAGTTTTGTTAGTGCGACAAGCATCGTGGTTATTTGTCAAAAGTTGATGTGTTGGTGTCCAGTGGCTCGGACAATAAAAACACAAGGACATGGTGATCTATCCTGGTTCAGGCTTCTGAGCCCTAAGTCCAGCAGTATAGTGTTCTTTGTGTTAAGGAGTGCCCAACTGGGTATTACAATAGTGGAAATCGATAGAGCTTGATAGGGGATTGCTTGGTGTATCCTAGTGCTCGTCGGTGTTCTTCCCTAGTTGGTAAGAAATCGACCTTCTCTAGCTGAGATTCTCTAGTTCTCTTAGGAATTGTTCCCTCTAGAATTCATCTCTAGAGTCACCATCCCTCCCCCTCCTCCATTCTACAGGACCTGTCCTCCCCTTATATATATATTCTAAGAAGGGCCGATGTACAAGTCTAGTCTATGCACCGGGGAGCATGAGTCCCTCTTTCATGGTCTGGATGGACCTCACCTGTCGCGTAGCTAGGAAGGAGTCAATAGAGCCACAACTGTCTCTAGACGTTGTTGCCACCACTATGGCCCTTAACCATCAGGAGTTGTCTGCTGTGGAGGCATGGAGCGGCGTCCCCCAGTGAACCTATTGGAGGTTTCCTTGGCTACGAAGGAGCCCTTGCCTGGATGGGCTAACGAGTGGGCCATGGGGCCCTTTGTCCCTAGAGTCTATGAAATCTTTTGTCCTATTGTGTCATGCTAGTTGCGTGACCCTCCCGAGTGAGTGGCTGATGGAGCCTCGCGCTCATTGAATGGACAGACGGCGTGACATCTCCGTAGCTTCCAGGCATCAGATGCCTGGCAAGCCGCGTGTAGCTCGAGACATTGCTTCAATATCCGACCTCCACCCAGACATGCGCTGGGTTGGACTCAAGCTTGGGTCGTCGCCGTCGCTCTATAGTCTGGTGCATTGGCAAGCCCCCAAGCACCAAACAACAACCATTGGCGTTCATGCTCATTATGACTCTTCCTAGAGGGTACACGCGAGCGTACCAGGTGAGTATAGTGTTGACGCTTGTTATCACATATATTTTATAGTCAACAAGACATGAGAAATGCCTTAAAATGGAAATAATCATAGATCTAGGGGTTTATCTGATAGAATTCCATGAGTTTTGGTGAATTATATATTTTCAAGGACTAAACAGGAAAACACCGAGAGTTATTAAGCTATACGAGCCAAGGACGTGTCCCGAACGTATTCCAACACGATACATAGAAAAGAAGACACTAGAAGACACTAGAAGGCAACACCTGAAGAGAGGGCCCACATGGCAGTGGCCAGAGCTTGCCCGAGCTCCCCCCTTGCTCTCCCAAGCTCTGGAGTCCACCTGGCGGCCTCTCCTTCCTAGGTCGGTTTGCAACCGCCATTGATATGCAATCTAGTCTGTTATTCAGGGTCGGTTTGATCCAAGGGCCACGGTGCATCCAAGGGGACTATATAAGCAAGGCCCCTGACCCTTGGGTGAAAGCCCAATTCTTTCAATTCAATATCAATAGGCATAGACCTTGAGTCTCATCTAGATCTAGAACTAGAACTAGACTAGATCTAGAACTAGAAGAGCTAGCATTCAAGAGAGGACTAGATCTCATTAGATCTAATCATTAGGACAAGAGAGGTAGAGAGAGGGAAGAGTTGGAGGAGGTGTTGGCCTGTCGGTGCTCCCTCTACACCTTGTACCTTGGTGGAAGTCAACCTACGCTTGGGATTACTCTGGTAATCTACTTCTTATTTTAGTAATCAACATTGTTTATATTGTTCTTCTGATCTGTGAGTCTCTTTTGAGTACTTTAATCTAAGGCCTTAGGTTAGAGTATTATTCGTAGTGTAAGTGTGGTGCTTAGACTCGGGTATCTCGTTAGATTCACACTGCATTCCGGATCGGTGGTAGCTAACGGGTGTGACCTCTCGACCCGTTAATCCTCTGTAGTTCACCTCCTGTCTGTAGGGCTAGTGAGACTTGGTTGCTAGGGAAGCATCCTCTGTTGGTGTCTTTCCCTAGTTAGAAACTGTCTCCAGATAGAACAATAGAACACATAGCTTACTAAGGTTAGAGCTAGATATCTTAGTGATCCCCTCTACACTCTCAACCTTCTTAAGTCTTATGCGGCTCTAGGTTAAGTTAGATCGTAGTCAACCTCACACGTTTCCCTATGGATACAATATTTAAAACCCTCCGGGTGAAAGCTACAATGGTATCCGTGCGCTTGCGGATCTTTTATGTGTGCGTCTTAAATATACCAACATATAGCCCTCGAGCCCCCGGGCTATATGTGAAATCGGTCGAGGGGGGGGGGTCCGTCGATCGGCTTCCTCAATCCCAAAGACTTAACAACATACCCCTATGTTTGACTCTCGTCGGTGTTCATCGCAACAAACAGAGAAAGAAAGTCCAATTGGACGCAGTTAACGAGCAACTGACACTACTGGAAACAGATGCTTTGCCTAGTGCCTGCGGCACTAGGCAAAGACCAGATTACACTAGGAAAAAATAGACTAGGCAAAGGGCGCTTTGCCTAGTGTCATTTATCGTGCACTAGGCAAAGTCTTGGCTAGTGCCGGTTTGACACTAGGCAAAGAAAAGTCACTGTGACAGCGATGAAGGTAGTAATGGCAGGTTTGCCTAGTGGCAGCATTTTTGACTTAATATGGGTTAAATAACATGAATATCGTTTTTCTACTCATTTTTTTCATATATTTGAGTCACTTGTAGTTCAAATTTGACTTGATTTAAAAAAATTGCTGAAAAAGCAATTAATTAGTTAAATATAGCAAATAAATTCAAAAATACACCAAACATGGAGTACCAAATGTTGTATGTGGAGAGACAAAAAGCCTGAAGAGTAGAAAACAATTTTTTATATAATTTACCTAGTGGCAGCATTTGACACTAGACAAAGACGACACTAGACAAAGATTGTCTTTGACTAGTGTCTTTAGACGACACTAGGCAAATTAAAGATACGTCTTTGCCTAGTGTTAGCCGTTGACACTAGGCAAAGACAGCAAAAATATGTCTTTGCCTAGTGTCAACGGCTGACACTAGGCAAAGCTCTAACGGCGTCGACCGGATCTAACGGCTGACACCCATGTGCCTTATGTCGGACCTTTGCCTAGTGCATTTTCGGTCGCACTCCGCAATGACACCGATTTTCCTAGTGTTTTACGTCGGGCGCTACGCAAAGGTACTCTTTGCCCAGTGTCTAAGCTTTGCCTATTGTCTGCTAGAAAACACTAGGCAAACAATTTGGCACGCAAAGGCACCTCCGGCAGTGTTGACCATGGCCTGCACATCTCCGGTGGTGTGCAGATTTCCTGAATCGCAGTTTGGACTAGAAGGATTAGGAGGTCCCGTTCTACGCTCAAGCTTGGTGAAGGTGATCCTGAAGATGCTTCCGCCTCTCTGATGCTTTTCTGATATGATTAGACTCTGATCCTAAACCTTTATGTACTCTTTTATTCAATACAATGCGCTCTCTATCGACTGTAATTTGGATAATGTGATGGGAACTCTACGGAGTCTATCATATTATAATGCGAATCTGTGGATTTTCCCTTCGTGGAAAATCAGGGTCGTTACACCCTGGTTTACAAGATCCTAACATGACTTTAGACCATCCTTCATCTTAGTCTCTTGATGTCTAGTAGGACCCAAATCATGCTCTTGAAGACATTCTTCTCTAGGCATGCAGTCGATGGCATGGGGTGTATCTAGCTCCTTCTAACAACATGTACTTGAAGAAACATGACTATTTCTTGAATGGAACGAGGACCAGGATAGGCTCTGCTTCTTCCTCCATCACATCCCGCTTTCTGTTCTTCCTTGGTTTTGGCCCATCTTCCTCCTCTTTCTTCTTCTTTCCGAACTCAATGTTCATGCCTTTCACTGTGTCTAACACCTTTTTACTGTGCCTCATCTTTTCTAGCTTGTCAATTTGAGGCTCGGCCTGGTCTTCAATTATTATTTCTAAGTTCTCTATTTGATTAAGTTCAGTTTTTATTAAATTTTATTTACTGGAACTCTCCTTGCATTGAGTGCTCTAGTCTTAAGATCTAGATTAGAGTAGTAAACATTAGTGTAGACATGGTTTCTAGGCTATAGTTTACGCCCAATCCCACGGTTACTTGTGGTAGCCCCAGATGTGATTGCTCTGTCTGGCCATTGTAATCCACCACGTTCTCGTTCGGGTTGGTGTTCTTAGAGTTTTTTTGGCAGCCTTCCCTCAACTATCTTTTCCTAGTCTTTTTGGAGAGTTAGAAGGTACGTCTGCTCCAAATTAAGTAAAGTATAGTATCCTGATCTTGATTACCTAGAACGACTTAGAAAACCTTAGAAAATTCCTCCCTACCCACAAAAACATTTAAACTTATATATCTTTACCTTTAGACGACCTTGTTTCATGCAAGTGCACTTTGTGTTCCTCATGAAAAATCGATATTTTGGAATACTCCTTGGTGAAAGCTACATCATTATCCATGCGATTATGGATTTTTTGTGTACATTAAAAAAATAGCAACAAATTTTGTGGTGCCGTTGCCGGGGAACGGTAGCTGTGCTAGTTTAGAACCAAGTCGTTCGTGTATCCTTTTACCTTTAACCACCACCTTTACCAACAAATACAGTGCATATCATATTTGGAATTCAACCCCCTACTAGCTTTGCTAATTTGTTTGGTTCTTGGCTACATGGATTAAGTCATAAACTCAGAAACCAAATTTAACTAGGAGCTAGCTACTGCACTGTGTTAGGCGATATGGTTGAATAGGCACGATATGATATTCAACTATGCTAAATCTAACACTTCAATTATGTAGGTAATTTTTAGGGCAACATATTGGATTCGTCAATGGTCTATATGCTGCATAGAGAAGACCAACCATTGTTCAATAAGGGGTGGCAACAGCCGAGAGACCATGATTTTGGCCATGTTTACAAAGTTTGGTTGGATATTCAGGAATGGGATTGTGTTTTTGTTTTGTTCATTGTATGGCTAAACTAGACGGGATGAACTATGTTTTTTCTGTTCTGAGTGTGCAAGCTTATGGCTTTGGTTTGTAAGACTAACTGCACTCTTCAACCTCTATATTCCTCCTCTAAAAGCATCCTGGTCATCAAGATTCTCTCCTCTATATCACTTTCTCCACCACCCATTTATCCTCTATATTCATCCTCTATGTCAGTGGGACCCATGCATCATACTCCACTTTTATTTTTCCCCCACCCGGCCTCTCTCTCCTCCCTTCCCTTCCCTGCTCCCACCCCAACCACACTCTCTCCCTCCGCCCTGAGCTCCGGTGGTTGGCGCGGGACCAGATCCGCCCTTTTCCCTGCTCCCTCTGCCCCGAGCTCCCTCCTGCAGCGGGCGTGGCCCCCTCATGCTCACCCGTCGGCGCGGGACACCGGAGGTAGGTGCCCTCACTGCGTCGCCGCGGGAGTCTGCTGTGCCCGCCGCGGCCATACGCTCCCGCCGCTCAGGTGCAGCGTCCTCCCCGCCCTCGCGACATCGGAGCCAAGGCGGCATTTTTAGAGCCGGGGCTGCGCGCGTTGCGCGCCAGCTGGTGACCGGCCAAGCCATGGGGGCTGATGACGCGGTGCCAGTGGCCCTCGCCGAGCACAGCCAGGGGACACGGAATGGAGGGTAGCCGCGCTCGGACGGCTAGTGGCGGCTCGGCCACCAGCGCAGGTGACGATGGACGGCGCTCCGGTGGAGGTCGGCAGCGGTGCTCCCTGCGTGCCGCGTCCTCTGCCTTCTCCCCGTCAGCTCCGAAGCCGCCTCCTTTGTTCTCTCTCAGATGAACGCGAATGGGGAACAGAGTAACTCACGCACAACATTGAGCTCGCCTGATTCCTGTCACGCGACATCGAGCCCGCCTGATTCCCGTCCCCCGCCGCCGCGCCGACGTCGGCCAAGGCGGCGCGCCCGCAGCCCGCGACGAGTCCCCCCCTCCCTGGCGGATATGCTCCCCGAAGGCAAGTCCTCCCCAGCGCGACTTCCCCGGCTCCTCGGCGGGCGTGCGGCTCCTTGGCGGAGGCGGCTCGCGGTGGCGGCCCGACGAGCTCCCGCGACGGAGCTTCCTCTCCCCGTCGGGCTCTCTCTCTTTCCCATCCCTCCGAGCACGGGCACGCGGGACCCGCACCGATGGCGGACGTCCTGGAAGCCCACTATTCCCAGCGGAATTGCGCTCGTCCGGTTGGATAGCGGACCCTTCCAGTATGGCACTGCAGCAGTTTTTTGTGTACAGGCACCGGTGCAGTCAGTCTAATCAGACTATATGTTGTGTGTACCACCTGCTGGTGGTACATGCTAGAACTTTGTTTCCTTGTTAAAGAATCTCTTACTTTTCCTTCTTTTTGTACGGACATGTCCAAAGGCAAGCAAAAGGAACAAGCCATCTTAGCGGGATCGACAAATTAAATGCAAAGCTAAAGACGAGCTATCCTTGTGGTCACACAGAGCCACTACAGCGGGCGTAGTCTTCAGCATGAAGGCTCCTTCTGTAGGTGGTCCAAGCAGCTTTGTAGCGGATCGCAAATGAAGCTAGATATGCCCGGTGCATGGCAGCCGCCAACTTGGATTATTCTCTCTCTAAGTCTCTAGTTTAGTTGCTCGCTCTCGCCAGTCAAGATTATTTGATGCCAGCTCGGACATTTATATGTTTTCCACGATACATATCAGATATGGCATTAATATGTCGTCATCCAACTCATGTGTATATCTTTAGGTTTATAGTGTATACTGCCCCACAAAGTGTATATAGACAAAATATATGATTATATTATATATACTAAATCATCTAGGGTGATATATGTACGCCAAGTATGCAAGTATATGTAGAGTATATGGCTATATTTATTTTATATACTAATGTAATAGTATTATAATAATATGTTAAAAAATATATACATGGAAAAGGATCAATGAAAAAAAAAGGTTGGACACTATTCTCTTATCAACTTTACATTCTCGCATTGTTCTCACAATTCTACTCGAATTACGTGGAGAGATAGGTATATAATATGGATTAGGTATAGATATAGATTATTGACAGGTCGTCAGATCAAGCCGCTGGCGTTTGGCATGTATTAACTAGTAGTCAATATTAGGATAGCAGAAAAAAATCATAATTGTGCACAAAAGCAAATGCGATTGAAACAGAGTTTAGAAATTCCAAAAAAGAAACAGAGTTTAGAAGAATGGAAGTGATATGGTAGAGATGATATGCATCATACAGAATTAGCTGAGAAACAAACATACAAGCTGAAGGGAGAAACTGAAGGGGCGCCGGTGTGTGGGGTGGGTTGAGTGCTAATGTAGTGCTATGGGGATCGGAACAAATCGAACAACTATACTAAGCAGGCCCCAATGGAAGAAGGTATATTGCTACTCCACATACACGCACATATATGGCACGCAAAGGCACCGTCTCCGGTAGTGCATACGGCAGCAAAATGTGCAGCTGTCGACGCCTCAGCCCAACGCACCCCACGATTGCCTATATATACGTCGGAATTATGGGAACGCTAGCTGAAGCACGGTCGAGTAGTACACACAGCAGGGCCTAGTGTGTACACCTAACTGCAGCCATGCCGCTTGTTCCGTCTTTATTTTTATTACTACTTCTGCACCTGTCCTGTTCTCCAACTGTCCAGCTAGCAGCTGCAGATGAACATAAGTACACACTCGTGGCAATGAGCTCGCTGAAACCCAAAGCTACGTGCTCCGGATACAGAGGTAGGAGCAAACGGTTACCGATCGATCATAAGCTTGCATTGCATTTATACTAGTAGTATTATATTATATGATTGCTTCTGCTGCTGCTGCTACTACTAGTAATAATATAAATAATGGATATTGACTCTCCCATCCATGCAGTGTCTCCACCCCAGAACATTACGTGGGTACCACTGAATCACCCCCATGGACCGTGCTCGCCATTGTCGGACGCTGCAACGCCGTCCTTGGCCGAGCTGCTCCACCATGACCAGCTCCGTGTCGACGGCATTCACATGAGGCTCTCTAACGACACTCCTGGTGATAGTAAGAAGACGCAGTCGGACCAAAATTATCAGACAGAGTCTTACGGCAATGTAGTTCATGCCCACGTTGGCGGAGCTGGACACCCCCCTCCTTTGAAGCACCAAGGTTCTTCCCAGCTTCGTCGCAATATTGATGCGTCAGCTGCCGCCGCCGGAAGCAGGTCATCCAGCCTTCCCGGAGTGCTCCAGACGTTCGTTTTGGACACAGCCAGCGACGTGCCGTGGGTGCAGTGCCTGCCCTGCCCCATCCCGCCGTGTCACCCCCAGGTGGACAGCTTCTACGACCCAAGCAGGTCGCCCTCCTCCGCGCCTTTCTCCTGCACCTCCCCGACCTGCACCGGGCTCGGCACCTACGCCAATGGCTGCGTCAACAACCAGTGCCAGTACCGCGTCGTCTACCCGGACGGCACGTCCACGTCCGGAAGCTACATCGCTGACCTGCTCACCTTCGACGCCAGCAACGCCGTTCCAAGCTTCAAGTTTGGGTGCAGCCATGCCGAGCAGGGCAGCTTCGACAGCCGGGCGGCGGGGATTCTGGCGCTCGGCGGCGGCCCCGAGTCGCTGCTGTCCCAGACCGCGTCCCGTTACGGTAAGGTCTTCGCGTACTGCATCCCGGCGTCGAGCAGCTACTCCGGGTTCTTCATCCTCGGCGTGCCCAGCCTTGCCTCCTCCAGGTACGTTGTCACGCCCATGGTGAGGTTCAGTCAGGCCACGTTTTACGGCGTGCGCCTCCGTGCCATCACTGTCGGTGGGCAGCCGCTCGGCGTGGGCCCCACGGTGTTCGCCGCCGGCTCCGTGCTGGACTCCCGCACCGACATTACGCGCCTGCCGCCGACGGCGTACCAGGCCCTGCGCGCCGCGTTCAGAAGCAGCATGAGCATGTACCGCTCGGCTCCGCCCAAGGGGATCCTCGACACTTGCTACGACTTCACCGGCGTCGTCAACATCAAGCTGCCCAAGATCACCTTGGTGTTCGACCGGAACGCCGTGGTGGTGCTGGACTCCTCGGGCATCCTCTTCCACGACTGTCTCGCCTTCGCCTCCAATGCCAACGATCGCATGCCGGGCATCCTCGGCAGCGTGCAGCAGCAGACCATTGAGGTCCTCTACAACGTCGATGGCGGCACCGTGGGCTTCCGCCAAGGCGCGTGCTAAGATATGATCGTGGAGATGACTGCAGGCTACAAGCAATCTACTACTACTATCTAGTGCCAATTTGCATGGCACCCCAGCATAAAATAAACTAATTACTAGTGTGTACTCGTTCTTGTGCGCCAGGTTTGGATGGCTGCTGTTTAGTCCTTGTGTGTGTGTGTGTGTGCACAAGCTGCTGGCTCATTGTGACACAAGACCTAGTTTGCTGTCATCATCCAAATTAATAATTGAACCCAATGCAAGGTTTGCATACTGCTGTTCAATCCGGCTCGTCATGAACCCAAAGGAAGGGGATCATGTTGTTGTGGGGATATTGTGATTGTGTTTTGACCAAAATACTGTTTTATATACATTTCCCTAGCTATACCGAAGAAACAACCATAAACGGGTATCCACTAAAAAAACACCCAATGTGGATGCCATTTCTTATGAAGGACGATGTACTATCTTGGAGCCGTGAAAGATAGTTTTTTTTCTAAAATAGAATTGTATCAGATTATATATCATTTCATTCATGTACTTATTAGCTAGTGTGACAAGACGAGACATCTCTTTTGTTGTCAGTAAATTGAGTATGTTCATGTTAAAACCTGGGTGATAATCATTGGCATGCACATGAAAGACCAAACATCTCATTTCACTCATGGAATTTACTATTTAGGGCGCACCCAGCTATAATAAGCAGTAGTAGTGGTGGAAATGGAACGAGGTACCCTCTCCTAGACCTAGGTTACGTGTTATATGGGCAAACCACAAAAAACAAAACACCCAAAACCTCAACCACAACCACCTCACAAACCACAACCAAACCCCCCTGCCAAATAACCCTAACAAACCCCCCTCCCAAACCCCATCCAAAACCCCAAGCCCCAAAACCCAAAAAAACTCCTAAACCACAAACCCCCTACCAAACACACCCCTACAAAACCCCCTCCCATTCCCCAAATCCCAAAAACCAAAAATACAAAGGCCCAAAAACCCAAATTCCCAAAACCAAAATCTACCAAGTCCCAAAGCCCCAAAATCCCAAATAACCAAACCCCCCTACCAAACCACCCTACCCAACCCCCAACCCAAACCCCCTACCAAAACCCAAACCCCAAAACCGAAAAAACAACTCACAAACCACCTCCCAAACCCCAAACCCCAAATCCCAAAAACCACCAACCAAACCCCCCTCCCAAATCCCCTCCAAAAACCCAAATTCCCAAAACCAAAATCTACCAACTCCCAAAACCCAAAAAGCCCAAAATCCCAAAACCCTCTCTGAAACCACCCTACCAAACCCCCCACCCAAAGCCCCTCCCAAACCCCAAACCCCAAAACCCAAAAAACAAAGTGACAAAGGGTTCTGCGAGAATCAGATTACATGGGCATCGGACAATAGAGACATTTATTTTGCAACGGAGCGAGTATATATGCATGTAACCTATTAAAGCTGATGCCGATGGTGATGCCATAGACTGCCTTACAGCTGATGAAAGTTGCATGCATATAATCTTTACTGCCGGCTGTTAGCACATTGGTGTTTTCATGAAAATTATGAGAGTCGTGGTCATCCTGTACACGTGTCCTCCCTTTGGCAAGGCGGAGGGAAGAAGATGGATCAGATACCAATGCAAAGAGGGAAACAGAGAAAAGGAATCTTGTAAACAAAGACTGTCTCATGAAAATGATGGACTCGTGGTCCAGCACAACACGTTCTTCCTTCTGCAAATTAAAGCGAAGAAAAGAAAACGACTATTGATAAATGCTCCAGATGGAAGAGCAAAGAAATACATAGGTCTCATGAAGATGATGAGGGTTGTGGTCCTGTACATGCGTCCTTGCTTTGGCAACGAGGAGGGGATCAGATACGAAAGAGAGAGAGAGAGAGAAATGGGATCTTGTAAACAAAGACTGTCTCATGAGAATTGGACTCGTGGTCCAGCACAACACGTTCCTTTGGCAAATTAAAGAAAAGAGGAAAAAAATGGAATAAGTACCAAATTAAGAGAAAGAGAGAAAAAGGAATTAGGGGCGAATCTACAGCTTCTTACCCAGGTCAGAAGACTCCGATGAGTTCCAAGAAATCACACTATCACACTGCTATTTCATAAGAAAAATGTGACATATAAGTGTGGTTATTTATATACTGATACTCTCATGTCAAAATTCCTTACGAACCAACATAGTTTTGGACTACTATTTGGTGTATTCCATCCACACTCAAGGTTAGAGCATCTACAGCTATGCTACCTAAAACACAGCCCCTACTTCCCTGTTTAGGGTGCTACCTATTTTCATAATACTCATATTTTATGGACGCTTTTCATAATACTCATATTTCACTGCTCAAATGAAATATAAGACGCTTTGGCCTTTTTAGATATATAGTGTTGCTGTACATTCTGATATATACACTATGTCTATATAATAAGAAAATGTATCTAGAAAAGCCAAAATGTCATATGGTTTAGAACAAAGTAAGTACGTAACGTAATATGCAATAAAAAGATGAGAACTGACATTGCTTCGCCTGTAAGTCATGTTCCCGTGTACATCCACATATTTAGATAGCTAGAGTAGGATGGCTTTGATAGAAGGGACAAGAAAATAAAAGAAAAGAGCTCCCTTTGTCTAAAGATATACAACTATGGATTATGTGCTGGTTAAAGTGACTTTTGACCTAGACTTCAGTGAATGATATCCACATTTGTGCCTCTAAGCTAATTTATTATAAAAATATTTTTATAATTAATCTAATGGTATTTATTTGTTACCATAAATATTGATATTTTTTTAAATCTACAGCTAGTCAGATTTAAGATATTAAAATATCACTCTGTGTTAGAATTGTATTCTTTCTTAGAAAGAGGGAGTACAGACAGAAAAAATGGTCCCAGCAGTATGCATTTAAGATATTCTTTCTTAAAAGCTAATGTCGATGTTGATGCCTAAACTGACAGCTGACAACAAGTTGCATGGATACGATCTTTAGTGCAGGCTGTCAGCAGGTTGGTGTTAAAGCTTACTCTTATAATTTGGTCTCATGAAACTGATGATCCTGAGAAGAAAATGGATCAGATACCAAAGAGAGAGACAGAGAAAAGGGATCTTGTAAACAAAGACGTACTGCTGATGATTCGTGGAAATGAGACTCCTGGTCCAGCGCAGCACGTGCTTGCAAATTAAAGAGAATAAAGAACATGGAATAAGTATCTAAGGTAAAGACACAAAGAAAAGGAATACAGTACATTGTATATAAACAAGACTGTTGATGATCCAGAACGAAGCACATAAACGAGATTCCATTTTGCATTTGTAGTAGGGGGTATATATATATATATTTATTTTATTATATATGCTCCCTGCATTATGTATCTGTCTAACCCTTCTAAAGCTGATGTCAAGGTTGATGCCGTAAACTGCCTTACAGCTGACAAAAGTTGCATCGATATGATCTTTAATTAGTGCAGAGACTACCACAGATTGGTGTTAAAGCATAGGCCTCTAAAAATGGTGAGATTCGTGGTCCTGTAGTACACTCCCTTTGGCAAGAGGAAGGAAGAAATGGAATCAGGTACCAAAGAGAGCCAGAGGAAAAGGATCTTGTAAATGGAAATGAGACTCCTGGTCCAGCGCAGCACGTGCTTGCAAATTAAAGAGAATAAAAGAACATGGAATAAGTATCTAAGGTAAAGACACAAAGAAAAGGAATACAGTACATTGTATATAAACAAGACTGTTGATGATCCAGAACGAAGCACATGGCTAACAATCCTATACATCTTTTCCAAAGGAAACTAGCTTCTAAAAGGAGGCCAATGCCACAAACGAGATTCTATTTTGCATTTGTAGTACGGGGGTATATATATATATATATATATATATATATATATATATATATATATATATATATATATATATATATATATGCGCTCCCTGCATTATGTATCTCTCTAACCTTCTAAAGCTGATGTCAAGGTTGATGCCGTAAACTGCCTTACAGCTGACAAAAGTTGCATCGATATGATCTTTAATTAGTGCAGACTACCACAGATTGGTGTTAAAGCATAGGCCTCTAAAAATGGTGAGATTCGTGGTCCTGTAGTACACTCCCTTTGGCAAAGAGGAAGGAAGAAAATGGAATCAGGTACCAAAGAGAGAGCCAGAGGAAAAGGATCTTGTAAACAACGATGGCTTCGGTCGCAGTACTGGACAATATATGATCAAGTGCAAAGATGGCAGTGCTCCCTGAATGGAACTAATACACTCGAGACCTTGTAGAACTATACTGGTACGACGCTGCTTGCACTGCATGCAACGATGATCAGCAACGAGAAGTGCCTAGACAGTATTAGCGACATCAACAGCTACGTCGGTAACCTCACATCATCCTACACCGACAAGAGCAATGAGCCCAACATGGTTGCAGCCTCCGTGATCATGTTCGCCCTCGCCGGGCTCTTCTTCAACCTCAACCTCTTCAGCGGCATCACTGACACCAGCGCCATCCTCGACCCCAAAGTTCGGCTCTTCCTCTCCTCGGCGCTCTCCCTCTTCCTCCCCGTCATGTCCTACCTCTTCTCCGAAGCCAAGAACAACCATAATGCTGCCGACCAGTACTACACTAACAAGGGGGGCTCTGCCTATGTCGCCGACCTCTCTCTGAGGGCCGGCATCATCTTGGCATGGATGCTCCTGGTGGAGCTCCTGCGCAAGAAGGTGGACGAGATCCGCATGCGCGGATACTCCGGCACCATCCAGCGCGCCGGCCGCGTCGTCTGGCTGGGAAGCCTCGTCTTCTTCAACATCAAGAGCACCGGCCGGAAGGTGGTGTTCGCCATCCTCTGGATCCTCTGCGCCACCCGCGTGCTACAGAGGATCGCCTTCACCGAGTTCGGGAAGCGGTCCTATGCCCATGGCAAGAACGCCCGCCTCATCAGCTCGTACATGGCCCAGATGCTGGAGCAGCAGGAGGAGGAGCCTCGAGCTACTGTCGGCGTTGCTGGAGATGAGGTGTTGAAGGAGTGCAACTACATTGTCATGGGAGAAGAGATGCTGGTGGACATCGAGCCCACTGCAGATGGCTACAAGCTGGACAAGAAGGCCAGCTCCCGAGGCTATGACGACGGCGGCGGCGTTGTCCGGTTGATCAGAGAAAACGATGGCATCGTCACCGTCGGCAAAGTCTGGGAGCTGGACGACAAGGACAAGTTTTTCACCTCCCTAGAGCAGATCCAACGCCTGAAGAGGATCTGCCTCTCGTTCGCTCTCTTCAAGCTGCTGCGCCGAAGGTTTGAGCACCTGCCGACGCTGAGCAAACAAGAAGAGGACGACTCCCGGGACCTCCTCCTGAAAGGCCTCTACGACACCAACGGCGAAACCGCAAGCAGCTCAGCCGAAGCAATGTTCCAGGTCATGAACGACGAGGTCAACTTCCTTAGCGAGTACTACCACTCTGTTGTCCCTGTCGTCCTTGCAAGCCCCTTCTTCCTCTTCCTCAACTACATTATCCTCAACATAGTCATCGCCGTCCTGTGCGTCATGACCGTCATTATCTGCGCCAATGGTGACGTCCGCTACGCGTTCCAGAGCATAATCACAGATAACTACACCTTGAAATCTGGGGTTTTCAAGATAGTTATCTGCCTTCTGCATAGAGTCAACAAACCTGAAGCCTTCTTCTCCATCGTAGACCTCTCCATCACCGTCCTTCTGTTCATCATCTACTTCTACGAGGAGATATGGGAGTTCTTCGTCTTCCTCCTCTCCAACTGGTTCATGGTGTCCATGCTCTACAACTACATCTCCAAACCACGCTGGCTGAGGAACACCACCTTCCGGGGCACCATGTTCTGGGTGGGCTTCAGCATCATCATGTGGCTGCGGAGCAAGATGAGTCACCCCAGCCGCCTTGAAATCAAGCAGTTCTCCGTCCTGAATGTCCGCTGGCCGCTCAAGCTGCCACTGTTCGCCGCGTTCACTGGCTTAGCAGTGCAAAAGAGGCTAGTGCCCAACAGTGTGAAGAAATCCATCATGGACTACCTAGTGGAAGATGGACGTGAAATCCATCTTGACCGTGGCAGGTCCGCACTGCGCAAGAACTTCCTATCTGACAAGTTGTCGTGGGCATGCCAGAGCGACAGCGTCGCCGAGGTCATCCTCACGTGGCACATCGCCACCAGCATCATGGAGGTGGAGCGCCGACCGCAGAGCATAGCAGCAGAAGAAACAACCTTCAGCAGGGTGGCCATTACGCTGTCCAAATACTGTGCCTACCTGGTAGCCTTCCACCCGGAGCTACTGCCGGAGAATCCGGAGAAGGTGGAGCTCGTTTTCGAGGAGATGAAGAAGGAGCTCAAGGCCATGATCGGCTGTCGGGAGTACTACTTCTCGACGCAACGGGCGCGGATCCAGAAGCTCATTGATGGCCCGACGACGCTGACCCCCAGTGATGAATGCAGCAAAGTTGTGCGTGACGGCGTGAAGCTAGGCAAACTTCTGATGACAGACGCAGCTGACAACAAGTGGAAGGTGTTGGCGGATGTGTGGACGGAGCTCATCATCTACCTGGCGCCATCGAGCGACGAGGAGCGCGTGATCGGCCATGAGGGCGCCCTGGTGCAAGGAAGCGAGTTTATCACCGTGCTCTGGGCGCTCACCACCCACATCGGCGTGTCCAGGCCACCGACCGAAAAACCACCGGCAACAACTTACCACGTTGATCTCGAAGGATGAGGAGAAGACACAGAGGCCTGTGGTGTTGGCACATGCCATTTTCCATCTGCGTGCTTTGCCTTTAATTTCCAGCTTGCTTGGTGCTAGTGTTGTTCTGCCTTGCGACAGTGTGTGTTTTGGGTTTGGCGTGCTAGCTTTCCTTCCATGCATATGAAGAAAGCTTATTCCATCACCTCCTTTCGATCAGGGGGATGTGAGTTTGTATTGGCTGTGCATTATGTATTATGAGTATCACACACTACACAGTATTAATGTGTGTGATTGCTTAATAATTATCCAATTCAAAAGGTGCTTCTGCTTTCACTTCTGTACTTTACTTATGCTTTCATTTCATTACTAGATAAATTACCACTACAACATAAACACATATCAATGTAGCCTATATATCATTGCAATTGCGGTGATTAGGAATCACTACCAGTGTTACAACATATAAACACATATCAATTGAATTGACTCGCGTCTTCTTCTCCAATCGTGACTCTACGGTCGAGCACCTCCTCGGTGCTGGGAGCGCATGGTGCCGAGGCGCACCGGCTCTTCACATGGCACATCGCCACCAGCAGCATGGAGGTGGATCGCTGCCCGCAGACGATGAGCAGCACCACGGAAGGAACAACCTTCAGCAGAGTGGCCATTGCGTTGTCCAGCTCGAAGCTCATTGACGGCTTGTCCAGCTCGAAGCTCATTGACGGCCCGACGCTGACCCCCGGTGATGATTGCAGCAAACTTGTGCGTGACGGCGTAAAGCTAGGGAAGTTTCTGATGACAGACGAAGTAGCTGCTAATAAACGGTGGAATGTGTTCGGCGGATGTGTGGATGGAGCTCGTCATCTACCTAGCGCCATCAAGCGAGGAGGAGCGTGTGATGGGGCATGCTGAGGGAGCCCTGGTGCAAGGAAGCGAGTTCAGCACCGTGCTCTGGGCGCTCACCACCCACACATCACGTGTACAGGCCACCATGTTCATTTGCAAGGATGAGGAGCGATCGAGACTATTGACACATCCGCCATCGCTTCGTCTTGTAATTGTACTATGTCATGGCACTACCAGAAACAAAAATATCCCTGTGTACCCTTCATTTTTTTTGTACCCTTCATTTTTTTTCTGAACGGCACCTACAACACACACGCGAAAATTGCATTCTTCCGCCCGGTCCCGAACATTTCATCTATTCTAGTTTTATCTGCCTCACGTCCGCCGTCTCTCCCTCACTTATCTCTCATCACCGCTCACGCGCGCACACTCTCTCTCTCCCCCCTAGCCTTATCCTTTCCCCAACCTTATCTCCTCTCTCCCATGGCAGTATGGCACCCAGTGGCTTCGTCAGCGCCGGCGCAGCAAGCTCCCTCGACGTAGGGGCGCAAGGCCTCCGGGGCCTCACCCTGCTCCTACTCGCCACGCTCGCCGTCTCCCATGGCTGTGCCGTATTCGCGCTCGGGTGTAGGCGCCATGGATGCCCCCCGCACAACTCTGCTGCCGGGCCCCCATGGACTTGCCGTTTGGCTCGTGTTGTTTTGCTGTCGGCTTGTCAACGACACAGCCATGCCCGAGCTGCAACCTCTGCTGCACCATTCATCGCTGGTCCAGCCGCCATCTTCATGTCCGCCGGCCAAGAAGCACCCGGATTAGTTCCCTTCACTGTGCTGGCTCTGCCGCATTTTCCGCATGTGACAGCCATCTTGTGAAGAGGTGAGTAGCAGAAGCTAATAAGCATAGTTTAGAATCTTTTTATTACTTGCATATTTTGACAACTCACTGCATAGATCTGGAACCATCTTCACCGGATCTGCCCATCTCCAACCTCGTTGGGTCAACACAGCCTTCAAGATTGTCATCTTACAGTGTCAATCCTTGTATGTCTTCTAATCCAGTTGCTTTGCAGCACGGACCGGAGGCTTGCCCCTCCGGCCCTCCCTAGGATTTGTGTAGATAGTGATTAATTATGTGCAACTCATGCGGTTAAGGTTTTTTCTAAGCGATTTGGTTATTTGCAGTTGAGTGGAGACTGGAGAAACCATTATTTGTTACCCTAGATTTTTTTCTCGTCCTAGTTACTTTCAAGCTGCAGGTATGTGATAGATTTCATAAGTGGACTAGACTGTAGTTTCTGAACGAGGCCTGGACGCTCAATGTTTAATGCTTCTGTCTTTTCTTTCAATTAAGTATGTCTTGAGTTTTTCGATAGTGTTGTTTGGGCTGTGTAATCTGTTCTGAAACTGCAGATTGTGCAGTGTTGTATGGGCAACTGCGAATGACCTTAGTTTGGTTCCTCTATGACATTCTGCATATATATAATTTATATGACATTCATTTGTAGATTAGTTCCCTTAACAAGCTAATGTTGCTTTAACAAGCTAATGTTCAGTTCTTTGTCTCTTGCAAGGACAGAAGACACCAGAAAATGGTCCATGCCATTCGTGTTAAGCAGACACCAGTACACATGGATGTCACTAATGATATGTGCTTTTCACTTTGTGTAATGAAATATAAAGGGCATTGGTGTGTATGTGTTGGAAATTCAATGAGAAATAATGGCTGCATGGATTGTACAGATCTTTAAGATTCAACTTAGCTATATGTGCAAATGTGTATATTTGAGTGATTCAATTTGTTATGTCGACTAAATGAGGAAATTTGTGTGCTGTATTTTTTTTTAATTTCCTAGTTGGCTTTTCCCTGTGTGGCAACCGACAGGAAAATGATTTAACCTGTCGGTTCTTGACGCTTCTCAAAACCTGATGCCACCGAAATTTTCTGGGAGTGAACTGTCAGAGAATAACCGTCAGAAAAATATATTCTGTCGGGAAACTGTCGGGAAAATTAAATTTCTCTGTGAAGCTATCCCTGACGGTATATTTCCGTTGGTATCCCAGTCAGAGAGTATTTTTCTGACGGTTTTTCCATATTTCCCTGACGGTTCTTGGCACACAGGAAAATTCATGTTTCCAGTAGTGTGGTCCCATGTACATCCACATTTAGATAGAGTAGGATGATCAATTCAATAGTGCGTAGGGATTAGAAAATAAAAAAATAGAGGTATGTAACCAACTATATATTTATATATATATTTATAGGATGCCGCTATTCCATACCCTAGGCTGGGTATGGAATAACATACCCGAGCCAGCCAACGCGCGCCGTCCCTTGGCCCCCCTCGCGCTGCCCGCTGGCGGTTTTTCTTCGAGCCGTTCCGACGCGGCGCACTCGCCCGCACAGGAGGCTGGTTCTTTTTCGTGACCTGTACGTGGACTGTGGAGGCAGCGTTTGTTTTTTTTCTCTCTCTCTCTCTGTCCCACGTGCACACGTCTCCACCAAGCAGTTCGATCCTGTCTCCGACAAGCATCGTTCCTAAATCCTAATCGCTGGAGGAAAACGATCGCTATGTCTTGGAAATGCTATCTCTGTCTGTCTCCGTCTCTGAACATTGTATTTGAAAAATGCATTGGCAAAAGAATTCGCGAGAGAATGGGTCACGGATAGGCAGAACACCATCGAATACAACAGACTGACTTTACTAGTAGCATATTTGTTCACCAAGTTAATTTGTGTAACAGGGTAACATGTATATATGTACAATGAAAGGAGGCACTGGGACACTAATCTAGCTAGCACACACTATACTTCAGATAAATATTTAAATGGAAGGGGAACCCTTCAATACTAAACTAGAGAAGCTTGTCGGTTAAGTATTCCACCATGTTAGCTGTGTGAAAAGTAAGGTAATGCAGCATCTCATCCCTCATCCTAGCTGATCGTGCCTGCAAGAAAGCATAACTGTAATACTTTAACAAGAAAATTGGGGTATTGCAGAAATGGGATGTAGTTTAAGAAAATAGTATACTGTGCTTACCAGATCTATATTAGTCTTTTAGGCAGGCATGGCCTTCGCCATCACAGTATTCCAGAATTTTCATTGCAAAGAAGACAGTCATTAAGAGACTTCTGGATAGATTACCCGCACGTCCGAATGCACCGACATGCTGAGAATGATATCAGTCATCCTAATTTGCTCCAATGCACCTGCTCGATGCCTCACCTCAGATGATTGTATTAGATGATCTCCATGCAGCAATAAACTCATCAACAATCACACCGCACTGAGCAGCCAGCTGAAACTGACCTCTCACAATGTTTCATTGAGCTGTCACAATGGTCCTCTTTCTTCTACGAGACGGTGGCATCAAACTGGGCAAACAAATCACTCATTACATGGAAAGGCCATCGAGCAAGACAGGCCAGCGGCTGAGATAACAAATCTTGCATGCGTGGATGTCGAACAGGCAGCGTGCCTGGATGCACTTCATGTCCATTAACAAGTAAGCAGGACCATTTGTCATAACCAATTTAAAAAGTCTCAGATATCAAAATGGTTTATAAATCAGTAGGACACATAGTGGCACCTAGCTACATTAAACTAAAAATAAAGCATATATGGATTTCCACATGAATCTTACAGCTGAAATTGAAGTAAAAGAATTAGTCTACTTTATTTTATCCATTCTTTACTTTGCACTTCAACAAACCTGTTAAAACACACAAAACACCAAATCAAAATAAACTAAGATGGACAAAGCTGCTTGTGATAGGATACGCTCATAGAAAATTAAATACAAATCTTTACTATCTGCACTAGCCCATTATTATGTGTTAACTAGTGAAGAAATTCTCCTTTCTAACATTTTTCATACTGACAAAAAGAATATAAAACTAGTGACAGATTAAGTCGAATAAACAGGTTACGCATTACATTGTCTACACATGATGGGATAGAATAGCAACATTGGTAAATCCCAATCCGTTCCAGTTGAATAGTTTCCCTAAAGAAAAATTAAGTAGTAGCTAAAACAACAGTTTGCTAGTAACATGGCCATATGCTAAAAGAGTATATGGCTGCCCGTCCACGCAAGAATCAGTACCAGGATACAACACTCATGTCTAAGATCAGAACCCTCCCTGCATGCACTGATCAGATGGGAAGCTCATACGTCTCCAGCTTTCCCGCGTGCTCTTGAACACCACCCTGCTGAGAACCAATATAATCCTGCAAATTGACATTGTGTCAGTGTCTGGTGTGACACCCACAAGAACTGGGAATAAATTGTTGGTGTGTATATATATCAACAAGAATATGTGCAAACATTGTGTTACTGTGGCTTAGCAGCAGCAGTTAGAATATTTGTAATAAATCATAGTTCTAAATCTTTTGCTACAACGTTCCAGCAGCAGCAACAGTTAACTATGAGTGAATACTGAATAGCTCATAAATTGCATAGCCAACTGAAACAATCACAATCCATGAGATATTGTATCATTCGTAAGCTCATACACTGAGTTTTGATCACCCAGATAGGTATGTGAAGCGTCCCCTCATAAGAGAAGACTTAAATGTGATACAAACATCAGTCCCAGGAGGCTGATGACACATTTATTACATCAGATGGTACATCACGATACAACTCTATACGGTAATAGGCAGTGAAGCGCCACTATCGCGAGGATAACCACTAACACCCACACCACAATATTAACTACGTAGAGGGGGTCATCAGAGTCTTGCGCCATACGGAACTCCTGCGGGTGACCCTATCCATAGGCAAGGTTGGGTGCAGGACGGAACCTCTACTCGACGTCTTCAGGAACGAAGTCTAGATCCTCCTCTGTAAAAATTAAGAATGGGGTGAGTACAAACGTACTCAGCAAATCCAACCATACCCACGGAGGTGTATAAACAGAATATCATGCACAGGGTAAATCAAGGATAAGGCTAGGGTTTAATTTGCGGAAAGCTATTTTTATGCAGGGGTTCATTTGAAAGAAAGGATTTTTCAAAGCAAGTTTTCTTGTACCGAGTAACACATAGGGTTGATCCACACAGGATCCAAGTTTTAAGTTGCTACCGGACTCCTCGTCTGCCGTAGCACACGGCACAACTGCCGGACACTTTTCCAAAATAACCCACGCCAACCCATCCATTCCCAGAAGAAACACTAGTTATGTGACCACACCGTAACTCGCCCAGTACCGTGGGCACGGCTATTCGAATAGATTCTTAACTCTGCAGAGGTGTGCAACTTTACCCACAAGCGGGGTACCGCAACTCGATCACCTTAGTGTCGGAGCAGATCCCAACAAAGCCATTACCCACTTTAGCTAGACCTGACTAGCCACCACGGGATCAACCAAGGGGCCATAGACCTAACTCCGAGGTTTAACCAGGGCATAAGTCACACAGAGTTTATCTTTTCTCCTTAGTCACCCGTTGCTCTCAGCTCTCTTGATGGCTATCAGACTAACTAGTGGGGTTTATGCTAAGCCGTTGCCCATACAATGGTCGAGTGGTTTGCACGATAGTGGAGTTAGGTGAGATGACACATCAACTCGGTCCTTAATGGTGACAGGATGGATATCTCCCTTCCTTGCTCAACCACACAAGTTCGAGCACACCATTCGGCAAATCACACAGAAGTGCCATTCCATTCGAAAACTTATATCCGGAGACGGGTCAGTCTTGCTGAGTATTAGTATACTCAGCCTTGCTTGTGGCACTGTTTTTCAGGTACTAACTTTGAAGATCTGTTCGCGAGTCTTACTTGGCCGTGTACCATGCCTCCGGGCTGGTCTGTTGAGTGGGATGGTCCTTCAGCCGGTGCTGACCGCCCTCCCGCTGAGTGACGCTTTCGTACGGGCTTTATCGATGCATCACGTTACTTCGCTAGTTACCTTTTTATGCTTCCGCTGAACAATGAGACTTGAATAATTTGAGTAGATGGAACTCTGTAGTACTTTACTATTCTGAACCTGGTTTGTAATAATTTTCCTTTCCGCTGCAATCACTCTGAGATGTATGAATTGTTCTATGTTGTAATCTCTGGGCTCACCTTCGTGTGAGTGTTGTCTGCTGATCCTGGAATAGCGTGGCTTTAATCGAGGCTTCACTCGAGGAACTACCAGTGCGTGCCGATTTGGGTCAGAGTTGCCTAGCAACGAAGATCAGTGCACCCGGGCCCAGTTAGTTTGGGTGGTTCCACCACAAGGATAAGGGAGGAGGAGGGAAAAGAAGAAAAAGAAAAAGGAAGAAAAATGGAAAAGGGAAAAAGGAAAAGAAAATGAGAGAGAGAGACCGCTCGGCGGAAGTTTCGGCGGCGACAGCGGCGTCGGTCGGGCACGAGCGGCGGTCATGCGCGCGCGGAACGAGGGCCATAGAGAGATGGGTCGGGGTTTGGAAATCGGGTGTTTGGGACAGAGAAAAGATTTCAGGGATTAGGGTTTAGGGTTTTAGGAAGATTTTGAGCTCAACGATGAAAGATTTCGAAAATTATATTTAGCGCGTGTTTTAATTTTGGTGAATTTTTTTCGGGACGTCACAAACCTACCTCACTTAAAATGAATCTCGTCCTCGAGATTCGGCTGGCTCCTAAACAGATGGGGAAATTCTTTCTTCAGAGCATCTTCACGTTCCCATGCAGCTTCTTCTACTCCGTGTCTGCTCCACTGAACTCTGCAAATCCGTACCTTGGAGTTTCTTGTCCTTCTAGTGACAGTGTCCAAAATCTTAACAGGTACTTTCTGGTACCGAAGGTCTGTCTGTAGATCTATCTCTTCTTCTGGCACATGCTCTTTCTCCGGTACTCTCAAACATCTCCTTAGTTGGGACACATGGATAACTGGCTCCTGGGTGTATATCCGACATTCCTCCTGGTAGCTCCGGTACTCTCAAACATCTCCGGTACTCTCAAACATCTCCTGGGTGTATATCCGACATTCCTCCTGGTAGCTCTAGACGGTATGCTACGGCTCTGACTTTTTTCAGAACTTGGTACGGCCCAATGTACCGAGGGGCTAGCTTTCCTTGTACTTGAAATCTTCGAGTCCCCCGAATAGGTGAAACTTTAAGGTAGACGAACTCTCCCAGGTTGAAGCTTACTTCTCGTCTCTTCTTGTCTGCGTAGCTCTTCTGTCGGGACTGGACGGCCTTCAGTTTTTCTCTAATCTCGGCCACTCTTTCTTCTGCTTCCTTTATGAGTGCGGGGCCGACTAGGGCACGCTCTCCAACTTCTGACCACATCAGGGGAGTTCTGCATTTTCTCCCATAAAGAGCTTCAAATACTGACATGCCCAAGCTTGCTTGATAACCATTGTTGTATGAAAATTCTGCATAGGATAAACTCTGCTCCCAATCCTTACCATAGGTAAGGACACATGCTCTCAACATATCCTCCATAATCTGATTCACCCTTTCTGTTTGGCCGTCCGTTTGTGGGTGATAGGCGGAGCTGAAATCCAATTTGGTGCCCATAGCTTTATGCAAACTTTTCCAAAACCTAGAGGTGAATTGGGTCCCTCAATCTGAAACGATTCTGCTAGGCACACCATGCAACTTCACTATATTCTCCACATAGTGCTTGGCTAGTTTTTCTCCACCGTAATTGGTCCGTACGGGTATGAAATGAGCCGCTTTAGTGGGTCGGTCCACTATTAACCATATGGAGTCATGTCCTTTCTGTGTCCTGGGCAAACCCACTACAAAGTCCATTCCTATCTCGTCCCATTTCCAAATCGGGATGGGTAGGGGTTGCAACAATCCTGCTGGCTTTTGATGTTCGGCCTTAATCCTTTGGCAAGTATCACAATGGGCGACAAACCGTGCAATATCCGCCTTCATACCTTTCCACCAATACTTTTGTTTTAAATCCATATACATCTTGGTGGATCCTGGGTGGATGGAGTAGGCCGAGTTATGGGCTTCATCCATAATTATTTTTTGGAAGTCTCCTTCCTGGGGCACACAGATTCTATTTTTATACCATAAAGTTCCTTTATTATCCACTCTAAAGTCCGGTGCCTTATTTTCTCCAGTCTGCGTTCGGATTTCCATCAAGTCCTTGTCCGAACTTTGGGCTTCTTTGATTTTATCCTCCAGAGTAGATTGAATGCTCATCTTGCGAATGGAACCTCGGGGGACAATGTGCACATTCAATCGTGCCATTTCTTCCTGTAGATGTGCATCCTTGAGTCCATAAGATTTCCGGCTTAAGGCATCGGCTACCACATTAGCTTTGCCAGGGTGGTAATGAATTTCCACATTATAATCCTTAACCAGTTCTAACCACCTTCTTTGCCTTAAGTTTAAATCTGGCTGAGTGAAAATATACTTCAAACTCTTATGGTTAGTATAGATCTCGCACTTATTTCCGATTAGATAATGCCTCCAAATCTTGAGGGCATGCACTACGGCTGCAAACTCCAGATCATGTGTTGGGTAATTCTTCTCATGCGGCCTGAGTTGGCGGGAAGCATATGTAACCACTTTCACGTCTTGCATGAGGACACATCCTAATCCTTGTCGGGATGCATCACTATAAATAACAAAATCCCGATGAATATCCGGTAAGGTCAGCACTGGGGCGGTTGTCAACTTACTCTTTAATTCTTGAAAACTTCTTTCACATGACTCTGTCCAGGTGAATTTCTTATCCTTCTTGAGCAGCTCCATCATGGGCTGGGCTATCTTGGAAAATCCTTCGATGAATCTCCGATAATACCCAGCTAATCCAAGAAAGCTTCTGATTTCACTAACATTGGTCGGTTGCTGCCAGTTGGAGACTGCTTCGACCGTCTCGGGGTCCACTGCTACTCCTTCTGCGGTTAGTATATGACCAAGGAAAGCTACTTTCTCAAGCCAGAATTCACACTTGCTAAATTTGGCATATAGCTTATGTACTCTCAGCTTTTCCAATACTACCCGCAAATGTTGCTCGTGTTCCTGAACACACTTGGAGTAAATAAGTATGTCGTCGATAAAGACTACGGAAAACTTATCTAACTCGTCCATAAACACCTTGTTCATGAGGTTCATGAAATAAGCAGGTGCATTAGTTAGTCCAGAAGTCATCACGGTGAACTCAAACTGCCCGTAACGGGTGACGAAGGCTGTCTTTGGGATGTCGCTTTCCCTAATCTTGAGCCGAAAATATCCTGACCACAGATCAATCTTGGAGAAGTACTTGGCCCCTTTTAGTTGATCGAAAAGGTCATCAATCCTGGAGAGGGGGTACTTATTCTTGATGATAACTTCGTTCAGTGCTCGGTAATCTACACACAACCTCATACTCCCATCCTTCTTCTTGACAAATAGGACTGGGGCTCCCCAAGGAGACAAGCTTGGTCTGATGAAGCCAATTTGTTGTAATTCTTCCAGTTGCTTCTTTAATTCTGCCAATTCAGAGGTTGCCTTCCTATAGGTTCTCTTGGCTATAGGAGAGGCCCCTGGGACAAGGTCGATGACAAATTCTATATCCCTATCTAGTGGCATTCCGGGAAGTTCTTCAGGGAAAACATCTGGATATTCGTTTACTACTGGGACTTCTTCCAAGGACTTGGCTTCCATGCTAAACACCATTGGATCAGATCCACTTTCCCGGGTATGGCAGGTCACTCGTACTCCTTCTGGTTCGTTAGGTGTACTACCTTGTCAGTACAACCTATGAGACCATTGTGTCGGCTTAACCAGTCCATCCCAAGAATCACGTCTATTCCCTTAGACTTAAGTACTACTAGGTCTGCTAGGAATTCTACCCCACTTAAATTGATCCTTACCCGTAGACAACCTAGTTGACACTTGATGTCACCTCCAGACGTCTGGGTTAATAGGGGTGTTTTTAGTAGTATTGTAGGTATATTATGCTTTTCTACAAAACTCGAGGATATGAGCGAGTGTGATGCTCCAGAATCAAATAGTACCGTTGCAAGAGCTGAGCTGACTAGGTACTCACCGAGCACTACACCCTGAGCTCCTTGAGCCTCCTGCGCGTTGATGTGGTTGACGCGGGCTCGTCCAAATGACTGCTGGGGCTGCCTCATCTGCTGACTGTTGTTGTTAGTGTTGTTGTTGTTGCGGATGGGCACTCAATTGGCACCTGACAGAACTGGCCTTGGTCCATTCACCGTGTTGGAGAAGGCTGATGTAGCAGGCTTGTTCTTGGCATACGGGCAGTTAGCAATGAAATGCCATGTCTCTCGGCAGTTGAAACAGGCCTTAGCATTGTTGTTGTTGGTGGTGACTTGGCTGGCATTGCTCTGCTGGGTCTTCATGGTGTTCTGGCTTCTGAACTGTGTGTTAGGGGTTTGGAATCCTGTCACTTGCAACTGGGTCCTATAATGCATTGGGGCCTGAAATCTTGGTGCCGTATAGCTGGAGTTCCTTGGTCTCTGAAAGCGGTCCTGCTGGCGGGCCTTGCTTTCCAGAAACTCGCGCTTGTTATCCTTCCTTTCTTCAGCCTTGGCCCTTTCTGTGAGAATAGCCTTCTTCATCAGGGTGTTGAAGTCCAGGTAGATCTGTGGAGTAAGCAAGATCCAGAGTTCTAGGTTAATCCCTTCTTGAACATGTCATGCTTCTTTTCATCATCGTCCACTTCCTCTGGTGCATATCAAGCCAGCTCCATGAACTGGTGGGTATACTCTTCTACTGACATGCTCCCTTGCTGAAGTGCACGGAACTCATCCGCCTTGCGCTTCATGGTGGCCGAGGAGATATGATAGTGGCGGAACTCCTTCACAAATTCCTTCCAAGTGATAGTGGAGGCATCCTCGGTAGCGGCACAGTAATTCTCCCACCAAGCTAAGGCAGTCCCGGTGAGTTGGTGGGCTACCTGAAGAATCTTGTCTCGATCCTGGCATTTGAATGGCTCGAGCTTTCTCAGGATCACACGCAGCCAGTCGTCTGCATCGAAGGGGTTGCTGGATCCGGCAAAGGTGGGCGGCTTGGTCTTCAGAAAAGCTGTCAGCTTATCATTCATGGTCTGCTCTCGTGGCTGCTTATTGACGAGGGCATTGGCCAGTGTTTCCAGTATGAGGGTCTAGTTGTGTATTATATGTGCCAGGTCCCCGAGGAGTGGTGGTGGTGGCAGTGGCACTTCTGGATTTTCTCCTTCGTTCTGGCATACTTCCTGTTCTCCCTGAGGAGAGTTCTGCCCAAAGGCTGTACTCCTGCATCAGCGGCTGCAGGGGTTCGGTTGCGGGAGGCCCTCGTACCGCTTCGGGAAGCCATCTGTGGATTGAGTAGAGTTTTTGTGAGATTGGAATTAAGACTATGTGATGTTTAAGTTGTTTAAATCATATTTTTGAAAAGACAAAATCTACCTTCTGCTGGAAAACATACAACTAACAACAAGCACACAAACATGACAAACCACAAGCACAAATGATTTTATTACTGCAAGGGAGGGGTACAACACTGGGGCAAGGCTAAACGCGTACTACATGCCCTGGTACAGGGTCACACTTAAGGGTACAACTTAGGCCAAAGGGGCTGGGGTGGCTTTGAGGCATGCTACTCACGGGGCAAGCCTTCTTCGGAGTGTGCTTCCAGGGGAATGAGCAGTCCTTGCTTGCCGCCCTCTAGGTTTCTTTTTTCCCGGGGTTGCGCAGCAGCCTCTCTTTCAACGGCGGCAGTAGACCATTCAGGGTTCTCGGGCGGGGCTTGTGGGGTTCTCACGAGTGGTCCCCATCCTATGATGGGCGTCCCGAGTAGGACATGGTCTTCCCCAATCACTAGGACTGGCATTCCACTTCTGGTCCATTCTTGCATATGCCGGTCTCGTGCTTGCCTGAGGCTATCCTGAGCAACCGCTTCGTTGCTGGCCGCTGCTGCGGCTCTTGCCTCGGCTTGGGCTGCCCTGATCTGTTGCAGTCTTACCGCGAGCTCTGCTTGTTCAGCTCGATGGGTCTGCTCCCTCAGGATGCTGGCTTGCTCATCAAAGAGCTGATCCAGGGAGGCTAGGTAGGTAACCACTTGATACAGGGGATCTTCTTCATGGCGGCGCCGTTCCAGGCTCCTCATACGAGCTTCCCAAACTGGGGTTCTAATGGCTGGGGGAAAGAACCTCATCGGTGTGGGGGCGAGGTGTCCTTCAAAAATCCGGCACAGATAACAGAGCGCCTTCCTGATGGCCAAAGGATAGGTGTCTTGGTGCCTAAACCCTATGGCGGTCACTCGCCATGGCTGGATGTCGGGGTAGCGGTCGCTTCTGGCGATGACCAGGATGACCCTGCAGCGGAGGGTACCATGGTGCTCGTACTCTCTACTGTAGTACCTTGGGCATTCCGTAACTCCAAGGCTTTCCAGGGCATTAATCAAAAGGCTGGGGAAGCCAGGTGCAGCTTGACAATTACCCTAGGTCCATCCTTCCTCAGCCATCTGAAAACAAAGATAGGGTGAACAAATTTTACACAAGTATTTGGGTACAAAGGGGATAGATGGTATTTATTATTACAACAAGGAGGGGTACAATTTCCATGGATACATGATTATTAGGATAGGGTTCTAGTTTGGAGTGCTACTCCTATCATGGGGACTCTTCCTCGATCCGGATAGGGCGCTTCTTTGGTGGAAGACACTGATCCATCACATCATCTTCGGTCTGAGTGCCTCTATCCCAATGGGTTTCTTCGAGTTCTTCCTCTATCCACCCTCCAATTCCTCTGTGAGCCTCGTATTCTTGCCATTGGGCTTGGAGAGCGGCTAGGGAATAATCGGCGCGTGCGGCTCTTGTCTGTTATTCCTCCAGTTCTTAGGTTGCCTTTTCTGCCCTGTGGATTTGTTGCTTCAGTTGTGCCACCTGTTCACGGTAAAACTCATCCAGGCCGGTGAGGTAGATGGATAGGTGGGAGACCGTATCTTCTAGGTCTTCTTCTTCTCTTCCAAGTCCTCTCATCCGGGCAATCCATGAGTGTCCTCTTCCTTCAGTAGGCGGGAAAAATCCCATGGAAGTCCGCTGGAGATGATGCTTGTAGATCACACGCAGACGTCGTAGGGCTTTACGGGCGGCCTTTCGGTAGGTGTCAGGGAAGCGAAAGCCAGTGGTGGAGATGAACCAGGGGTCCACGTCAAGGTAGCGGGTGCTCTTTCCCATGAAGATCATCATGTCGCACCGAAGATTGCCCCTGGAGTCGTACTCTCGGTAGACATAGTCTGATGGGTCCACCACTCTGATGCATTCCAGGCTGAGTATTAATAACTTAGGAAGGCCGGGCTCTGCGTGGCAGATTCCGCTACTCCATCCGTTGTCAGCCATCTGGAACAGGGCAAGAACCAGCAGTGAGTGTTTGAGTGAAAATAGGATTAAGCAGGGAAAAGTCCTGACGTGAAAAGGCCTGAAAAAGGGTCTCGCTCTTAGGGTCACATCCTACGGCCAATCTACGGCTCTGATACCACATGAAGCGTCCCCTCATAAGAGAAGACTTAAATGTGATACAAACATCAGTCCCAGGAGGCTGATGACACATTTATTACATCAGATGGTACATCACCGTACAACTCTACACAGTAATGGGCAGTGAAGCGCTACTATCGCGAGGATAACCACTAACACCCACACCACGATATTAACTACGTAGAGGGGGTCATCAGAGTCTTGCGCCATACGGAACTCCTGCGGATGACCCTATCCACAGGCAAGGTTGGGTGCAGGATGGAACCTCTACTCGACGTCTTTAGGAACGAAGTCTAGATCCTCCTCTATAAAAATTAAGAATGCGGTGAGTACAAACGTACTCAGCAAGTCCAACCATACCCACGGAGGGGTATAAATAGAATATCATGCACAGGGTAAATCAAGGATAAGGCTAGGGTTTAATTTGCGGAAAGCTAATTTTTATGCAGGGGTTCATTTGAAAGAAAGGATTTTCAAAGCAAGTTTTCTTATACCGAGTAACATGTAGGGTTGATACACACAGGATCCAAGTTTTAAGTTGCTACCAGACTCCTCGTCTGCCGTAGCACACGGCACAACTGCCGGACACTTTTCCAAAATAACCCACGCCAACCCATCTATTCCCAGAAGAAACACTAGTTATGTGACCACACCGTAACTCGCCCAGTACCGTGGGCACAGCTATTCGAATAGATTCTTAACTCTGCAGAGGTGTGCAACTTTACCCACAAGCGGGGTACCGCAACTCGATCACCTTAGTGTCGGTGCAGATCCCAACAAAGCCATTACCCACTTTAGCTAGACCTGACTAGCCACCACGGGATCAACCAAGGGGCCATAGACCTAACTACGAGGTTTAACCAAGGCATAAGTCATACAGAGCTTATCCCTTCTCCGTAGTCACCCATTGCTCACAGCTCTCCTGATGGCTATCAGACTAACTAGTGGGGTTTATGCTAAGCCGTTGCCCATACAACGGTCGAGTGGTTTGCACGATAGTGGAGTTAGGTGAGATGACACATCAACTTGGTCTTTAATTGTGACAGGATGGATATCTCCCTTCCTTGCTCAACCACACAGGTTCGAGCACACCATTCGGCAAATCACACAGAAGTGCCATCCATCCCATCTAAACTTATCTTTCGAAAATTCCACATTTTTCCCTTCCCACACACTCACGCATTTTCCTTCATAAAACAAGTTGTATCGTGTTTCAGGTCCTAAGCGTTCTAGCAGCGATTAACGTCCGAGCAAATCACATTCAGACATTAATCTAGGTGGTCAAGGAATGGTTATAACAAATCAAAGGGTAGTTATCCAACCATGTTTTCAGCAAGCAAAAACATATGCAAATTTATAAAACAGGCCAATGGGTTGTGTTTATAAAAAACTAGGACAAAACATGCATCAAAGGCGGGATTGAACTTGCCGTTCTCAAAGCCTTCCGGGAAGTCCTGATCGAAGCATTGTCCTTCGGGTTCGGGGTCGCGGAACTGGTCCTCGTTCACTTGCTCACAGTACTGCTCGTCGATGGGTTCTCCCTCGTTCACACCGTGATCTACAACGCAAACAAACAAACACACAATCAAGAAAAAGAAATAAAAGCTTTATCGCTGAGCTCGAATCAGAAACAATTAAGATATGGAGGTAGGAGTAATATTTTTGGTCGGTTTCCTAATGGCATGGCAAAAACTATATTAGGAATGGTGTGATAAAGTTTCGGGTCGATCGGGGATTGTTTGGCGCATGAAATGATAAGCCGAAGAGGAGTTTAGGGTTAAATAAGGATCCAGGGGCTCATTTGCAAATAGTTTTGGAATAGAAAAGGACCTAGTTGTAATTTCTAGAAATATTTGGGGCATACTAAAAGGTGTAGGGGTTTATTTAGTATTAAGTTTATATGGTGGGAGGGTTTATTTTGAAATATAATAAAAGAGAGGGTTTGTTTTAAAAAAGGCCAAAGGGTGGAGGGACTCTTAAAGAAATAGAAGAGAAGGGAGGGGGTTCTGGGCAAATGTGCCCTTCTCTCCTTCCTCCCGACCGGGAAACACGGGAGGGGGCAGCGCTACGCCGGCGGCGGCTCTACGCCATAGCATGTCACCATGAAACATTTGAGCAATCTGAAGCATTGAAAACGAATCGGACGGTCCAGCTGCGCCGGCCCACCCGTAGGCCTCCGTTTTCACCCGCGCCTCCGTTTTCAACCCGTCGCGAGCAGGGCCTCCTCCCGTTTTCAACTACGCCGCCTCCGTTCCCCCCGCGCTCGGCTCGACCGCCCGCTTCCGGCCAGGAAGCCACCGCGAGCCGAGGCGCGCCGCCGCCGTGACGGCCTGCCGCGCGTCGAGGCGGAGCAACCCAGACCACTGGAGGCTGCAGGCGCTCCGTATTCCTTTCTGTCCTGCTTCAGTTCCTCAGATAAGTTTACTCTGCCCTAATGAAGCATGCTGGATGTGAAGGCGACGGCTTCAACCATCCACTGCTCATCCACTACAATCTGCATCTCCCCATCACAGAATCAATTTTCTAATTCATTCATTCATGATAGCTGCTGAGAGGCAAGTAGGTGCCCTGGCCAACCAACAATGCAGGAACCAACCATGATCCGAGAAATGGTCACTTGAACAATCCAATCAACTATTCAGCAACTTAACCAATTTTCCCAAAATCAGCACATCAGAATGTGAAGATCAGCATCACAAAATCTCAAACACTACCCATTCTACTGCAATTTCAGCACTGCAGACTAATTTTACTACACGACGGCGGCAGGGCAGGACGGGCTCGGAGAGGAGGGAGGAGCCACCGCCGATGGCACACACCTGCAAGTCCACATGCCGGCGTCTCCTCCTCTCTGGTCGCGGCAGCAAGGCCTGGCGGCCTCCCAACACCGGCTGTGCTTGCACCTCACCGCATCAGGGCCAGCGCAGCCACCTCGATGCACTCGGCGGCCTCCCGCAGCGGGCCGCCTCTCCCAACGCCGGTGGCACGCCTCCACCTGCACGAGGGCGTACCTACGCGGGCGGTGGCAAGGCCGGCATGCCTTCACGCGCATCCGTGGTCGGCGGCAGGGCCGGCGCGCCCGCCTCCCACACGCGCGGTGACGGGCCACCTCCCACGGTCCCACGCCGACCGCCTCCAGCGGTCCGGGCTGCTCCGCCTCGACACGCGGCAGGCCGCCCTCTACTCACGGCGGCGGCGCGCCTCGGCTCGCAGTGGCTTCCTGGCCGGACGCAGGCGGACGAGCCAGGTGCAGGGGGGAACGGAAGCGGCGTAGTTGAAAACGGGAGGAGGCCCTGTCGCGACAGGTTGAAAACGGAGGCGCGGGTGAAAATGGAGGCCTACGGGTGGGCCGGCACAGCTGGACCATCCGATTCGTTTTCAATGCTTCAGATCGCTCAAATGTTTCATGGTGACATGCTATGGCAATGTTACTGAATCTGAGTCCGGGTGGGGGGCGGGGTTGTTGTGGTGTGGGGGGTGGGGGGGGGGGGGCGATGCGGACCGTGGCGAACCGGTGGGTGCGAAACCGGAGCGGCAAAGCGCAGGCTAGGCTCGGGTGGTGCGGCGGATCGGGTGCGGAAGGTGAGGTCGGGTATGGAATAGTTTATTCCATACCCAGGGTATCCAATAGAGCTACTATATATGCATTATGTATCTGTCTAACCTTCTAAAGCTGATGTCAAGGTTGATGCCGTAAACTGCCTTACAGCTGACAAAAGTTGCATCGATATGATCTTTAATTAGTGCAGACTACCACAGATTGGTGTTAAAGCATAGGTCTCTAAAAATGGTGAGAGTCGTGGTCCTGTAGTACACTCCCTTTGGCAAAGAGGAAGGAAGAAAATGGAATCAGGTACCAAAGAGAGAGCCAGAGGAAAAGGATCTTGTAAACAAAGACTGTGTCTCATGAAAATTGGTCTCGTACGTGGTCACACACACAGCACGTTCTTCCTTTTTGGAAAATTAAAGAGAAGAAAAGAAAATGGAATAAGTACCAAAGGTAGAGACAGGGGAAGGAAAACAGCATATGTATATAAACAAAGACTGTTGATGATCCAGATCATTCCAGAAGAGCACATGGCCAGTGCTCCCTTGTCCCTTGTGAGATCTGCTCTAGTAGCTCGGACCTTCTGAAATCTTTGTTGTCAACTTGGGCTGGTTATTGGGGTGCCCAAGTTAGAGTGTTCACGTGGACCGCTGCATGGCTGGACCAATTTGGTTTGGCTGACCAAGGAGTAAGCCTCATGGTCAGGCTGATTAGTTGCTGTGGCCGGATCTTCACAAAACGCTCGTGGCCTGCAGGATGCATTTTGTTTTGGCCCATGGCACATTACGCTAATAGATTGAGGATATCTTCCATTGTATACACATTATGCTATCCCAGGGCTAATCACCAAAGTTTGAGCACATGACCATTTAATTTTTAGTTGAACTCATTTCTAAATTCTTTGTGTTTATGATAATAGATTGCTATATAATGTTACAATTCTTAGAAATTATGGATAGATAAAGTATATAGAGAGAGGCATGGAGGTGCAACCCAGACTAGTGTGCGCGTCAAAGCCATGTTGGAGCCTCAGTCCATATCAATTTTGAGTCAAAGTTCTACGTATGCATGGAAACTTAAGGAGATAAGCTTTTCAATTACACCGGTGTCCTATCAAAATTCCTTATCAGTCAAAATTAATTGCCAAAACAATTGGGCATGCAAAATCAATCAAGGTGTCACATCACCGCCTTTTGGCCTGTTGGGCTATGTATCATTTCGACTTTCGAAGTTCATTAGGTATACGCCTGGGCTTTCTTCGTGGCCCCTAACACTTTATATTCTGGAGTCATCAACCAAATAAAGCATTGGAATTTCATAGATTACTCTATCATTGAACAACCGTTGTTTATCAATTTGTGGAAGCCTCAACTTGTGAGCTAATCTATATCAGCCATATTTCATATTGTGTTCTTTTTGTTCTTCTTGTTCTTTAATTCATAGGCAAAGATTAGCCAGAGGAGACATGATGTTACACGGATTGTAGGTTCTTTGTGATTGGAAGCTGGATCATGTATTTGTCAAGTCTCCACCAAATTGAGAGTCATCTTCATGTAATATAAGATTCGACATCTTTGTTTCCCTCACTTGCATACTCCTAGAAACCCTTAGCCAATCAAATTTGGATAGGACATGTAGTGACCATCACCGGATTTCAGGGCTTTGCCGAGTATCAAATTAAAACACTCGACAAAGGGCACTCGGCAAAGTCCTCTTTGCAGAGTGTTTTTTTCGAGCACTCGGCAAAGGATTTGCTGAGTGCCAAAAAATACTCGGCAAAGAAAAACACTCGGCAACAGTTAAAAATAAAAAACCCAAAAAATTGAAAAAAAAATCGGGGAAGGCCACCACCAGCTAGCTCTCGCCTACCCCACCCATGGTCTTTTTTACACAATTTTTACACACTTCGCGCAGACGGGATTCAAACCCACGACCTCTCACTCGCATGTCTCCTGCTCTAACCACTACACTACACTCTCACTTGTGTTTAGGTTCCGTATTAGTTCCTCATATATTATACTAAACCTAGAGTAAATTGCTTGTTTGAGGTCCTAAACAATTTCAAATCAAAAAGTTGTCAACTACAAAGTTTCATAATTTTTCGCGATCTACAATTTTCATTTAGGGAGATTCTCCATCCGATGTTGTTTACAAAATTTAAATTTTAAATATTTCAAATTCAAACATATTTTTCACAAGTTTTCGCATGGCAAGATGATTTCAAATAAAAAAGTTGTCAACTAAAAAGTTTTATAACTTTTTGAGATCTACAAAATATATTTTGGTCATTTCTCTATTAGTGGTCTTTTGAAAAAGTCAACATTACTATAACTTTGTCAATGAATTTGTGCATCCAACATTTGTTCGCATCCAACATTTGTTCGCAAATCTTATATATCTCTCTTCTACTTTCATGAAACTATATGAGAGATATGAGGGAGATGTAAATTTTGTGAACAACATTACTATAACTTTGTCAATGAAGAAATGACTGAAATAAAAATTGTGGATCTTGAGAAGTTATACAACTTTGTAGTTCAAAACTTTTTTATTTGAATTTGTTTAGGGCCTCAAAAACTGATAAGAAAAACTGTTTTACCGAGTGCTAGATTTCTGCCACATGGCAAAATGGTTTTTGCCGAGTGCCAAAAAAGAAGCACTCGGCCAAGAAGCCTTTGCCGAGTGTTTTTTTCCGGCACTCGGCAAAGATGTATTTTGCCGTGTGCCAGAAATCTGGCAGTCGGCAAAATTCTTCTTTGCCGAGTGCTGTGTGTTTTCGATTTGGCACTCGGCAAAAACCGTCTTTGCCGAGTGCCCGATAAAAAAATACTCGGGAAAGCCAAGATGGGATTTCTGGTAGTGCATGCACACGTGGGTCTATCAATTATTTCTCTCGTGATGTGCATGGTATAAGTATGTGATCCCTCGCCAATGAAATTTAGGCTATTGTTCTCATTTGTTTTCATCTTTTTAAAATTGGACAGCTTTTGTATGTAAGGTCAACATTTTGAATTATGTTAGCGCAACTGATGGTATCTATAAAAGTAAACATTCCCTCAGAAAAAAATAAAAGTAATCCCATGATTCATATGTTTTGGAATCATCGTTATGTACCGATATTTTTTATGTTGTATGTGTAGTTACAACTTAGGTATTAAGTGTGTTGATAGTTGTTCAACTACACATAAGTTCATGACTAGTTGAATATTTTGATAGATAATCTATATACAGCTTATATCCATCTATATGCATACTAACTATTTATGGTTATAACATCAATATTGATTATTGATCGCACTGACAACTAATTAATTGGTAGTAGGAATACAGGTTTGGGGTCACAGATCCAAAAAGTCATGCATGTCGATTAGAGCTATGGGGTTTCACCACTATAGGAAGAGTTATGGGGTTTCACGTGGAACCGTGTCATGTTTAATTCCACTATATAAAGGAGATGAAGAGAGTATATTGAGTGTGTTTGTTTGCTACTTAATTATTTAACCATTGACAAACACCATATGATACTGCTATGCGTTAGCGTGGCAATCGACCACTTAGTATGGATATTTTCAATCTTTTCATCGGTCATCTGTTCATCTATCTCGTCAAAACAATCTACTCCACTTGGCCCGTGTAGGTGGTAGTTTCTCCTACAAACAAACCCCATTATGAAGCACTTAGTTCTCCCCATCCAATGGTTTCTAATCCCTTCATTAGACTATAAAAAATTTGTTGATCCATGACGGAATGCTTTTGTTACAATTGCCCTGAAATCTGTCATAAAACGCCATCCATGATGGAAATTTTTGCTATCTATCGAGTGCCACAGATTGGTTTCGAGCCATCTATGATAATTTTTGACAGTCACAGATCCACTGGAAGTTAACTTAGCCGACTCTCTGGGCAGCCCTATAGCCTGTTAAGATATTTGCCATCATAGATTTGAATCGCCATGTGTTCGTCAATGTGGAAGCTCACATATCATCTCTGCCATGTAGGAATTAGCCTAGGTGTTTTGTGGCCCAATTAGGGTTTGCAAGAGCTTTAGGCCCATTTTACGCCCAACTGATTTTGTTGGGCTGATATGATTTTCTGGGCCTTTTAATGGACACGCAACCCAATTCAAATTGGGCTATTTATTTTTGAGCCCAACAAGAAATGACTGATACCAAAATAAAATATTTTTATCCTCAATTTGAGCCAAATTAATTACCAAAACATTATTAATTTAACACATGCTGTCATCATTCATAAAAAATAGTTCGAGATCAGCACATAAATATCCTGAGAACACGTTACAACCTTCACATCTCATAAAACATAACTAAAACATGTCCAAAAGCACAGGACAATATACCCCACAACCACCAATGCATTTTAGCCACTCCAGCATCAAAGTTCACATATGTTTGGGCCTAGCAACCAGACAGTATAGCAGCAGCAGATTTCTTTGCTTGAACAATGGTGAACGTGCATTGATTGTCAATGCAAAAATGAAAAAAAAATAGCAATTCTGTGTAGACAATATAAGCAGTCAAGCACTATCTAAATCCAAGCAATTCGTAGATAAGTTCCCTATCTCACTTTTATTTAAATAAAAAACAACAAGAACAATATATTTAGAATTAGTGTTCTTAGATACTATGCTTGATCCAACATGACACCTCAACCTGTTTTAGATAGCACTGCATAAAAAATTGCTTTCTAGTCATGTGCGTAGGGAAAACATTCTTGTTCATGACAGACGAAACCAATGTGACAACAGCTAACCATGTTTCAAAAAGTTTTTCCTGAGTTTGAAGTGAACTACACCCTTCACTCATTATAAAATTATCACAAGAAGAGCTTGTGCCAGCTAGCCACTTATCCAGTTACCCAATCCCTAACATGGGGATTTGGTCCTTTCTTATGAGATGGATAATGACAGCCTTTTTATTCCTATGACTTCAAGATATGCTATATAGTAGCTAATCATTTCAGTCCTGAAAAATTTTGATGAAAGAACTTGGAAGCATGGTAATGTAATGATTGGTACTACATTATTAAAAGATAAAAAAGTAGAATTAACAAATATTTTGAGATAGGAAATAATTTAAAATTGAAAAGTCACCAACATCAAAATTGTAGAACTTATCGAGATCTACAAATTTTGTTTTGGTCATTTCTCTATCCGGCTTTGTTCGAAAGATTCAAATTTGAAATTTAAAATATAAGAAGCTTGAATAAAATTCTAGGAACATAAATGATTTCAAACAAAAATGTCAGTCAACTACAAAGTTGTAGACATCATCAAGACCTATAACTCTGGTTTTGGTGCTTTTCTCCATATGATTTTGTTTGAACAATTGAAAATTTGAATTTCAAAATGTGAGAATTTCAAATAGAATTTTGAGATAAAAAGAATTCAAATGAAATTTTGTCAATAACAAAGTGGTAGAACTCATTGATATCAACAACTTTTGTTTTAATCATTTCTCCATATAAATTTATTTGAACAAAGTGAGATTATATGTCCTTCACAAATAGGAACACCAGTCACAAAACTTTGTGTGAGATGTGTCTATTTATGAACAATGTGTAGTAATGCCTTATCAAAATCATTTGATTTTTTTTAATAAAATGATGGTACAACAAAATCACATTGCCATGCAAGTTTTTAGATTTTTCTAAGAATTTTTAGATATTATTACATTTATTCTAAGGTAATTGAATAAAAAATTACTAATTTTTTCAGAAAATTCTTCAAATTGATGCAATCACAAATTTTGTTCAAATTAACATAATAACATATATTGGGCCTTTATGCATTCCATAATAATATAAAAAAAATAAAGTAGGACTATGCAACCTTTATGAATACAACTATCTCTCACTTACATAACAAAGAGTGAGATGTGTCTATTTTGGCATGGCAAACAATTTTGCAAAAGTAAATGGTTTAAAATGAAAAAAATGTCAACCAAATAGTTGTAGATATCATCAAGATTTACTACTTCTTTTTTAGCCATTTCTTCATCGCAATTTGTTTGAACAAGTAGCAATTTGAATTTCAAAATTTGACAACTTCGAATAGAATTTTAGGTTAGTACATGATTACAAATGGAAAAGTTGTCAACAATAAAGTTGTAGATTCATTGGGATCAAAACTTTTTTTTAGTCATTTCTCCATCTGACTTTGGTTGAAAAATTTTAAATTTGAATTTAATGATACTTGGACATAGAATCTAATTTTTAGGATTCATAATTATTTCAAAAAAAAGTCATCAACAACAAAGTAGTAGAACTCATCAAGATCTACAACTTTTATTTTGGTCAAAAAAATGTTTGGCTAAACCTTCATAATGTGCATTCTTCATTTACTTGATAATAGAAAAAACAGTGGGCCAAAGATGAGAGTTGGTCTCGAATTATAATACTCCCAAAATCTAGTTTTTGAATTCAAAAAATGATTTTATTAAAAAAGTGGTAAATAAAAAAGTTGTCGACTCGTCGAGATCTGCCGCTTCTCTTTTGGTCATTTCTCCATCCGAGCTCGTTTGGGTACTTCAAAATTTGAATTTTTGAATATGAGATGTTTGAAAATAATTTTGGATAGTAAATGAATTGAAATGAAAACGCTGTCAACAACAAATTTGTAGAACTAATTAAGATCTAAAACTATTATTTTGTTCACCCGAATTTGTTTTAACTATTCAATGTAAATAATATTACAAATAAAACAAAACTATTCTAGATTCAACACATAAGAGCGCAGTATTGTAGTGGTCATATGTGTGCCATTAGAATCTAGAGGTCCTAGGTTCAAATTCAATGTTGGCGTATAATTTTTTTATGACTGAGAAAACAACCAACAAATGGCTCCATGGCCACATCAACATGCGGTGGCATCAAATGTGGCATAGAGGCACCAAGACGAATTTTAGATGTCAGCAGTGTCAGTCCATGAATTTCATCATAGAATCTGTGCTCAAGGTTGGGATTCAAGAGAACCCATGTCTGATTCTGAAGACGGTACAAAAAATTAGTCACAAAAAAATCTATCATGGATGATCAACACTTTTCTTGTAGTGTTAAATACTAGCTCAAGTGGTTGTTTCTTTGCCTCTGTGTCAGTTCATATATACTGTTGATGGTAATTCCATCATGGCTTCACATAGTCAAAACAGTCAACAAAGTGTCATCCTTGGAGGCAACTGAGAATAACATGAATGGTTTTGGTTTAACTAGCTTGGTTCCACATGTACATGCCCTCTATTTGAATGTAGGAACAGTATCGATGAAAAGCCAAGCTTGAATCCCAGCTTGACACATTGGCCTACCTCATGTGTGGCCAATTGACAATTCAAATACATCTAGTCATTGAAAATTGATTTCTAGAAACGGATTTAAAACCATTCATAAAAATCACTTCTTCTACAATCGGTATCGATCATAGTAGCAGTTTTTTAAACCGACCCTAGAGATCGTTTTTTACCTCTAGCAAAAATCATTTGTTGTACTAGTGACTTGTTTCATATCATAAGTCATAATTTGAAATTTTGAACCATGTTTTTTCAGAAGAGATCAGGATATCGTGAGCACAATAATACTTTACTATTGGGGAAAAAATTCATCCAAAACACCATGTGGATGTACCATGCGGCATCTGATTTACCATGCATACGGATAAAATAATTTTGTGATCCACGTATCAGCTGCATAGTCCGCACCACGTATTGCTAAGGATGGTCAGCAACGTATTTTTTTTCCATTTACATTATTATTACAGGTGATGTGCATCTGGCCATCACGTAAAAGGTGGGCAAATTGCTACTAGCCGCGATTGCAAGCTTATGAATAGGTGTTTTTTAGGTCAAGGGAAGCAAAGGTGGATAAGAAGTGCAACGCTAAAATGGAGATATGTTCGCCATTTAAATTTCTTTATTGTGAATTTCATATATAAAGTTATTAATTATCATTTGTTATATCTATAAAATCCTTAATTTCATTTGGTCCTCCGCCATTGCGGGGAGCTGCCTTACAGCTGACAAAAGTTGCGGCGATAGATCTTTAGTGCAAGCTTTAATTTAAGCAGATGGAAAAAGCACCCCTAGTTTTGTTCGTGAACTTGTATTAGACGATGTAACTGTCTTCAATCAATAAAGCGTGTGTATGCTTTCAAAAAAAAGAGTACCAAAGATAAAAGTTAGGAGAAGAAAGCATAAAACAAAGACTAGGTCATCACACTACTAGAAAACGGGCCAAAGGTCCTGGCTAAAGGTTTATAGCCGGTACTAATGCCACGCATCAGTACTGGCTGCAACAGCAGCCGGTACCTTTGGCCAGGAGCGAGCCCAGGTAGGGCTTTTGGTACTGGGTTAAAGCACCACCCGGTACCAAAACTCCCGAATAGGCACCGGTTGGTGCCACCAATCGATTCCTATTCCACCATGGACATTTGGTAACCGGTGCCTAATGTACTGACAACGGCACCGGGTCTTGCGATGACCCGGTGCGGGCAGGTGCCTAGGGAAAAGGCACCGGTTGGAAACATCAACCGGTGCCGATGCCTAATATTTTGCACCGGTTGTTCTGCACCAACCGGTGCCTTTGTACCGCCACTATAAATATCACGCCCTCTTCCCCCTCCAAGCTGTCGTGAACTCACTGTTCATGGCAGCCGAGTGAGAGGAGGGGGGCAAAATTTTCAATTTTTTTTAAAAAGGTTAGTAATATTTTTTCCATGCTTTATCAAATTAAGTTTGTAGATGTAGTTAGCACTTGATTTAGTTTATACACATGATAAATATTTGTAGATGTAATTTGGACCCGATTTAATTTATAGTTTTATATTATTGTTATATAAATTATTAGACATAAGATAACTATTTATTTAGATGCAATTAGAAATTGGATTATTTTATTATTATATTAGGCATAAGATAAATTATTAGGTATAAGAAAACTATTTATTGTATATAATTTTGAGGACACTCCAATTTATTTCGTAATCAATTATTTATTTATTTAATTTATTATTTTACTTCCAATATTATTTAATAAATGAATTATGTTGACACTTGATTGATGTTAATAAATAAAATGTGAACGCAGATGAGTCGGCAATGGATGTACATGGCCGACCGGCGTTCAAAGGAGTTCATTGATGGCGTGCATGAATTCATAGAAATGGCCGAGAAACACAAGTACGGTGGTTTCGTTCGCTGTCCATGCAAATTCTGTAACAATGAGAATGATTACTCATCATCAAGAACCATCCACAGTCACTTGTTCAGTAGTGGTTTCATGCCGAATTACTATGTTTGGACCAAACATGGAGAAAGAGGAATTATGCTGGATAATAATGAAGAAGTAGAGGACAGGATTCCTGACTTTGCAGCAAAAAATAAGAGTACCAAAAATAAAAGTTAGGAGAAGAAAGCATAAAACAAAGACTAGGTCATTAGGTCGTGATGAACAAGATCGAGGAGCATCCATGCCACGTCACATGCATGTATGTGTCACACGCATTCTGTCACATTGACGATGCAGCGTCACCCTGACCCATCGGATCCATATGATCATGATTCCCAGCTCATGCACTTGATACCCATGCACCTGATACCTAACTTGGCATACACATACACGCGATGCCATTTTCGCCACCGACAACGATGGCTTCGGTCGCAGTACTGGACAATATATGATCAAGTGCAAAGATGGCAGTGCTCCCTGAACGGAACTAATGACACTCGAGACCTTGTAGAACTATACTGGTACGATGCTGCTTGCACTGCATGCAACGATGATCAGCAACGAGAAGTGCCTAGACAGCATTAGCGACATCAACAGCTACGTCGGTAACCTCACAGCATCCTACACCGACAAGAGCAATGAGCCCAACATGGTGGCAGCCTCCGTGATCATGTTCATGAAGGGAATCGGGTAGGCTACGCTAGAATCACTACCGCATATACCCAAAATACTTGCGAGTAGAAGATCATAGATCGTTACCACTAGACGCGCAGCGCAGCGGAAGAAGTCGCGCGTCGATGTAGAGGAAGTAGTCGATCACGTCCCACGAACCGAGCTCCTCTTACTTGATCCCAGCAGCCGATCAGCGCAACAGTCGCAGCAGCACCTCCACGGAGTTCACACGTACGGGGATGAAACGCCGGGCGTCGGTGTGCTAGCACCGCACGCACGGCATGGGCGGCGGCCGAGAGAGAGAGGGAGGGGCGGCGGCTAGGAGGTGGCGCAGCTCTCTGGTCGTCGCCCCCCTAGCCCCTCCCTCATATATATAGGGCGTACTAATGGGCTTCTATCTCATAGGCCCATTAGTAATCCTAATCCCTCTTGGATCAATATCCTCTTGGGCCTTTAAACCGTATTGTGATGATGGGCTCTTGGGCATATCACCAACAATCTCCCACTTGCACTAGAGACAATCATACAGGCAATCTTTCCAACATTCCAAACCCCTTAAGTGTGTGACCCGTTAGGTTCATGTGTAGGTGGTCGTGATCGGAAATCATTTCCGAATCACAAGTCAATAGCGGCACCTAGCAGGGCATAGTGACTCACAAATACACATAAATATCATATCGGCCGAACCATAGATATACTCATACACCGATCCCTTTGCCACACGATACCAGTCAAGCTCAAAGCGAGATGCGTGCCACCTTTGTGATAGCTCGACCATTCTCTCGATCTAATAGTGGATTCTATTCATAACTAACCTTTAGTCATCATGATTAACTCTTTAATCACTTTGGCATGGCCATGCACTTTCAAATCCAACTATCTCGAGGGGCCCAAGATATCTCTCCCGTTATCTAGGAGGGGCAAATTCCATATTGATCCGCTCACATCCCATTCCATGTTTCATGACACACCTGTAAGCTGCTTTTGTAACTACCCAGTCACGGAGTAGCGTTTAGCAGCCCCAAGATGCACCACTACACCCAGTGAGAAACAATGGCGATCTCAGGTCTAAGGATCCAGTAGGTATAACACTCAAGAACAACTGATGGCACATACAAAATAACAATCCCAACATTGTCTTGGAGTGGGTCAATCCAACACCATGTTCACTAACATGTGTCCACATCATTAATCCGATATCTCCATATCCATGATTCGTGAAACATGATCATCAATTAATGCATGTGCTAGTCTCAACATCGTTGTTGTCCCACACAACGACATAAACTAGGGATAATTTAGAATCATATCATTGTCAACAAAGAGTTTCACGAACAAGTCACATACTTAATAATCAATGTAAAAGTAATCATCCATGGAACAAATAACAATTATTTATCATTACATAAACATACTCATGACACAAAAATCTCCCACGCACACTAGAATCACTGATGTAAGTATCTAATACCCATAGATCTCATGTGCGCCTCATGCTTTGGTTGTGATAGAGGCTTCGTCAACGGATCAGCAACGTTTGAATCCGTGTGCACCTTGCAAACCTTCACATCACCTCTCTCAATAAAGTTACAGGATGAGGTGATACTTCCGCAGTATATGTCTGGACTTCTTAGTTGTTCTAGGCTCCTTTGCTAGTGCAACGGCACCACTATTATCACAATAGAGGTCCACTGGACTGGATGCACTAGGAACAACACCCAAGTCAGAAACAAACTTTCTGATCCAAACAGCTTCTTTTGCAGCTTCGGAAGCTGTAATATACTCGGCCTCTGTCGTCGAATCAGCCACCGTATCTTGCTTGGAACTCTTCCAGCTCACTGCCCCACCATTGAGGCAGAAAACAAAACCGGATTGCGATTTGGAGTCATCTTTGTCTGTTTGAAAACTAGCATCGGTGTAACCCTTTACAAGGAGCTCATCTTTGCCTCCAAATATTAGGAACATATCCTTAGTTCTTCTCAAGTACTTAAGGATACTCTTTACAATTGTCCAGTGAGGTTCACCGAAATCTGACTGATACCTGCTCGTAATACTTAGAGCAAAGGAAACATCTGGGCGCGTGCAAAGCATAGCATACATGATCGATCCCTATGGCTGAAGCATAAGGAATCGTACTCATCCTCTTTTGCTCATCAGGTGTCGTAGCACGCTGACTTTTGCTTAGAGTAATGCCATGTGACATTGGCAAGAAACCTTTCTTGGAATCTTGCATATTGAACCGATTCAATATCTTGTCAATGTACGTGTCTTGGCTTAATCCAATTAGCCTTTTTGATCTATCTCTATAGATCCTAATACCCAGAATATAAGCCGCCTCTCCTAAATCCTTCATCGAAAAACTCTTTTTCAATGAGGTTTTAACGGCTTCAAGCATTGGAATATCATTTCCGATCAGTAATATGTCATCCACATATAGGACCAGAAACACAAGTGCGCTCCCACTAGCCTTTTTGTAAACACAAGGCTCATCTTCATTCTTGATGAAGCCAAACCCTTTGACTACTTCATCAAAACGAATATTCCAACTCCGAGATGCTTGCTTCAATCCATAGATGGACCTCTGAAGCTTACATATTTTCCCAGTATTTTTAGGATCGACAAAACCTTCAGGCTGTGTCATATACACATCCTCACTTAGATGTCCATTAAGGAAAGCGGTTTTGACATCCATTTGCCATATCTCATAGTCATAATATGCGGCAATTGCTAGGAGAATCCGAACAGACTTTAGCATTGCGACGGACGAAAAGGTTTCCTCATAGTCAACACCTTGAATTTGTCGGAAACCTTTCGCCACCAATCGTGCCTTATAGATGTGAACATTTCCATCCATGTCTAATTTTTTCTTAAAAATCCACTTACAGTCGACAGGTCTTACACTGTCAATCTGATCGACCAAGTTCCAAACTTGATTATCATGCATGGATTTTAACTCGGATTCCATGGCTTCAAGCCATTTGTCGGAGTCGGGTCCCATCATTGCTTCTTTGTAGGTCAAGGGCTCATCATTTTCCATCAATAATACATGTCACTCCTCCGTAATAAGGAGGTTGAGCTTGTCAGTAGCGCGACGTGCCCTTATAGACCTTCGTGGGGCTGGTGCCTCAACTACGGGTTGTGCAACATCTTGCACATCCCGTGAATCTTCAGTGGGTGCTGAAACAGTTTCGGGTGTTTCCTTAATTTCTTCAAGTTGCACCTTGCTCCCACTAAATCCTTTTGAGAGAAACTCCTTTTCTAAGAAAACACCATTGCGAGCGACAAACACTTTGCCTTCCGCCTTATTGTAAAAATAATATCCTTTGGTTTCCCTAGGATACCCCACAAAGAAATATTTGTCTGACTTTGGAGTGAGCTTATCTGACATCAAACGTTTGACATAAGCCTCACATCCCCAAACTTTGAGAAAAGATAATCCGGGACGCTTCCCAGTCCATATCTCATATGGTGTCTTCTCAACATACTTACTTGGAACCTTATTCAGTGTGAACGCAGCAGTTTCAAGAGCGTAACCCCAAAATGACAATGGAAGATCAGCTTGGCTCATCATGGACCTAACTATGTCCAACAAGGTTCGGTTCCTCCATTCGGATACCCCATTCCATTGAGGTGTTCCGGGCGGAGTTAGCTGCGGAATAATTCCACATTGCTTCAAATGATCACCAAATTCAAGGCTCAAATATTCTCCTCCACGATCAGATCACAGAAATTTAATTGTCTTGCCTAATTGATTTTGTACTTCATTCTGAAATTCTTTGAACTTTTCAAACGATTCAGACTTGTGCCTCATTAAGTAGATATATCCATATCTACTAAAGTCATCAGTGAAAGTAATGAAGTACTGAAAACCACCTCTGGCTATTGAGCTCATTGGTCCACATATATCGGTATGTACAAGTCCCAACAAGTCACTCGCCCTCTCACTATGACCAGTGAAAGGCGTTTTGGTCATCTTTCCAAGCAAACAAGACTCACATGTGTCAAATGATTTAAAATCAAATGAGCTTAACAATCCATCTTTATGGAGTTGTTCAATGCGTTTCTCATTTATATGACCTAAGCGACAATGCCAAATAAAAGTGGGATTCAAATCATTTGGTCTAAGCCTCTTAGTATTAATGTTACAGACAGATTTTTCCTCAAGATCAAGAACATATAATCCATTCACCAATGAACAATGAGCATAAAAAATACCATTGCAAAAGATAGAACAACGTTTATTCTCAATTACAATCTTAAAATCACCAACTTCTTCCAAACATGAAGAAGAAATAATGTTCTTGCTCAAAGCAGGAATGCAATAACAATTATTTAATTCCAAAACTAATCCGGAGGGTAGAGACAAGTGGTAGGTGCCGACCGCCAACACCGCAACCTTTGCACCATTGCCGACACGAACGTCCAACTCGCCTCTTGCAAATCTTCTAGTCTCACTTAGACCCTGCAATGATTTGCAAGTGTGAATCATCGATCCAGTATCAAATACCCATGATTCACTAGAAGATAATGCAATATTTATTTCTATAACATTTATACCTGAAGTGGAAGTCTCACTTCCCTTCTTCTTCTTCTTTTCTTCCAAGTACTTCTTGCAGTTCCTAGACCAATGTCCCTTTTCATGACAGTGGAAGCATTCATCTTCAGAAGTAGGGCCAGATTTGGCCTTAGGTGCTGGCTTTAGCTTAGAGCCCGAGGACTCACCACCGGAACTCTTTTCCTTGCCTTTACCTTTGGGATTAGGAGGCGTCCAACGCTTCCTCTTTTTGTTCCCCTTCTGAATCATCATCACATGATTGGGATTCTTCTTAATGCTCTCCTCTGCTGTCTTTAGCATCCCATGCAACTCACTCAATGTTTTATCCAAGCCATTCATCTGAAAGTTCATGATAAAAGGCTCATAGCTCGCCGGGAGCAACTGGAGAATAACATCAGTAGCCAAGTCTTGGTGAAGTTCAGAACCAAGTCTGTCCAAAGTCTCAATGTAACCAATCATTTTGATCACATGAGGACTGACTGGGACTACCTTCTGCCAGCTTGCACGCAAACAAGGACTTTGAGATATTGAACCTCTCAGTCCTGGCTTGGTTCTGAAACATCCCACGCAGCCCCTCGATCATGGTATGAGCATCCGCATGCTCATACTGCTTCTGCAGATCATGAGACATGGTGGCGAGCATCAGACAGCTAACATCAAGTGAGTCATTGCAGTGCTTCTCATAAGCTATGCGATCAGCAGCAGTTGCATTGTCAGGGAGATCATTAGGATATGGCTGCTCAAGAACATACTCCTTTTTCTCTTGCCTGAGAACAATTCTCAGGTTGCGGTACCAATCAATAAAGTTTGTTCCATTCAACTTTTCTTTCTCAAGAACAGAACGCAAATTGAAAGCGGAATTGTTACTGGCAGACATGATCTACAACATTAAAGTAAAGCAAGATTTCAGCACTAAGTTTATGTAAAGACTTTCATTAACTGATTTAACAAAAGGACAACCTACTATATCAAAGTCATCTTCCCTCTAATGACATATAGTGGTTCAAGATCCATAATCACTAAAATTCTAGTGAGCTTTAGCATCACGGTTAGAAAAGTAGTGATACAGGTAAGTAACAAATTACTAATCACATCTCTATGCGACTCTTGTTTGTTGGGTGGCATCCAATGCCCCGGCCCCAATCCTATGCCTTAAAGACCAATACTATGCTTGTGAATGTCCGACATCCACCCTATACAAAAGTGATAGCTGAGGGTACTCTACTTTGGTAAACCTACCACACAACGATCAAAATTTATAGGTGCAGCTATTGGTAAAAGGCATCAAAACTCAACCTTTTCTGAGGGAAGCTATTCTATCATGATTAAAGCATCCACCATATGTAAAAGCATGAAAGAATAGTATGACAGGAAAATAAATATCACAGGCATATAATCATATTATATTGTGAATAGTATGGCCTCTTGCATCACAATGGGCTCCATCGCCATGGCTCCAAGGTGACCTCCATTGCCATCCGTCCTGTCTTGTGGTGATCATCATCGCCTATCATGATTGAAGCCTCCAAAAAAGAAACAGAGTTTAGAAGAATGGAAGTGATATGGTAGAGATGATATGCATCATACAGAATTAGCTGAGAAACAAACATACAAGCTGAAGGAAGAAACTGAAGGGGCGCCAGGTGTGTGGGGTGGGTTGAGTGCTAATGTAGTGCTATGGGGATCGGAACAAATCGAACAACTATACTATGCAGGCCCCAATGGAAGAAGGTATATGAAGGGAATCGGGTAGGCTACGCTAGTATCACTACCGCATATACCCAAGATACTTGCGAGTAGAAGATCATAGATCGTTACCACTAGACGCGCATCGCAGCGGAAGAAGTCGCGCATCGATATAGAGGATGTAGTCGATCACGTCCCACGAACCAGCGCAGCAGCCGATCAGCGCAGCAGTCGTAGCAGTGCCTCCACGGAGTCCACACGTACGGGGATGAAACGCCGGGCAGTCGGTGTGCTAGCACCGCACGCACGGCATGGGCGGCGGCCGAGAGAGAGAGGGAGGGGCGGCGGCTAGGAGGTGGCGCAGCTCTCTGGTCGTCGCCCCCCTAGTCCCCTCCCTCATATATATAGGGCGTACTAATGGGCTTCTATCTCATAGGCCCATTAGTAACCCTAATCCCTCTTGGATCAATATCCTCTTGGGCCTTTAAACCGTATTGTGATGATGGGCTCTTGGGCATATCACCAACAGTTCACCCTCACCGGGCTCTTCTTCAACCTCAACCTCTTCAGCGGCATCACTGACACCAGCGCCATCCTGGACCCCAAACTCTGGCTCTTCCTCTCCTCGGCGCTCTCCTTCTTCCTCCCCGTCATGTCCTACCTCTTCTCCGAAGCCAAGAACAACCATAATGCTGCTGACCAGTACTACACCAACAAGAGGGGCTCTGCCTACGTCGCCGACCTCTCTCTGAGGGCTGGCATCATCCTGGCAAGGATGCTCCTGGTGGAGCTCCTGCGCAAGAAGGTGGACAAGATCCGCATGTGCGGATACTCCGGCTGGGAAGCCTCGTCTTCTTTAACAGTCAAGAGCACCGGCCGGAAGGCAGTGTTCGCCATCCTCTGGATCCTCTGCGCCACCCGCATGCTGCAAAGGATCGCCTTCACCGAGTTCGGGAAGCGGTCCTATGCCCATGCCAAGAACCCCCGCCTCATCAGCTCGTACATGGCCCAGATGCTGGAGCAGCAGTAGGAGGAGCCTCGAGCTGCTATCGGTGTTGCTAGAGACGAGGTGTTGAAGGAGTGCAACTACATCGTCATGGGAGAAGAGATGCTGGTGGACATCGAGCCCACCAGCAGATGGCTACAAGCTGGACAAGAAGGCCAGCTCTCGAGGCTATGACGACGGCGGCGGTGTTGTCCGATTGATCAGAGAAAACGATGGCATCGTCACCGTCGGACAAGTTTTTCACCTCCCTAGAGCAGATCCAACGCCTGAAGAGGATCTGCCTCTTGTTCGCTCTCTTCAAGCTGCTGCACCGAAGGTTTGAGCTGTTAGTTTGATCTCCACCGGGCCAGTCCAACGACTGGGCCAACCTTGACTCGCGTCCTGATCAGGGACGCCCAGCCCAAGATGAGGCTGGTGGGCCTCCGTCGCACAGCCCTATAAAGTGGAGGTGGGGATTAGAGGCTCTGGTCACGAGGTTCGCCGCCGCTACAGTTCCTACCATCCTAAGCCCTAATCCGATCTAGAGAGGGGGGTTGTCAGCGACGGGAAGCTCCACCATGCCGCGCCGTCGCCGCCACTGGCTCGCCGTCGACTACAACACCGCCAACCCTGCACCACGCCGACACCGCCACCACGTTGTCTCTGCACTGCGCGTCGCTGCCCTAGCGCAGAATGCCACCGACGAACCTGCAGAGGCTACCAGCGAGGTATTTCTTCTACAGAAAGGGAGTACAACCCATCGATCTACTCCTAGTCGATCTAAAGAGTATAACAATGGTATCAAGAGCTAGTCTAGTGTGTGGATCGAATTGGGAAAGACGATTCGACGCCGAATCGAAAGAAAACAGAGACATTTCGATGCAAATCGAAGAAAAGAACTCAAACTAACCCTAGGAAAAGAAAGAGGTGCGGCGAGACTCATCTGGGTCACACCGTCGCCGCCACCGCCGGCAGTCGCCGCACGAGAAAGTCCTCATCAGGCGCCGGCTCACCAGCACTCGACCGCCGCAGTGCGAGCAGGGCACCCCAAGGAGCTGCTCCGCCGGCGTGTGCGCTTCGGGGCAAGGGCCCCATCGCAGAGCGCGCACGCCGGAGAGGGGGCCTGCGGCGGCGCTAAGTTTTCTCTGGCCGCCACGGGTGGACGCCACTACTTGCTCGCCTATGTGCGCTGCGGACAGAAAGAGAGGGGAGGAAAGTAGAAGGGTCGCTGGCCGTCGGCCTGTGGCCGGACCCAGCCGTGCGCCGGCAAGGGCCGGTGACTGCGGCGCCGCCGGATCGGACCGGGAGAGGACTAGAATGGAGGCTAGGGTTACGGAGTCGGGCACCAGCGGCCGATGGGATTTTGTCCCCACGAAATGTGCGCTCGGCCGTCCATCGCGATGGACGGCCAGGAGCCGCGGCAGCAAGTAGGCCGAGCGGGCGGACTGGGCCGTGAGCACGAGTGTGGCCCGCGTGCGGGGGTGCTCTGCCACGCGGGCCCAGGCGGGTACTGCGCGGGCTGAGTGCTGCTGGACAGCGCCGAGCGAGCGGGCCACAAGGCCGCACGGACCTTTTTGCAATGCTGCGCAGGCCAGATGTATAGTGAAAATTTAAGAATTATTCTTATTCTTTTCAGAAGCCCTTTTTATGATAAGTTTTGTATAGTTTTATCTCTATTCAAATTTGAACCAACGAGATAATTTGTATTAGAGAATGGTAAAGTTTCATAGTGATGATGCTTCTGAAAATGAATTTTTCATGTTTCCGCTGCAAAGTAATAGTTTCATCCTCTATTTAAATTAGAACCAACGGGACAATTTAAATAGAGGAGAAGAAAGATATTGGTTTAAAGTTAATTATGATATTGTTATTTTCTGACCAACGTTGATGATAACAATATTATAATTTTATTGTGATTTTAAGTTCAATGTTAATTCTCTGACTTTTTTGCATCAAAGTGATCAATTTTTGTTTTGGCACCATTATGATGTTGTCATTTTCTGACTAAAGTTGATAATGGCAATATTATAATTTTTATTCTAGTCATGTGTTCTATTTCTGCCCAACGGTGATATAGAATTGAAAGAAAAGGAATGTTGTATGTTTTAATTTTGACCAACGTTAAATTAAGACATACAATTCTTCCCAAGTAGAGAGAAATTAACAGACAAAAATTGATTCCGATCAACGCTACAGATAAAGTTTTGAGGTTACTCAGCTGTATAGTTGAGGTTAAGAAAGAAAAGTGCTCGTTCCATTCTGACTTTAGTTGATATGGAAAAGGGATGCAACTGTTTTCGAGAGGTTTTTGGTTTTTCTCTCACTAAAGTTTTTGTAATATAGAGATTTGTTAAATTTTCTGATTAAATTGGAACCAACGGGAAGATTTAATCAAAAAATAAAGTATATATGCATGTTTTAGTCATTGTGACCAAAGTTTCTTCGTCCTTCAACAACAATAAAGATAATGGTTGAAATGACTTTGATGCATGTTCAATTTGACCAACATTGAATTAAACATGTATTACCAATGCATTTAAAGTTTTATACCGCATGTCGGAAAAGGTTTTGGCACTTGTGCCATTCATATCCTGCATGACAGGAAAAGTTGTGATGACTCATGTGCTGCTTGAGTATCACATAAAAGTGAAGAAGTCTGGGGGAGCTTTTAAAGCTATCCCAGCAATTATCATGCACTGTTATAGTGACATGTTGAATACTGACTTGGAAAGAGTCGAAAGACAAAAGAAACTTGTATGCGAACCAAGATTGCAAGCATGACTAGCAAAAGTATAGCATAATGAAGAACTTGATGAGTTCTTGAAAGTGCAACAAATCAAGACCTCTGAGGAGCTCTTGAAAAAGGAATAAGGAAATAGTACTCCCATTATTTTGTATGACTTGGTCATATGAATAAAGTTCTAGTAATGAAAGGCTCCTCGTTCACATTCACAAGTGTTAAAAATAGTTTCGAAATTATGGCAGCAAAGTTTGTGCCATATTTCGAGGGTGAGAAAGATTAGAAAGACAAAAAAATTAAAATTTAGAGAGAATTTTCCCCGCAAAGTTAAATGTGATGCATTTTTAAAAGTAAGGATGATCTATTAAAGTGAATATGACCGAAAAGGGAGTACAACGGTCATAATGTTGATACCCTAACCATAAAAAAATAGGAAGAAAGTTGAGCATCAAAACATCCGAAAGAAAAGGTGGTAATTAAAGCAAGGTGGTGCTTAAAGCACCCTTTGAGCCTCAAAACATCCGAAAGAAAAGGTGGTGCTTAAAGCAAGGTGATGCTTAAAGCACCCTTTGAGGCTTGTAAAGAACAAACCCAAACAAAAGTTTGAAGATATTCCATCTTTGCAATAGATGGGATAATCTGGGGGAGTAAAGTATGCTGAGAACTAAGGCTTGAAGAGAAGTGGGACTGTATTTTCACTCCTATGATTCAAGCACTGAAATTGTCTCAACATATGTTTTGACGTTGTATGAATGTCATAAATTGAATTGTCTCATTCATTGACGTGGCGAGAAGCCATGGAAGATATAATGAGACCTAAAAGTTCTAAATCTATTTTGGAACATGGAATAAGTTTCTAATGGAGCCAAAACAGTAGGCTATATTCAGTCTACAAGATTGAAACGTGACTCCGGAGGGAACATCAAAAGTTGCTAAGAACAACTTATGGCAAAAAGTTTTGTTCAAAGAAAAGAATAAGTTATAATGAGACATTTTATTCAGTCTCATGAAAGAATTCTTTTAGAATCATAATGCAATTGATGGCATACTGCTTTTAGAATTGCATCAGATGGATGTTGGAGCAATATCTCCCGACGGAGATTTGCTCAAGAAAGTATATACATGACATAACCAAGTGGTTCTTTTTGTTGTGGAAAGAAAAGAACATCGGAATACCATCTGATGAAATCCGATCACTGAATAGTGATATTTAAAATTTTATGAGAACAAAGAAAGTATTGGATTTTAAGTAAAGCTCAAGATGACAAATTGTAAATATGCAAAGTTCAAAGATGGTGTTTGCACATGCCATTTTCCATCTGCGTGCTTTGCCTTTAATTTCCAGCTTGCTTGGTGCTAGTGTTGTTCTGCCTTGCGACAGTGTGTGTTTTGGGTTTGGCGTGCTAGCTTTCCTTCCATGCATATGAAGAAAGCTTATTCCATCACCTCCTTTCGATCAGGGGGATGTGAGTTTGTATTGGCTGTGCATTATGTATTATGAGCATCACACACTACACAGTATTAATGTGTGTGATTGCTTAATAATTATCCAATTCAAAAGGTGCTTCTGCTTTCACTTCTGTACTTTACTTATGCTTTCATTTCATTACTAGATAAATTACCACTACAACATAAACACATATCAATGTAGCCTATATATCATTGCAATTGCGGTGATTAGGAATCACTACCAGTGTTACAACATATAAACACATATCAATTGAATTGACTCGCGTCTTCTTCCCCAATCGTGACTCTACGGTCGAGTACCTCCTCGGTGCTGGGAGCGCATGGTGCCGAGGCGCACCGGCTCTTCACATGGCACATCGCCACCAGCAGCATGGAGGTGGATCGCTATCCGCAGACGATGAACAGCACCACGGAAGGAACAACCTTCAGCAGAGTGGCCATTGTGTTGTCCTAGCTCGAAGCTCATTGACGGCCCGACGCTGACCCCCGGTGATGATTGCAGCAAACTTGTGCGTGACGGCGTAAAGCTAGGGAAGTTTCTGATGACAGACGAAGTAGCTGCTAATAAACGGTGGAATGTGTTGGCGGATGTGTGGATGGAGCTCGTCATCTACCTAGCGCCATCAAGCGAGCAGGAGCGTGTAATGGGGCATGCTGAGGGAGCCCTGGTGCAAGGAAGCAAGTTCAGCACCGTGCTCTCGGCGCTTACCACCCACACATCACGTGTACAGGCCACCATGTCCATCTGCAAGGATGAGGAGCGATCGAGACTATTGACACATAGAGACACAACTGCAAAATTGACCTTCAGTGCCGCCGCCATCAGTGTCGGATTTTTTGAGCTGCCACTGATGACCCTTCACTGCCGGTTCCATGCTTCAAAAACCAAAAATTATCTTGGCTATCCAGCATCCGGCAGTGATAGACGATATCACTGACGGCTATAGCCACGAACCGGCAGTGATTGAACGTTGTAACATAACTACTGGTTCTTGGCATGAACCGGCAGTGATATACAATTAACCGTGATGGGTTGTGGCTTCGCCGGCATGTCGTGTAATCACTGTCGGTTTGTAGCTTAACCCGCCACTGAAATACAGCTCCTTTATGTACAGGGACCATACAAATATTTTTACAGTGTTTTTGAGAATACATGCTCTTCGATTCAATCAGTTGCATTGGGTCTAAATCTACATCTAAATACCAACACATAATTAGTTTTTTTTATCAATGATTAAGAACCTAAAATCATGTCCTCGATTGCTCTCATCTTCTTTGTTTTCAAGGCTCTGTTTGAACCCTATTTTTGCAGTTTAATATACTTCTAGCTACTCGATGACGTCCAGTTCAAATGAGTATTGCAACGGAAGATCCTCTCTAGAAAAACTCACTAGGGTGATGATGATAACAATTCATCTTGCAATCAAAACGATTACTATCCAAACAACTGTTAATGTTGCACGTATTTATTTGTAAGAATCGGGTCAAAAAAAACTTGTCGCACGTGAACCGGACACAATCCCAGATTTTAAGCACAGGGATTTGTTAAAACACATGGAAAATAGAACACCAACACAGAACAATTTAACATAAGTCTGGCATCATTCAAATATATAATATACATAAAAAAGGGTCTAGTTACTCCTCCATCTCGCCCTCTGCCGCCGGTATCCCCTCCGAGAGGATATCTGCAAAATCAGCCACCTTGGGGGCGTAGTGGTTGATCTTCTCATCCAACGGTGGCGGCAACGTCCTCAGACGATGGTCTGCCACCATCTGGTTCAGCGTCTTGAAGGCGTGCTTGAGACGCTCTATGGCGAAGGCCCTCTCCACGACGGCTGCATAAGGCTGGCTCCAACGGTGCCCCCTATCCCTCCCCCCACCCCATATCAGGGGAGCTATAGGGGAAATCCGATCCAACGGTTCCCCCTATAGCTCCCCCTATATACGAGGGGAGTTGAAACTCCCCCCATATATAGGGTGAGTTACAACTCCCCCTATATCTCTAATCACATTATTTCTTCGCGATATTAATTCCGTTTGAGCCCCGTAACACGATGATAATGCGTATTATAATAGTACAAATATTGTATGATTTTTTTAAATTCAAAAACGTGAAATAAATAGTTAGTTAATGAGTGATAGTATATAGGGGGAATAGATATAGAAGGAATAGTTATAGGGGGAGGAATCTTTTAGAGGGAGGTAGTAAAATATAGTAGAAAGTACATATAGGGAGAGTTGGATGGGGGGAATGGTTGGAGCAAGCCAAGCGGGATTCTCGGCCGCCATCCCCAGCTGCTCGGCCAAGTTGTCCACCATTGATGATCAGAAAGTGGTTGGGAGAGAGATAGCACGTGTGACTGCATGGGATTATGGAAAGAGATTGAGAGCGCTCCATGATCAGAGATGGTGTATAAGGCTAGTCTCAGTGGAAGTTTCATGGACACAGTTATCTAGACTGAGAACTAGGTAACTGTGCCAGATGAGTTTTATGGTGATGAAACTCTCTTCACATCCTATGAAACTCTCTTCACATCCTATGAAACTCTATCATTCTCTCTTCTTGTCATGTAAGTAAAAGTGTTGGTATTTAATGTCATGAAACACTCCATGAAACTCCCATTGAGACTAGACTAAGTAGTTGTTACCCGTGGCTGTTCACATCCAAAAGGAGAACAGCGCCATCAAGTGCCGCCACTTGGAACTCGAACGGCGACCGGCCAATTCGAATTCCTCGAAGGTTGCGTCCGCGTTTCCCATGAACGACGACTGACCAATTCGAATTCCTCGGCTACGATTCCCACAGACGGCTGCGCTTCGCATTCGTCGGCTGCATTTCCAAGGTGGGTGACAACCAGGCCCACCGGCAGTGATGGTAAGTAATCACTGCCGGGTGCTATAAGGACCGGTAGTGATGGTAATCAGTCACTGTAGGGTGCTATATGGACCCGGCAGTGATAAGGATTCATCTCCAAATAAATGAAAGAAACAAAATCTACCACTATGAAATAACTACTCTATCACAGTGGTCAAGGCAGGGGTTTGAGTCCCCACTTATTAAACTTTTTAAAATTTTAAAGTATTAATTAAGTCACCCTACATAAAATCAAATAAATATCAAAAGGCTTCCTCTTTTCCTCTCTTTAATTTGATGACTAATAACAAAGACTTTACAACATTGAAACTAAGTATACAATAATAAATACCTATTCGCAGACAGGTCAATGTTACAATCAAAGTGTACAAACCCATTATAATTTAACCACCTCAGTAGAACTCTTCTAGCATCTAGGGTCGAAGAATCGCCGAGATGGGTCGATGAATCCCAAGGATGTAAGGGTCCTGCGGGACGCTCCAACAAGGCAGAGGTGGAGGTGGAGCCAACGGTGGCACGTCGTACTTTTTGGGGTTGCATTAGTGCAGTAGTCCCCAAGCAGACATGCCCTGCACGTGCGATGGCTGACTCTGGATATACAGTCCAGAGCCCACAGGATCGGATGGCTCCGTCAACCTAGTGGCCTCTCCAACCTTTGCCATTCCTCAATCTTCAGTAGGACTCTTCTAGAACCTCTTGTGTGCATGCATAACAATATCTGTACGTGGAGGGCTTTCTCCCACAGAGCGGCCATATCTATGTGCATAAAAAATTGGCAAATCACAGAAATGTGTTAGAGAAAATATATAAAATAATGTGAAGATTTACACATTAATTCATGATAAAGATCACATATACCATCATAAAGATCTTACACAAAAAATTACATATATGATAACAAAGACCTTGAAAAAAAATTACATATATGATAACAAAGACCTTTCTTTGAGAGGGTCAATGTTAAGATCAAAGTGTACAAACACATTAAAATTTAACCACCTCAGTAGAACTCTTCTAGCATCTAGCATCGAAGAATCACTAACGAGGCAGTCAAAATGAGCGTCGCCTGGAGGTTATGGGATTGTTAACCAACGCACTGCCTCTGTGAATGGAACACCCACCGGTGCCATATCTGGATCCAAAGTCCAAAGTGACACCGGAGATCCATAATCCCGGAGGTTGTGGGATTGTTTATCCACCTCCTCTCCAACCGGAGAAGGCCATGTCTCTCTGGACATACAGTCCAGATGAGCCCACAATCCAGAGGCCACAGGATCGGATGGCTTCGTCAAGATCACTGCCGCTCCAACCTTCAGCGTTACTCTATCTTCAGCAGGACTGTTCTAGCACCTCTTGTGTGCATCATTTTGGTGGACTATGATGCATAACGATATCTGTACGTGGAGGGCTTTCTCCCACAGAGAGGCCATATCTATGTCTATAGAAGTTCGACAAATAACAGAAAATGTGTCATGGTACATTGCAAGAATCATATATATATATATATATATATATATATATATATATATATATATATAAAGAATACATCAAGATCAATTAGGTTTCCATATAACCAATTACTCCCTCCATTCTAAATTATAGATTATTTTGATCTTTTGTACATAGTATTTACTATGCATCTAGTTATATGCAACTTCTAGATATATAATATATCGAGAAAAGCTAAAGTGGCGTACAAATTGGGCCACGGTTTAGGTGGCACCATTAGTACTATGTCGTTAAGGCGGTGATTCTGCTCACACTAGACATAAGCTAACCAGCCAGCAGTACTGTTTTCTCATACTAAATCAGCACCAGCCACCAGCCAGTCAGCAGTACTGTTTTCTCATAACAAATCAGTACCAGCCATCAGCCATAGCCAAGCAAACACAGCCTGATGGGACGTGAAGCTAGTGCTATCGATCCGTATAGGCGGCGCCCATGGTCGGGATCATGAGGCCATGGTGAGGTTGACAGCGGCAGCGGGCCCCTACTGGCATCCAGGTACATGAATCCTTGCTCGAGTGGTCAATAATCCTGATCTTTGCTTGTCCTCTTTAACCAAACGAGAGTTGGAAATATTTTTTTCTTGCTTGAGATTGAATGCTTATGCTTTGTTCTTGCTAGCAGCCTGTTTCTTGTGTGTGCTCTATGCAGTTTGAGTGCGCATGGCCGTGAAGCTTTCTCCACCCCGGATGATGGGTTCGGCGGCTGCGGCCACAAGAATTGCGGTGCTTGGAGGCATGGCCATAGTCACCGCAGAAATTGAACGCCCTTGTGTTGTTTCACATTCTGGGAACACCGTTTCGGAACGGAAACGCAGGGATATTTTTCATTCCTGCAGTGTAAAAATGTATCTCAAATGTTGTTCCTCGTTCCACATTTCTCGATCCGTAGTTTGGAGGACTTCGGTGACTAGTTATGGGCATGGCAACACCGCAGCCACGATCGACGCACATGCATGGCAGCGTGGACCACGGCGTGGCAGAGTTCCCAAAGGCATATGGTGGCATAGATGTCCCACGGGCATGGCGCAGCAGGCTGGAGGTCCCCAAGCATTCTCATCCACCAGCGGCTTGCCGCATGCTAACCTGTTCCATAAAAATACCCTTTAAGGCGCGGCTGATGACATGTGCCGGTTTTGTTCTGCCGCGGCCATGCTTGCCGGCCTGAGTGATGCTGTTAATGTGCAGAGCATGGCCTGTACGTAGCCATATCTCGGTCCGTCATGGTTCATGGAGATGAGCAGAGACAAAAATGATAGGACTTTTTTTAGATTACACAGTACAATTCAGACACTCACAACGCACGCACACTCACACCTCTATGAACAAACGTACGCAAACCCTACCCCTATGAGCATCTTCGAAGACTGAGCTGACAAATCCTCGAGATTGACGAAGTCACCACAGGCGCCTCGCTGTCGACGGGAACGTCGCCTACCACTTAATGCACAATGCCGTTAAATCCTAAAATATTTCCTCCCATGCTGTAACACCCAGGAAACTACGGACGGTCCGCTAAGGAGCGGCGGACGGTCCGCCAAAGTAATGGCGGACGGTCCGCCAAAGTAATGCCCAGATATTTATTTGGTTGTGGGCCCGATCGTCATCTTCTCCTTCCTCCTCCTCCCATCGATCAGAGACGAGCTCCGCTCATCCGCTCGCTCCGCCATCACCCCTTCCTTCGATCTCCCTCCTCCGGCCACCATACCTCGATTCTTTGTGCGAGCATCTTCCCCAGCACCTCCTCCACATTCCCCAACCCCCAGCCCAGCTTCTCTCGGCCGGAATCACCCCCGCCACCGCCGATCACCATTGGAGCCCGCTTGAAGCTTTGCTCCACCGTCGATCCGTTTCTCCGGTCATCCTCCGCCCCGAACCGACTGCGAGAATGGATTCGTGGTGAGTTACTTGTGTTCCCTGGCCTTTTTCCTCTCCTGTTGTGCGCCGCCGCCACCACCGCACCTGCTGCCACCTATCGCGTGATGTCAAAGAGGCGAACCGCGCATGGTCCGCCCAGGGGGGCCGGACAGTCCGCCAGTTAGATTAGGGTGGGTCCAGAGACGTCATTTTCTCTGGTGGGTCTGCAAAAGTGAACTGCGGATGGTCCGCCAAGGAGGGCCAGACAGTCCGCAAGTTAGGTTAGAGTTTGTCTAGAAACGTTGTGTTTCTGGTGGTCCCGCGTAGATGAACGGCGGACGGTCTGCCAAGGAGGGCCGGACAGTCCTCAGGTAAGTTTAGAAATTGTCCAGAAATGTTGTTGTTTCGGGTGAGTGGGCAGAGTGAACTGCGGACAGTCCGCTAATGGGGAGCGGAAAGTCCACCGTAGAGCTTAATTTTCGTCCAGAGACGTTGTTGGTTCTGGTGAGTTTGCAAAGGTGTACTGTGGACAGTCCGCTACCGGATCGCAGATAGTCCGCAGTATAGTTGTGGGTTTATCCAGAGCCGTTGGTAGTCTGGTAGGTCGGCAAGGTTGAGCTGCGGACAGTCCGCTGCCGCATAGTGGACAGTCCGCCAGCTAGTTCATTTTGAGTGTGGTTTTTTTGTAAGTAGGGAATTTTACCTATGCTAATTTGTGTCATATGCTTGTGCAATAACTGGCATTTCATATATATTCATGCATATGCATTATTGCACTTCATTTAGGTACGCTAGATGTACACGTGTGACGTGAAGCACGCGGTATTGGAGTCGACCCACAAGACTGTGTTCGACGGATATCGCCAGAAGATGGAAAGAACCGCTGAAGCTACCAAAGATCCGGCCCAAGGTCAGAAGGGCCCAAGGCCTTGCTAGAGTTAACACTAACTTAGTGTCACCCTCAGGCAAGCCCCGGTGCATGTCCTACTATTTCAATTTATGAATCACTATATATGCTTATTACTTGTGCATTATGTTTTAGGAGTTGTTTGAAACCTTAGTTGCATGATCCCTAGGTTTCCCTGGGCCTTATACTAGTATGTGTAGGTCGGTAGCACTGCTATGCTTAATAGGTCTCGGTAGAAGTCGTGTGATATCCTGTTACTCATGAGATATAGGATATTTTAGAGTCGAGTAATTTCCTGTTACTCACGAGATATAGGATATTTTAGAGTCGAGTAATTTCATGTTACTCGCGAGATATAGGATGTCTCTATAAATTGAATATATGGAATATTAGAAGATGCAGGAAAGAAAAGGAATTGGAGACCGGGCGGGAAATGTTTAGCTCCATCTGTGTCGGTTAAGGACCGTACCATTGTCTGGCCCAGCTGATCGAATTTGATATTGTACTAACCGCATGCCGGAAGTAGGAGGCAGTCGAAACCAGTAAGCCTAGTACTGCCTTGCTTCGAAAGTACAGGAACCCGCACCCAACTCCTAGGGTAGTCGAGTGGCCGCAGAGAAAGGGGTTGCATATGTTTACTTTTGGTGGTCTCACGTAGGGCTCGGCTGACTATATGTCATTGGGCTGGTTCCTGTAGTTCGAGGTGGGGAGGGGAATGGTTGGCGTGTGTGGTCCGACGGGGCTTATGCGTGCCTTGTTAGTTAGGTCCACCTTGCAAGGTTAAATCGGATTGATTCGCCGTCAATCGCTCTCGGATATGAGCAACTTGATTGCAGCACCACATCGTAGTGATATAATATGGAATATGGATTATACATTTATGATGATGGTTACATTGAATTATGGTATATTTGCTCTACCCTGTGTGCTCTAGTTCGTTTAGGCAAATATTAGATTATAGTTAATCTATATAGAACCTGGAGCTAAAATATTGAAAATAAGGATCCATTTTTAGATGTTTTTTCTGCAAAATAAACTACCAGCCAAATATCTTGCATGTCTAGATATGTGAGCTAAGTATACCCAATAGTCGGGTAAGTCTTGCTGAGTATTAGTTGCTCAGGGTTTGTTGTTTACCCTATTTCAGGTATAGGAGCTAACTAGGTTTCACATCGGTGGGCTCGATGTGGCAAGTCTTCACGTCTCGGTAGTTCTCGACTTGTTTATTTTGTTTTATTTACTCTCTAGTAAAAATGCTTTGTAAGTTAGATTCTCTTCCGCCGCTATCTTTTTTTTGTAAATTTTAAATTTAAAGCTGCTTTGTAAAAGTCTTAATATTATTTACTATTTTTTATAAAAATTGTATCATGCTAGTACCTTCTGCGCTCGCCTTTGTGCGAGACTTCTGGTGTGTTTCGATCGGCCTGTGGGTTGGAAACAGCCTGTCAAGTTACACTTAATTAAGCTAATGCGCCTGATGTGTTTAAATGATGGCGGTTACGCTTAATTAAGCGTTTTAACTCAACGGGTCTGTCACTGCTGGTATCAGAGCTGAAATGCACCAGGAGGGATACCAGCATGTTTATTTTTCATGTTTTTAAGACTAAAAGTGAGTTTCAGAAAAATACGCTTCTCTGCGCTTAAGGGATTAGGAGAGATTAGTTCGTAAGCCCTATATAGTGTTGGTTATATCAGGTGGTTAGATATATAATAGCAACTAACTTCTAGGCAATTAGCATTCTTGGATATAAATATATATAATGTGATTTTTTTTGCAGGTACACTAACCCCGCTTACGTAGGATAGAATTAGTAATAGACGGCTAGTATATAGGGAGAGTACGTATGGTGCCACCGCAAGGACCTCCGTATATTGCCATAGTTTGAGTGGCAAAATTTTTATTTTTGTGAGGACGTACAGTTCATGCATACATCATATCGTACGTACTGTTTTTGCTTTGAATGTTTATTAGCATTTTATCATATTGATCATATTGTTTTGCTTCGGGTGTTATTATTAAGTTTTGTATAAATTCCTTCACACCCGGCACATCTCCTTTCAGTAATTTTGAACTATACATGATTAGGAAAACCTGAAAATCAGTGTGTCGTGCTTGAACAAAACGTATCTATTTAATTAAATAGTTGAAATGCGAAGTACGAATATAGTAGTGGTTAATGTTCTTCGTTTCCGAGGATGAAGCCTTCTGATTGATCTTATCATCTTGGGAGTCAAAATAACGACGTATAGGGCGTGCATGCACCACGTTAGTCATTTAAATTCATGCACTATGTCATTCATTTAAATTCATTTCTTGTGTTTTGTTGGTTGGTTTAAAATTTTGTGCTATGCTGTCATTCGCGGTCCTCACCATTAAGAGCATTTTAATGATAGGAAGTTTTAGGAAGTGTGTTGATTAGGACTCTGTTTTATAAAATTTGAATAAATTCATGGTTTCAAACTTGTAGGTAACTTAGTTTTAGGTGTTGTCAAGAATTATGAATTTTTAGATCTTTAGTTTGTGGGTTCTGAAATTTGACTACTGCCGCATCGAGATGTTTGAAAAAAATCAGTACTCTGCAAGGTATCTACAATTTGGCCATTTCGAAATATGAAGATAATAAGAGAAGAGCCCTCAGTAGTGGTAGACCTCTTCGATACCTTTTTAATATAGACTTTTTATTCCGTGTTAGATTATGATCTAGGAAAAATAGCTAAGATCATCCTATCTGTGGTTCATTGACCATTTCAATTTATTCAAATATTGATATTCCCACTGTTGGTCAATGTTAATTTGTCTCTAGGCTATTCCTTCAAATGCTCGAAGATCACCCGTCCCGGTCATTCTTGATAACTAAAACCACCCTATTGTTCTTCTAGTATGAGTATTCGTTTATTTCTAATCGCCTTGATTCCTATACCTAAAGTGGTTCCGCTTGCATTCTTGCTCAAATAAATATAAATAAATTAGAAACTTGATCACATTCAGTATAGTTATCCTGCATTAATAAGGTCCCATGTTTATTGCATGGCAACCACACTATTGCATCACATCATATTGCATTGTTGGGTCATGCAAGGTTAGGGAAAAATTTGGTGGTAGTTTGGCTGACCATGTGGATTTCATGCCTTTGAACGTATTTTCTAGCTGCTCTCTAATCTCTTTGTATCCAATCGTGTTATTCGGATTTCTATTATTGGTTCTTATATGGTGAAGATTTGTCCCACGCCCTATAGTGCCGCGACGGGACCTAGGGCCTCGCGTGTGCGGCCGCCATGCGATTGTGCTCCTGGGAGCGCGCCGGTGCTTAAGTGCGTGTGGATGAAACTACACCGTCATTCCTTTTGTGCAATATTTGAACTCGATTTCTCCTGCGTTATTCTTTAAGGGGGTAGGCTCTCGGAGAGTATGATAATGGGTTATTTGATGTTTGAGTTTCTGGGGATCATAGCCACTAACTTGCATAGTAACATGTATGTCTTGCGTTATTTCACCTAATTAATGAACAAAGTTGAGCAAGAATGTATTGGGCAACCTTGATGTCCTTTCTCCAGGGATTCCAGGAGTTCCTTGAAACTCATAATGTATAGGTAGTAGTTTCTGTTTTTAATCCAATTCAGAAAGTCCTTGAGTTCTTCTTCCTCCTAATGTTTCCTTGACATCATTTGGATGTCAAGCACGGAGCTGGAGTAAATGTGCAAAATTTTGTGGCCCACTCATATTGGTCATGTATAGTTCTTAGAAGTTCATTCTCGGCCATTTCCTTTCCCTTTTATATCTCGGGCCGAGATTTCTTTAAGGGGGTAGGGTTCTAACACCCAGAAAACTACGGACGGTCCGCTAGGGAGCGGCGGACGGTCCGCCAAAGTAATGCCCAGATATTTATCTGGTTGTGGGCCCGGTTGTCATCTCCTCCTTCCTCCTCCTCCCATCGATCAGAGACGAGCTCCGCTCGTTCGCTCGCTCCGCCGTCACCCCCTATCTTCGATCTCACTCCTCCGGCCACCATACCTCGATTCTTTGCGCGAGCATCTTCCCCAGCACCTCCTCCACCTTCCCAACCCCCAGCCTAGCTTCTCCCGGCCGGAATCGCCCCCGCCACCGCCGGTCACCATTGGAGCCCGCTTGAAGCTTTGCTCCACCGTCGATCCATTTCTCCGGTCATCCTCCACCCGAACCGACCACGAGAATGGATTCGTGGTGAGTTACTTGTGCTCCCTGGCCTTTTTCCCCTCCTGTTGTGCGCCGCTGCCGCCGCCGCACCTGCTGCCACCTATCGCGTGGTGTCAAAGAGGCGAACCACGAACGGTCCGCCAGTAAGATTAGGGTGGGTCCAGAGACGTCGTTGGCTCTGGCAGGTCTACAAAAGTGAACTGCGGATGGTCCGCCAAGGAGGGCCGAACAGTCCGCAAGTTAGGTTAGAGTTTGCCTAGAAACGTTGTGTTTCTGGTGGTCCCGCGTAGTTGAACCGCGGACGGTCCACCATGGAGGGCCGGACAGTCCGCAGGTAAGTTTAGAAATTGTCCAGAGACGTTGTTGTTTCGGGTGGGTGGGCAGAGTGAACTGTGGATGGTCCGCTAATAGGGAGCGGACAGTCCGCCGTAGAGCTTGAATTTCATCCAGAGACGTTGTTGGTGTGAATTTGTAAAGGTGTACTACGGACAGTCCGCTACCGGATCGCGGATAGTCCGTGTTGTAGTTGTGGGTTTATCCAGAGCCGTTGGTAGTCTGGTAGGTCGGCAAGGTTGAGCTACGGACAGTCCGCTGCCGCATAGCGGACAGTTCGCCAGCTAGTTCATTTTGAGTGTGGTTCTTTTGTAAGTAGGGAATTTTAGCTGTCCTAAATTGTGTCATATGCTTGTGCAATAACTGGCATTTCATATATATTCATGCAAATGTATTATTGCACCTCATTTAGGTACGCTAGATGTACACGTGTGACGTGAAGCACGCGGTGTTGGAGTCGACCCACAAGACGGTGTTCGACGGATATCGCCAGAAGATGGAAGGACCCGCTTAAGCAACCAAAGATCCGGCCCAAGGTCGGAAGGGCCCAAGGCCTTGCTAGAATTAACACTAACTTAGTGTTACCCTCAGGCAAGCCCCGGTGCATGTCCTACTATTTCAATTTATGAATCACTATATATGCTTATTACTTGTGCATTACGTTTCAGGAGTTGTTTGAAATCTTAGTTGCATGATCCCTAGGTTTCCCTGGGCCTTATACTAGTATGTGTAGGTCGGTAGCACTGCTATGCTTAATAGGTCTCGGTAGAAGTCGAGTGATATCCTGTTACTCGCAAGATATAGGATATTTAGAGTCGAGTAATTTCCTATTACTCGCGAGATATAGGATATTTTAGAGTCGAGTAATTTTCTGTTACTCGCGAGATATAGGATATTTTAGAGTCGAGTAATTTTCTGTTACTCACGAGATATAGGATGTCTCTATAAATTGAATATATGGAATATTGGAAGTTGCAGGAAAGGAAAGGAATTGGAGACCGGGCGGGGAATGTTTAGCACCGTCTGTGTCGGTTAAGGACCGTACCGTTGTCTGGCCCTGCTGACCGAGTTTGATATTGTACTAACCGCATGCCGGAAGTAGGAGGTAGTCGAAACCGGTATGCCTAGTACTGCCTTGCTTCAAAAGTACAGGAACTCGCACCCAACTCCTAGGGTAGTCGAGTGGCCGTGGAGAAAGGGGTTGCATATGTTTACTTTTGGTGGTCTCACGTAGGGCTCGGCTAACTATATGTCGTTGGGCTGGTTCCTGTAGTTCGAGGCCGGGAGGGGAATGGTTGGCGCGTGTGGTCCGACGGGGCTCATACGTGCCGTCTTGGTTAGGTCCACCTTGCAAGATTAAATCGGATCGATTCGCCATCAGTCGCTGTCAGATATGAGCACCTTGATGATGGTTACATTGAATTATAGTATATTTGCTCTACCATGTGTGCTCTAGTTGGTTTAGACAAATATTAGATTATAGTTAATCTATATAGAATCTGGAGCTAAAATATTAAAAATAAGGATCCACTTTTAGATGCTTTTTCTGCAAAATAAACCACCAGCCAAATATCTTTGCATGTCTAGATATGTGGGCTAAGTATATCCAATAGTTGGGTAAGTCTTGCTGAGTATTAGTTGCTCAGGGTTTGTTGTTTACCCTATTTCAGGTATAGGAGCTAACTAGGTTTCACATTGGTGGGACTCGATGTGGTGCTTTGTCTTCACGTCTCGGTAGTTCTCGACTTATGTATTTTGTTTTATTTATTCTCCAGTAAAAATGGTCTGTAAGTTAGATTCTCTTCCGCCGCTATTTTTTCTTTTGTAAATTTTAAATTTAAAGTTACTTTGTAAAAGTCTTAATATTATTTACTATTTTTTTGTAAAAATTGTATTATGCAGGTACCTTCTGCGCTCGCCTTTGTGCGAGAGTTCTGGTGTGTTTCGATCGGTCTGTGGGTTGGAAACAGCCAGCCAAGTTACACTTAATTAAACTAATACGTCTGATGTGTTCAAATGATGGCGGTTACACTTAATTAAGCATTTTAACTCGGCGGGTCTGTCACACATGGAAAGTCAAACTTAGAATCTCAGGTGCTACCGAGACTCTTATAACTAGCTACAGGCCCTTTTGCCAAAAACGATAGGACTTGATGCAGTCGTGCAGAACTATCCACGTGTGTTACTGTGTTTGAATTGGATGTTCATCCTTTTTTCTTTCTTTTTTTTTTGAGATGCTCCACGGATGTTTTTTTGTATTGATTAGTGGCATGTCCTCTTTTTGCAGCGATGCAAGCTCCACTTGCTCACGAGTCGTCACGCACGCGGCCACCGGACGCTCTAGCTTCCTGAACCCTGACGTTTGAGCGTCCTGAACCCTGTGCTTCAAGTCCTCAACTACTACAGAATTGGCCTTTGATACTCGCATTTATTCTGGCCGTCGTTGGACTCCGGATCAATGGAGGCTTTTACCCCAAGTCCAACAACTAGCCGGGCTCGTGGAGAGTGGAAGGATCTTTTATCTTGGCACCAACCCATACCAAAGACCCTTTTTTTTTATCCTGGTTGGTAGCACCAACCGGGACCAAAGGGCTCTCTACAGGTTAGTACAAAGAGAAAACATCCCATAATAGGTCGCATGCGCGGTATAGCTGGGATGGTAAAAAAGCTATACTTGAGACAAGAGCTCTTGGGTTCGATTCCCATAAAATACAAACTTTTTTTCACGTCGCGGACCCTTTGGTCCCGGTTGTAGCAACCGGGACTAAAGGTCCCAGGCTTTAGTCAACCGGGACTAAAGGGGGTTGTCAACCGGGACAACATCCCCTTTCTGTTGTAGTGCCCCCCTCCTATTTCCCTAGGATCAACGGATACCTCCCTAAGCTCTCCTTCATTTTTAGGATGAAAGAATAAAAAGGAAGGGGGGAGGAAGAAGAAGAGAAAGTAAGGAAAAAGAAGAGAGGGGAGGAGCGGTCGCCCACCCCACTCCTAGCCAGGCCTGCCGCCAGTCGGATGTATCACCAGCTATGTACATGGCTCGGTCCATGAAATTTCACTCATAGAAGTTAAGAGGCAGCTGCGCATGGGATGCCTAAAATTGGAGGTTTTATTCTTGGGTTAATTAGATCTATGTCATTATAATTGTCTGAGTTCACTAATCTACCATTACAATTCGTTATATTGAAACCATATCATTACAATTTTAAAAATCTTCGAAAGATACTATTTACCCCTTCGACATGTTTCTTAAAATTTATGGATCAAAATACCCTCTGTCTTCTTTTTCTTCCTCTCATCCCCTCTCTTCTCTCTCTCTCTCTCTCTCTCTCTATATATATATATATATATATATATATATATTCTCCTCCTCTCACTTAAGAGATGATTCAGTTTATCGTATTATAGGAGTGCTCGATATCAAATTCAAGATGTGTGATGAACATGAGATGCTACTTAAGGGTGTGAAGTATGTGTCGGGGCTACGGAGGAATATGATTTCGGTTGAGTTATTGCATGATGAAGGATGGTTGTATCAGGCGGCGTCTGATAATAAGACCTTAACACTACTATAATTTTTATTTTCGGAGGCGTGCATTTTCAATTTTCGATTTTCGATTTTCGGAGATGCTTTTCGGAAATGCCTCAGAGCTATAGTCACTATAAATGGAACATTTTCAGAGGTGTTCTTGTGCACGCCTCTGTTAATAAAAAATAAAAAAAACAGGTGAGCCCGCCGAGCCCATCTAGGCCCAGTGAGCCCATCTGATGCCGCGCTGCTGGCCGCCCGCCACGCCGCCGCCGGCCGCCCGCGCACCGCCGCCGGCCGGCACGCGGCCGCTGCCGCCGGCCCGCCCACCGCTTGCGCCACCGCCACCCGCCGCTTGCCAGGGGCGCCGCCGCCGCTGGCCGCCCTCGCGCTGGCCGCTGGCTGACCTCCGCCTGCTGCGCCGCCCCTCCGCTCCGCACCGGCCGGGGGTGGCCGGATCCGCCCCTCCGCTCCGCGCCGGCCGGGGGTGGCCAGATCCGCCGCTCGGAGATGCCGTCGAGGGAGGGAGGGGGCGGGGCGGCGCCGCCGCACGGGCCGCCGTCTCTGCTGGTCGCGTGGAGGGCAGGAGAGAGAGAGGGGGGGTGAGGAGAGAGGGTGAGTGATGAAGAAAACCCTAAGTGGTGGATATCTCATCATATCATCATCTCCCATCCCAAACACATCTCACCGCACACACTCTCACACTCAGGCGGTAAAGACGGCTCCCAACCACATGGGCTCACAGCCGTATCAGAAACCAGGGGAGAAAAGAAGGACTCATCTCACTAGTCAGAGACACGTGGGTCAAGGGAAGAAAACAAGAGAAAGGCCGGTACATGTCCGGCGGTCGTCCAGGCCCGAGGGCCGGCTGTGCCCGCCAATAGTCCAAGCCTAAATCTTGACCATGCCTTAAGCAGGATAATACGTATTGATTTGATAACTGTGCATAGCTTGTACACCTGTAGCCACAAGATCACCGTCATCAGTGCGCATGAACACCTAGGCGAAAACGAAGGCCTCCTAGTGGTTCGATGCCACCATATCACTCATCCTAGATCACTCCAGTGCACTGGGGCACTGAGTCTGTGAAACGTGATGTGGGGCCTATGGACATCACGCTAATCGGGGAATGGAGGCCGCAACCGTCCATCCCCTAACACTATCCACTCTCATCCAAATAGTAATGGCACCGTCCATACTAGAAGGGTATCCGCACCCCACCCATCGGGGACGAGTGGTGTGCACGAGACATTTTCCTAGGGGCCGGTTCTCTGATATACTAGTCCCTCTGATATACTAGTCCTTAGAAGGACTGGACATGACATCTCCTCAAAGGGGGCAATCTGATTCCCCATACCGCTACAGCACCTCCACCCCGGTCTTCCTCCCATCACAAGAGTCCAAGCCGGGAACTCCTCAAAACAGGTACCCGCCACAGGTAAGCAAAAGCGGGAATGCCTAGGTCACATCCTCCTCGGCAAGACTCGTCTCATGACTCGTCATAAATCCTGTCCAGTGGACTCAACCCTCACTACACACGCACCCAAGACTCAACCAGCACACTCCCCAGTTGTTATCACATTTTACCAATTAATTCCTCCACCATAGTACATCTAAGGTTATATAAAAAGTATGATGGAGTAAAGTGCAAGCAAGCAGGAAGGCATATATAAGTGCGAGCGCGTAGCTAGGTAATTGGGTGATGAAGGGTTTAAATCAAGGCATAAGGCTCAGGTATATGCATGCATCATATATACTAGCAAAGGCCCGTTTGAATTTTCTATGAGTTTCTGAAGTTTAAACCATTTTCTGAAAAAGATAAAAGGCTGGTTTAATCAGAGCTAGACATGTGGCAGTCTGTGATAGGCTGAGCTGACGTCATGCTGACATCATCGCCATGGTGGTATTCCAGAGGCTGGCTGGTGGGTCTCGCTGACATCGTGCTGACATCAGCATTGACCTAGTCAACAGTAATGGGCCAAGTGGGCTGGTATTAGGCCGGGTTGGCCCGAGTTGGGCTGGCCCGGCCCAGACATGTGTCGTGCTACAGTGGATCCACGTGGTGGGTCTGGTCTCCAATCGGGCTCGGGTCCACGGGTTGCGGTGCATGGTGGACAAGTGCGGGCGGTCTTATAGACCATTGACTCGGTCTATGGTGCACCGTGTGCACCCTTCTCCTTTTTCTCTTAGGTCCACGGTGCACTGGTTCCACTGCGTGGCTACTCCTTTGGCCCTGGTCTACGGGGTTCGGTGTACGGTGGACAGGTTGGTGCGGGCTCGTGAGCCACAGACTCGGCTCGCGGTGGACACCGTCCACTTCTTCTCTCCTCCCTCTGGTTCATGGTGGTTTAGGTGCACCGGCCTCCCCTCCCTTTCTCCAACTTTCCTCTGCTCCTCTGTTCCGCACAGTGGCGTGCCGCCGGCGGCGAGCTTGCGCCCGCGCGATCTCCGGTGGACCTGTAGAGCTCTAAGGGCGGTCTAGGGCTCCGTGGGGCTAGGGCGGCTACAGCGAGTGGTTAGGTGTCTCCGGCGGCTGGTGTTAGCGACATCACAGCAGCGTGCGGTAGCGCTACAATGGCGAGGCCCTTCGGCTTTAGGGCAAAGGCTCGTGGGGGCTCTACGGGTTATTTCGTGCCTTGGCGGGTTGATGCTCGCTGCTAGGGTGGCTGGATAGTGCTTAGGCAAGGATGGCCACGGCGATGGCAGGGCCGCGCCGTCGGCAGACTGTGGCAGTACTGTTACAGACCAAACCGAGGCAAAAGTGCCCTGTCTTCCCTCGATTGGAATCCTCGCGGAGCTGATGGCCTAGACGGTGGCGACCAATTTCTACGGCGGGGTCCGCGTGCACCGGGGAGGCACCACGGAACTCTGGCGTTTGTGCGGACGGGAGAAATCAGTTTCCGGTGGTCCTTTCTCTCTAATCCATCTAGGCGGCTAGGTTCACGGTCACCAGGTGAGTCTCGACGACTCACCCTCACAGCGCGAGGTGGCCGGAGTGGTGTGGAAAGCCCACGCCATGGCGACGCACAGTGGATGAAGCTTGGATGGCCTCGCCATGGCCGTGCTCTGGCCATGGCGGGTGTGGCACCCGTGGCCCTTTGGCACATGCGTTTCCATGCTGTAGAGCTCGGCGTGGCAAGGCGGCCGACGTTTCGTGTGTGCGTGGATGCGTGGCATGTGCTGTGGTGAGCGAGACTCCGCTCGGCGCTTCCCGGTGCGGGAACGCGACGGCAGCATGCCTCGGTGACGAGTGTGTTACGGCCACAGAGCTAGTGCGGTGGGGGGGGGGGGGGGTTGGGTGCACACTGCAGGCTTGTCATCGATTATCAACAAAGGTAGGTTGGTGCAGTGTGCGGCATTGGTGTAGTCGTACCACACAGCACCCACGATCTGGGTGTCCCGAGCAGCTCTGGTGGCTTGTCCGGCTTTGGCGACCACGGACGGTACTCTGGCGTGCTCCAGCTTCGTCTCACTGCCTCCTGCCTCTCCTCTCTCTGCCTCCCTCCTCTCCTCCTTTCTCTTCTCTAGCACGGCAGGTAGGTTGTTGGGCAAGCCACCGAAGCGGCGGCGGATTGGGTTGGAACCCTACTGCTCCCGGCCTCTCCCCTTTTATAGGGCGGCCGCGGCCATAGGTGTGGAGGACGGCTGATCTCGTTGTTGCTCGATCAGACGGCGACCAAGGCTTCCAGGCTGGGGTTGCATGGCCACGACGCGAGAGCGAGCGGGATGCCGTGCTTCAATTGGTGTCAAAAGTAGGGAGCGAGATCATGCCGCAGCAGAGATTGTGTCGGAGGCTGTTGTGTTTCTGCCGGAGCGCATTCGCAGTCGAACTGGGGAAGGCGAGGGCGATAGGCTGGCGGGGTCCACCGCGAAAGGGTTGGTGGCATCCGCGTGGGTGTCTAGGGCGGTCTGGTGCATGCGATTGGCCGGGTGAGTCGGGTTGGTGCTGTTCTGGTGCGGCAGCAGCTCATCGCTCGTGCGTTCCTTTGCCGAAACGGGAAAAGAAGGAGCCCAAGGTGTGGGATGACTGGGCACACCCATCTGTCAGTGAGAGGCGGCCGGGTTCGGTTGGGAGTGACGACGCGGTGCGACTCGACCCGGTGCGGAGGCAGACTCTAATGAACCACATCAGAGACACAGCTAGTTAATACGAGTCTCTGATAAAAATTTGCAAAAATAAAAAAAAGAAATCTAGATCCACAATGTACATTTCTAAATTCCACATTTCACAAATGGTACATTTCAACCATTAAAAGACTTTGCACAATGATGTTAAGAAACAATAAAACGGTCTGAAAATTGACCTTATGTAAGACTTCTCATGATCAAAATACATAAGATAAATGGTTCACAGTACACAAAAATTTTGATTACAGTCTATTAAATTGTAAGCAATTACATAGAGTATCCACCTAACCAATCAAAATGTGATGGTTGCTCTAGAATAAATGGCAATACAAATACCTCCTAGCTACTTTCTTTCCTCTCAGCTTCAGCAAACTGCTCCTTGGCTACAACAAAACAGCATATTGTTAATTGAAGACATAAATGTACATTCTTCTCAATTTCACCAAAATAGCAGGGAGTTGTTAAGTATAGAGATGCATAGCATACATAGCGGATGATCTGCGGTGGCTCGGATACTCTAATGAGAACCAGATTAGAAAGTATGTAGAGATTCAACACTATGTAGAGATTCAACACTGTACAAATATGACCGTGGAAAGGTTAAAGAGGTTTGAAGAATGAAGTTAAGAGTGTAAGATACCATGCTAATGTAGTACTACATTATGTAAAGATACAACGTTGTGGCCATGATCAAGGTGCAAACAAGATCAAGTAACTCAGCAAGTATTAGTCTTTTGATTTATTGTACTAACCGATTGGTGATCTTACTGGTGCCTAACAGATAAATTGATCAAAGAAGAACCATATCAAAACATTACACAACAACCCTGCAGGCCTGCACACAATAGCTTGAAGCCTTGAATAATCCAATCCACCACATTCATGCATCAGATCTGAGGATGAGACGAGTGCAAGGTAACTTACCATGAAACAGGAGATGCCTCTGCAACACCGTCAGCCACGTCCCGCGCCTACATGCGGAGAGCTCGCAGACGAGGCGGCGGTATGCCGCGCTCCACCGCACCGACTCCTCCTCTCGCCCGTCGAAGTGGCACAGGTGGTAGGAGAGGGTGCGGGAGCAGGGGTCGAACGGCGCATCGCGGGCCTCCTCCTTGTAGATCAGCAGGGCGGCGTCTTCGCGGCCGTCGCGAGTGGCGAGGAACGCCGTGGGGAGGAGGCGGAGGTCCGCGGGGGCGGCGGGGTCACTGCCCTCGGTGCTGTCGACGTCGACGAGAGCAAGGTCGTGCTCGGCGCGAGTGCGGACGTCGCGGAGGTGCGCGCCGAGCAGCGCGGCCTGGGAGGAACCACGCGACGGATTGGGGCTGCAGCGGCGGCTAGACGACAGGCGGTGGCTAACCCTAGTGGAGAGGAGAGGATAGGATAACAGTGGAGAGGAAGAGACGGGAGGTGGGGATGGACGGACGGACGCAAGGTGTAGTTAACGCCACTTGATAATTTTTTCGGGTCCGAGTAATGGGAACACAGACGTGTGGTTCGTCCACGTCTCTGATGACTGTCTAAACCATCTGAGACGCGTTTTGTTCATCCGGGTCTCTGTTATTCCACATAAAAAACATGTTACCGCAGTAGTCATTTGAGATTGATCACATCAGAGATGTGTATAGTAGATACACGTCTCTAATAATAAATTACAGACGCGAATTAATTCAACATCTCTGATGGCAATGTCTTTTTTGTTACTTTCTTACATAGTGGAAGCTGCTGAGGAATTTGAATTGTTGTGTTGGCGGGAACGGTTGGCGTCAGGGTGGAGCATGGTGACTGCGCCCAGAGCATTGTGCGTGTGAAACAGTTGTTTTCTGCCAACTTGTATCGCTTTGTAGCGTGTGTTTTTATGTTGCAAGTGTGTGTGTTAGCTATTGGGATAAATAGATGGGTGTAAGAGGAGCGTGTTAGAGCCTCAGTTATATTGTAACCTCCATTGTAATCGGATTTGTTATCAGTGAAAAGGGGCAATGTCAACACCCTGTCGACAGTTGCAGTTCGTCGCATTTCCTATGTTCTTCGTGCGCGATCTTGACCTATAGGCCTAGCCACCATGCGAATCGCTTGTGATTGTTGATCCTTTGCTTTCATTTGGCATCGGAGCCATCAATCACTTGTGTTGTGTTGTGTTTGATCCACCATGTCAGAGCGGGGTGTTAGGAGTAGTGGTGGAGGCGACGGGGGGCGGATCTATTACCCACCGCTGACACACACCAATTATGTGAGTTGGAGCATCCGGACACAGGCGATCATGGAGGATCAGGGAGTATGGGAGGTGATAGATCCGACGGGACAATCGTCAAGTCAAGATCGAGCAGTGGTTGCGAAGAACAAGGCCAAGGACATGAAGGCAAAGGCGCATCTGCTCCAATGCCTGCCTGACGATCTGTTGATGCAGGTTGCAATGAAGAAGACCGAGAAGGAGGTCTGGGACTCGCTCAAATCAAGATTCGTGGGTCAACATCATGTCAAGGAGGCAAGACTATAGACTTTGATGTGTGAGTCTGATGCATTGAAGATGAACGAGGACGAATCGGTGGACTCCTATACTGGGAAATTGACGAGTATGTCAGTAAGGTATTCGGGTCTAGGTGGATCACTTCATGATGGTGCACTGGTGAAGAAACTTTTCAACACTTTGCCAGAGAGGTTCATCAATGTGGTTACCAGGATCGAGCAGTTCTACGATTTCAAGAAACTCCCATTTGACGAAGCAGTTGGGAGACTGAAGGCATTCGAGGAGAGAACCAAGCGGGGTGCAGGAGGTTCTCGGTCAGACACCGGCTAGGTGCTCTTGACACAAGCGGAGTGGGAAGCTCAGCAGAAGGTGCCTGGAGAGAGCTCTGGTGGTGGGAGAAACCTTGGCAGTGGTCGTGGACGAGGATGAGGACGTGGCAGTGGTGGTGGAAGCAGTGGCCACGGTAGCATTGGTGGTGGTGGCAGAGAAGGCGCGGGAAGGCGTGACAAAAGCCACATCAAGTGCTTCAAGTGATAGGAGTACTGGCACTATGCAAATAGATGCCCGAGTGAGAAGAAGGATGAAGAAGCCCATCATGTCAAGAAGGTTGAGTTCGAGGCTACAGTGTTGATGGCTGAAACGGTAGAACCGGGACAGCCAAAATGCCTGTTGTCGAAAAACATTCAGGCTCAGGAGATGGTGTGTCTGAATGAAGTACATCTCGCTTCAGAGTTGCATTTCACTAGAGATGGAGTCAAATGGTGATTTGTGGTACCTGGACAATGGTGCAAGCAATCATATGACTGGAGATCGGCTGAAGTTTAGGCACATCTATACCACCATTGGTGGCAAGGTACGGTTTGGGGATGGTTCATCAGTTGAAATTCATGGTAGAGGCTCTATTTTTTTCAAGGTCTGTCAGGTGAACAATGGCTATTGTGTGGTGTTTATTTCATCCCTAAACTGAAAAGCAATCTCATTAGCTTGGGTCAGTTAACAGAGATAGGCTATAAAGTAGAAATGGTGATGAATTGATAGAAGTGACAAACAAGAAAACATGGAGAGTAATAACGAGAGTTCAGAGAACTATCAATAGACTGTATGCGATTTATCTAAATGCAGTTGAGCCAGTGAGTTTCCTTGCTAGTGTTGGTGATCAGTCTTGGCTTTGGCATGGGAGATTGGGACATGTAAACTTTCATTCTATTGAGATGTTAGTAGAAAAGGAGATGGCTAGGGGTGTACCACTCATCAGTCACCCAGATCAGGTATGCCATGCTTGTTTGGCAGGGAAGCAAACAAGAATGTCATTTCCAAAATTTGCATAGTGGAGAGCAGAAGAGCCTCAGTAGTTGGTGCATATATATTGACCTATGTGGCCGAATTACACCTGAGACAGCTGGTGGTAACAAATATTTCATGCTAATTGTGGCTGATTGTAGCAGATGGATGACAGTTGAGATCCTGAAAACAAAGGACCAAGCAGTATCTGCATTTGTCAAGTTCAAGGCAGAGGCAGAAAGCTGTGTTGGGTATAAGATTAAGACAGTTAGGTCTGATAGAGGTGGAGAGTTTTTAGCAGCAGCTTTCAAGGATGTGTGTGAACAGGTTGGGATTAAGAGGCAGTTCACATCACCTTTTACTCCACAGCAAAATGATGTTGTTGAAAGGAGAAATAGAAATGTCATGGAGATGGCTAGATCAATGCTCTAAGGTATGAGAGTACCTGAATGTTTCGGGGGTGAAGCTGTAAAGCATTCAGTGTACTTATTGAAAAGGTTAGGCAAAATTGGCTCCTGGACACTCTTCAAAGATGGCTTTTGCCATAGGACACTGAAAAAGATGTCTTTGTCAAGACACACTCTTCAATTATTGTAATTTGCCACAAGACACTATAACTCATATAATATTATTTTTAGTCTAAAGAGGTCATGAAACATAATTTTTGGACAATTTGCCCTTAGCTCGCATAAGAGAATAGAATAGACCACCATAACGATGATGTTGAGGAGGCAGAGCGCGTACGCCAACCACGTCAGGACCGGTGGTGTGTCGGAGGTGTCCTCATGCTCCTACTGTTGCTGCTGCATTGATGACGATGATAGGTCTTCGCCACCGCTGCCGCCTGAGCCCGTGCGCGCCGCAGACAGCGTGACGGTACCAGCGCGCGAAGCAGTAGAAGAGGAAGATCTGGATGGAGAAGCCGTCGATGAAGGCGGCGGCGACCACACCGTAGCTCCTGCGTCCCGGCCACCGCCCAACCCCTGGACCGCGACGCCTGGGCCACGATGCCGCTGCCCCGCCTTGGGATCCGGGCCGCAAGCGCCCAGCCCCTGCGCGCCGGCAAGCTGCCGCCCGGCCTGGTCCCTATGCATGCGAGTGCCCCGCCCGTGCGCTCCTCTGCGGGAAGCCGCTGCCCCGCCCCTTCGCGCTGCTGCCAGAAGCTGCTGCCACCCCCCGCTCCTCTGCCGGTGCCGCCCCCGTGCTTGCGCCCAAGCGATAGGAGCCGCTCGAGTCGTGACTGCTAGTCTGCTATCCTATCTGGTGTTGTCCGGTTAGAAGTGAGGATTAAGGGCATTTTAGTCATTTAGCCTGGCCTTCAATTAAAATGAAATATAATAATAGGGGTAGTGTGTGCGAGCAAATAGCTATGAAATTTTAGTGTGTTTGAGCAAAGACCAATTTTTTTTAATGTCCCACAGCAAAAGGCACATTTGGACAATGTCCTAGAGCCAATTTTGCCAAAAGGTTACCAACAAAAGTCATGGGCTATAGGACTCCTTTTGAGGGGTGGAGTGGCAGAAAACCACAGTTCGGTCATGTGAAAGTTTTTGGGTGTAGAGCCAATGTGAGACCAGCAGTGTCTCATATGAGAAAATTTGATGATAGTAGTTTTGGCATGGTCTATTTTGGTGTGGAGGGAAGTAAAGCACACAGGCTATACAATCCTCAGACAAGAAGAATAGTTGTCAGTAGAGATGTTATATTTGAAGAAACTTTCAATTGGCAGTGGAACACTGAATTTGGAGAAAATTCAGATTTTGTGGTGGATGACACTGAGGCAGTAGTGTATCAACCATGGACAGGTGGTCAAGTTGATGGTGATAATCATAATGGTCATCAGTCTAAGGGAGGAGAAAATGACAATGAAAGTGGTACTCCTAGTGGAAACAACTTTGATGATGCATTTGCAGATTCAGGTACAGTAGGAGAAAACTCACAAGCAGATACTGTTCATGATCATGCAATAGAGGTTGAGGCCTTGGTGAATGCAAATACAGGAGATGTACCTACAGAGATGGATGTTGATGATACAATTGACCTGGATGAGAGGCCTGTGAGATTCAAAAATCTGAATGAAGTGTATTAGGACACAATGGAGGTGGAATTAACCTCTAACAGTGAAGTAGAAGCTCTATTGGCAGCTATGGAGGAACCATCTTGCTACCAAGATGCATCTGGTTATGGTAATTGGATAATAGCAATGGAGAGTGAAATCCAATCCATCAACAACAACAAGACCTGGGAGTTGGAGGAACTACCAACTGGCCACAAGCCAATTGGGTTGAAGTGGGTTTACAAGTTAAAGAAGAATGAAGAAGGAGAAGTGGTGAAGTACAAAAGCCAGATTGGTTGCTAAAGGATATGTTCACAAACAAGGCATTGACTATGAAGAGGTCTTTGCTGCAGCAGAAAGACTTGAGACAGTGTTGTCACAAAATGTGGCTCATTGTGCCTAACACACAGCAAGCCAGAACGCGTGGCTTCAAAAAGGTGAGATCTGGGACATGCCAGTCAATTTGACATGCAATTGACAAGGGAGAAAAACCGATTAGTAACAAAAGCTGGAACTTATCGGGTGTGGCTAGACAGTTCCATATTTGTGGCCCTGGAGCCGATTGTATGCGACATACAGATCGGAAGTTGTCTGCCAAACGGATAAACGATGTGATCGGCAATTCTGATGAATGAATGAACAAAAACATGTTTGCCTATCGTGATCAGTGAGCATGTTAAAAAGATTAAACCAGCTATATGAATAACAATATGTAAAGCACATAACCTTAGCCAATCAAATCTAGTTAACATGATAGATAAAAGGGGTAGCTCATATAAATAAATCTAGTCTAAATAACACATGCATAGGCTTAATCTAACTAGTCCACCACACGACTAATCTTCCTAAACCCGTCCAGCATAAACCCAATCAAGCTAATTCACCGCATGATACCACTTTCTTAGATATATGCCACTGCTCACAACTAGACTAATCCACCGCATGATACGTCCTAGAAGAAAGAAGCTAAAAGCATGCATTACCTGACAGATCTATAAATACTTACTACTCGTGAAAGCATAACCGCATCGGCAAGTTTGCCGATCCGGGGTTCATGGAGCAGGAACAAATGAGCCAAACACAAATAAACCAATAAGATTGAATCAAATTCTAGTCCACCGGATGACTAGCTCTAAAGCAACCCAAAAACCTACATCTACCGCACGACACCCAGCTCTGTCAAGCATCTATTTGCATCTAACAAGCTCGAACCCACAACATGTAACAATCTAGACTGATATAACTTGGCCAATGCAAGCACTAGATCTAACTATCACGGCAAGATGGACATAAAAAGCATCAAAGACAAATTAGATCTATAAAAGATGTAAGGCCAAGCTCGATCAATCTAGATTGGGCAAAAAGTGTTGCAATAAATATAAACAATAATAAATAATCAACACTTTGGATAACTTAATGAATCTAATAGATTAGCCCGATCTAATAGAGCCAATAACTAATCCTTGAGCCAAATCTATGCCTACTACATGGCACCCAACTCAACCAAGACTCGATAACTATCGTGTTCTACCTTAATCCACCGTATGATATGAGGCGAAACGAAGACCTCTTGCTACTAAGCTTAAATCTGCCACACGATACTAAGCAAAGTAAAACAAGACTACTTGCCATCCAATCTAAATCTGCCGCATGATACTAGACATGATAGACAAGGTTGTCGGGACTTACAGAGGTCGACGGATCAAATAGCCCTCTCGAAGAACTCAACGACTCGACTAGACTCGAAAGGCACGGGGCCAGTTTGTGTATTGATTGTTGGAGAGTTCTTTACATTGTCGTAGGGTTTCTATTTATACCCTGAAGCTAACACGAGTCCTAATCAAATACGAAACAAAATAAGGAATATCCCAAAATGAAGATAACTTTGGCTCCAAGCTTTCCCTTTTCGTTGGAGTCCGCCTTCTGATTCCAGGCCACAACACTCCGGGTGACGTCATCCTTCTTATCCGCTTATAACCGTTGCGCACCCTTTTGCCGATGGTCTCCCTCGCGAGACTTTGTCGACGTGAAGCCTTCCTAGGGACTTTTTCCGATGCGGGGTCATTCCTTCAGGTTTCCCGATGCACCTTACACGTACAGCTTTGCTGATACACCTTATATGCGGCCTTTGCCAATGGGCTCTTCTTTGCATATCTCTACCCGACGCCAGATAAGCATCTTTGTTGGCGATCTATATCGGTGATTTTTGCCGCCAACGCTCAGCCTGATTTCTTGAAACAAAGGTCATATTCATGCCAAATTCACTTATATTAATAAGTTCCACAAGTTTTGGTGAGTATTTGAATGCATGAACAACATGTGCGAAATTTGGCTAAAATGGGAGAAAACCCAGGCTGGCCAGCCTATCCACCTTGGCAATTCAGGCTCATCTTTGGTCAGAGTGCTCATGAGTGCAAATACAAGCCAATCCAATGTGGTTTTATAGAAAATGCATAAACCAATACCGAAAGGCTTGAGCCATGACAAGTTGGGTCCACCTGCAGTGACCAAACTCAGAACAAGTCCCAAACCGACTTGAGGAGGAAAATACAAGCGTTGATTGACACGTCGGTGGAACAGAGGGCCGAGGGGGGACAACCCCAGGCCAGCCGGCCTGACCTTTTTGCGCCATGTGTGCAGCCTTCAAGAGGAAGTTACAACCGCCATGTGTGCATCCCTCAAGTGGAAGTTACAACTGCCTTGCATGCGTGGACAACTTTGCTTCCAAGTCAAGCCAACCATAGCTTAGCTTACAAGATAAGCAACCTTAACCTTGCTTACAAGCTAAGCAACCTACCTTGGAGGCCTATAAAAGGGAGCCCCCACCCCTCATTCAGCACACACCATTTGGAGAGGAGAAGAGTCCAAGCAAGATGTAGTCCCACTTAGTAGAATAGGGAGAGTGTGAGGTGAGAGTCTTGGTGAAAGCCAAAGTAAAGGAGCGGTGCCGAGTTCTCTCGGCCTTACTCCATTTTGTAAACCACCTCGGAGGAATGTAATATCTTCGGAGTGAAGTTCCTCGTCTCTCGTCGGTATCTCGCTAGTCTTTTTCTTTACTTCAGTTACTTGTTTTGTTTCTGTCATTGATCAGTGGGACCCCTAGTCTGTGTAAGTAGCAAGTTCTACTTATTTGAGAGTGCTTTCTGTCTTGCCGGGAGGCAGGAGTACGTAACTCGATAGTGTTAGGCGTGGTGCCTGTTGACGCTCCTTAGCGCCCCGATTTGTATACCGCAAGCGCACGGTTCGTGTAGCTTTTCCCTTAGAGTATTCCCCCAAGGTTTATCAATCCATGGATCGACAAAGAACTACCTAAGGTTTTCCATCTAATCTAATGGATCTATCCTAACATGAAGCATTGATTGCATATAAAGGGTAAACCTTTAATAGATATGAGTGATATGTAAAGGTTGATCTCATCCATGAACATAGGCTTAATCATAGCAAAACCAAAGATATGACTAGGCCTATCGTCATCTAGTTGTAGTTCAACCTAACGAGCGGATAAATCATGCATCTCAATCAAAAGCATCTTTAAACCCAAAATCTCCAATCCGATCCCTCGATACTCCGCCTATTCTATGGCAACGGCCTGTCACGACGCCACCCTTTTCGACGAAATACCCTGAAGCAAGTCGAACCCCCTTTGGTAGTTCCGCCATGAACCTCTAGCCACCATGACTACAAGATCATGCTAAGCGATCTATCTCGATAATAGATCTAAGATGAAGCAAACCCAAAGAGAAGAACGAAATCGAAAGAAAGAACATGATCGCTAATAGATTCGGAAGACATGATTATCATTACTCACATAATAGATTCGTTTGAATCATCACCGCCATGTGCACACCATCGATGAATCCAACTAGCTCATGAACTCCGCCATGGCTCAACCACGCAGGGAGGCCACGGCGGCTAGGGTCGGCCTAAGCCATCTCCTAGACAACTTCGAAGACTTGCGGCGGCCGTCGTCTCCCTCCAGTCTTGGCCCTAGGTTTTCATCAAGTTCTCGGTGGATGGATGCTTCGAGTTGAATAAGGTGCGAGCTATTTATAAGCCGAGGAAGCCACCGGTCGAAGGGGAGGCCAAACCGCCTCAGAAATGGGCTAGGCCGGCCAGCCCCATGGGCCTAGGCCGACCAGCCTACACTGTATCGGGCTCGCCTCGGTCTCATCTTTCGTGTGTAGAGTCCTCGCATCTTCTAGAGTTTATGTCCTTCACGATTGCACCCCTTTGGACGTCGTTATCTTGGAGATATCTTCGAGGAAAGGATAGGATAGGGAATCCTTCCTTAAATCTTCATTTGCTTTGCTTAATCCCGAAGTATCTTGATCTCATCTTTGTGGGCTTGGTCCTTTGGGCTCTCTTGGAGGATGGATATGCGTGAATGGGCTTCGAATCAACATGGGCTTTGGTCCTTCCTTTGGGCTTTGGCCTTCGTCTTTCTCCATGTTAGCACTCGCTCACGGGCCTCGTCGTTTCATGCTCCAAAATAGGCCAAAAACCTACAAAAATGAAGTTCCTCCAAAATATATGTGCAAGTGTGAAAATGACCAATAATTAGGCCGGGGTTAGGACGGTTATTGATTTTGATATTAAATTCATGCCATTATCAAGGATAAACAAGGGATAAAATGGGTACTTAAGGAGCGCCAACATTCCCCCCATGCTTACATCTTGCTCGTCCTTGAGTAAGTCCAGGAGCTTTTCTTATAAAGAAATCAGTGTTGCCCCTCAATGTGCTCTCTGCACTTAGTCATACATAACAAGACATATTGCTCTCTTAAGTATTTAGCATTTAAGTTCATATTGTGACCGGTTACTTTTTCATTATGGAAGATAGACTAGCAATTAAAGAACAAGCCACAATAATAAATAAATGCAATGCTCTCAAACTTAAGCGAACTTCAAACCTTTACCTTGTTTCATCGTGAAGAGTTTTCAAAAGAATGCATATCAAATATAAGTGAGGTTCTCTTGCAAAAGATCATGGAAATACTCATCTCATCAAGTCGCTCAAGCCTACATTAGATTGTCTTCAACATATTCTACTCATATATAAAAGTGGAAGGCTTATGTGGAGCTTGGTAGGTAAAAACAATCCTAGCAAAACATTATACTTGAAATATTATCAAACTAAGAGAGAGATCTAATGGAATTACCGAGACTAGTCAAAAAGGCCATTGGAAAATAATGTTGGAGAGGGGGAAAGATGAAACACACACATTTAGATAGGTCGACATGTGCAAGTAACAAATGGATGATCCTGAGACACAAATGAAGTTCTCGTTATCGGATTGCACATGGTTGGAAGATTTGAGTATGGAATAGTTCTTCAAAGTAACTTGGAAAATTAACGAAGCCAAAAAGAGCTAAGGAGCATTTTATTCTTCTCTTTTTTTTCTTTTTCTATCATTTTTCTATTTTCCTCTTTCTTTCTTTTTTTTCTTTCTTTTTGCTCCTTAGAACTTTTGATAACATAGAATACTTACCCAGCCATCCCCCCATGCTTGAACGAATGCTCGTCCTCGAGTATGAATAGTGGGAGAACCAACTAGCTAGGGTAAGTATCTCAAATTCACCTTCTTCGTAGAACCACTTGAATCTCGGGGAGCCTTGTCTCCTAAAACTTTTCTTTATATGATGCCCTTGATTCTTTTGATTCCGTCGAAATGATAATCCATACTCAAAGTGGGTTGTGGTCAAGGAGGTAATCACAAAAAGATGTTTTTGGTTTAGGGTGGATATCCAGCGAGGTTTGTAAGATTTCCGAAGTAGAAACTCACAATGCATGGATAAATAGGCTAGCAAAAAGAAGGTTACACAAAAAAAATGGAATGACCAGCTTCTTAGTCTCGTACCAAAGAAATCAATCTTAATCCAACTCATCAAAATATAAGTTTGCAATCTAAAGGTTTCATCATGAAAGAATATGTATGTATAGGCTTTGGTAGGTAGAACTTTGCAAGAGATTCACAAATGTAGATAGCATAGGAATTATGTTTTCAAATTAAACAACACAAGGTGTAAGGTCCTCGGTAGACTTAAATCAAAGAGCAACATAGAATATGTGGGTTTAGAATTTAGTCATTTAACCTCCACAAATAAAAGAGCCGGTATTTAATTATTTTAATTCCATTTAATTGAGAGCAAATGGTCAAGTCATATACAACATAGCGTAGGTAAAACAAAGCAGCAACTTTCATCATTTTTCCATAAGCATAAGGCATTGCCAAAATGTATCAATGTGGTGAGCACAAATTATGGTGATCCTACACTTATTGAAAACAAAAACAAAACTAGGTTGTCCTCCTAGAAGTCATGTGATAGGTTGAGAGATATATACAAAGGTTGCATCTATGGTTGAAGGCATATATGTGCAAGCATTTAGAAAAAGAGAGAGTTGATGAAGAATTACCGTCCTTCTCGATGCTCGTAATGAAGTGTAGCACAGCCTCCCCCATACTTAAGCATTGAGCTAAGCATAGAAGAAGAATCATGAGCATCTTGTGGCAACCGTGATTATCTTACTCCATGAGATCTTTCTTCCTTGTCCACGAAATCCTCCCTCATGCTTAGCATGATGCTAGGCGCGGAAGGAGAAGATGGACCATCTTGCAATTCTTGAAGTCCTTCCCTCATGTGTATGAATATCATCTTCAATGTGTCTTTACTTTTGTTGCCTCAATTTTCCTTCAACTTCTTCTTGAACTAAGTCATGGTCCCAATCATTGCTTCACGTCATCGTCGCCTCCTTCAATTCCTCGTTGTCCCATTACTGCCTCATCTTCATGAATTTTTTCTTTCAATTTCTAGAACAGAACGTGTATTGAAACATTGCTCCGTTGCGAAGTGCACGAATTTTTCTTTCCAACGAGTCCTCATTCGCCCAAAATTGATTCCGAACAGAGAGTTATGTCCATTTTGTCCCAGTGCTGCAATCTGCCCTGACGAATTTCAGAACGCGCAACGTTCAATTTTCTTGCCATATCTCCTTGTATGGGTCTTCAAATTCATTGATCTTGGATGTGTTGGAACGGGAATTTCATGGAGCTTCTGAATATCAACTTTTTCTTCCTTGTACATCTCTGTCCATGTGCAAAATTTGATGAAAACAGCGGGGCTTGCTCTCGAACTTTGGAGATGTTGATGAATTTGATTTCTTCTTTGATCACGAATTCATGGGAACGCTTTGTCATGCCTGCAAAACAATTCAAGTGCACAATCTACCCCCAAGGTGATAGTCGGGAGTAGAGACAATTACCGACAAACCTACCATTTCTAAGATCTCAATTTGTGGCATAGCTAGCTTAGCGAAAAAAAATAAAAACCTAGTGAGTGTACGTGTGTGCTAGTGTAAATGTAAATGAGAGGAAGATATATAAACAAAGACAATATTTACACCTAGTTCTAAACACCATATTTACAACTAGGTTGCCGAACTTCTCCATAGCCACAAAGACTTATTTAACCAAGGTCAAAACACCATGTCTATCCCAAGATCAATAGGCCTTCATAGCACAAGAAAAAATAAAGCGCATTGCAAAGCTTATAAACCAACCAAATGCAACCTCATAGTTTGGTTTATAAAACTGAATGATGATGGTCTTCAATCATGTCTAAACACCATGTTTACACAAGATTGTAAAAAGGAAAATGCTCACGTGAAGCATTAACATGGATATGAAAGCTTTCATCAATAAAGTTCTACTGAAGGATCAAGCTAACAAAATGAAAGTGAGGACAACGAGGTGGATGCAAAATGTAAATGCAGTGCAAAGTAGAGAATAAAATGCACATGATATGGGAGAACAATATGGTCAAACAAAATGGTGTGACATGAAAATATGGAAGTCCTAAAACAAAAAGAGAGTTAGCCTAAGTTAACTAGCCACAAGTTTAGAATCAAAGGGTGGTGCAATGCTTCATAAATCTCTCTAAAAAGGACACAAAGAAAAAGACTCAAGACACTAATAGGCACACAAAAAGGTCTACAAGTTTCCCAAGATCAAATAACAAAGTGCTCCCACAATAACATTTAGAATGAACAACATGAAGTTGTGGTTTTTATTAGAGCAATGGTACAATATTACTTGATATTCCAATTAAAGAGTGCAATGTAGATGGTCATATTAATATATATAAAACAAAAGATCGGGTTGCCTCCCGCAAAGCGCTTCATTTAGAGTCATAGAGCTCGACTTTCTTACATACCTTCTCATTGATGTGAAGCCATGGTCCTTCATGCAAGAGGTGAAGGTGTTCCATGCAGCTCTTATTCCACTTCCCATATTGGACATGATCAATCACGCTTAATGGAAAACTTGCCCAATCGTCTCTCACATCATGGTCACCTCATTCTTTGTTGTCCTTCGTCACTACCTTTCTTTTCACGGATTTTCCTCTCTGTCCAGATAGGGAATTGCTCCAAACAATTGATCCAATGCAAGGTGCACGAAATCTTCTTTCCAACAAGTCTTCATTTGCCCAAAACGCATTCCAATTGAGAGAGTTATGCCCATTTTTCCGCGTCACTGCAATCTGCCCCGTGCTGATTTCAGCACGTGCATCTCCGATGTTTGAGACATAGCTCCTCCCGTGGGTCTTCAATTGTATCGATCATCGATGCGTTGAACCGAGGACTTGATAGAGATCCTAAATATTCAACTTTCTTGCATTGTAAATCTCTGGACTTGTGCACAAAATTGATGGGGCTTAGCGACGTCCGTTCTTGAAACTTGAAGATGTTGATGATGGTGTTCAAAATTTTGGGCACCGTTTCCCTCCTCATCATTTGAGTTTCATGTCCTGCATGGTTAGTGAAATTCGGGGCTTCTCCCGACATGTGCTCTTTTAGGGTCATGAGCTTGACCAAGCGCAAAGCAAGATCGAGATTTGCAATTATTTGTAAACATATGCAACATAATCACATCCTCAATTAAATTTCATCAACAAGGCATGGTGTAATTAAATGCAGCATGTGTTTCTTGCATAGTGCGGAGCTCATTATTAGGCAGAGGTTCTTTAAGCATGAAATCAACCTTCTCAAGAAACTCTAGCCTATCATCATGAAAAGAACAAGGCATAGAATTTAAACCTTCATTCCGACTATCGGTTCGAGCATGAGATTTTTAAAGATTATCAACAAAACCAATAGAAGCTTGAGAATTCACTGTATACCTTAGCCTCGGAGCTTTTTCATACTCATTGGAGTTGTGGTGCTTTGTGCGAGATGTCATCTTGATGCACTCTTCGTGGTCCGTCGTGATTTGCTTCTCACGTCTCCATGTGCTGAATGTTGCGCTCTTGTAATCCGTCGTGGTTTGTTTGCAACATCTTCGTTTGTCGAAGGTCGACCGCTTGTGGCTTCATTTGCCAATATCATTGGGGTTCTTCCTCTGCTCCAAGCCTCTGAATTTTATCATGTATGCTTGATGAAAACATCGCCCAAGCTCCCCTTCATTGTTGTCATCGTCATCTTTTCTATCTTGTTCTTATCGCGTTGCTCCTGCCTCTTCTTCGTGGAATCTCTCCTGTATACTCAACAGAACATATAACAAAATATAGCTCTATTGAAAAGTTTATGAAATTACCTTTCCAACGAGTGGTCATTCGCTTTAAACGGAGTCCAAACGAGGGAGTTATGCCCGTTTCACTTTTGGCGCTGCGTGCTGTCCAGAAATTTTCAGAGTGCATAACCTTCAATGTTTTGGCCATACCCGCTTGTAGGAATCTCCGATTGACTTGGTTCTTGATTTGTTGGGACGGGAACTTCGTGGAGCTTTTGAATATCCAAAAATATGTTGCGATTTTCTTCTGAGGTTTAGCAGAATATTGATGATAACAATGACTTCTTACGAATCGATCCGAAGATGTCGATGATCTTGATCTTGTGGTCTTCGGAGTGTCTTTTTGTGCATCCTTGGCTTCAAGGTCATCACCATTGATTCACCAGAGAGTAGCATGGCTCCAATGGTCTGTCTCCATGGTTCTTGCTTTGCCTAAGGTGTCGGGATCGAAGGAGGCTCCCGTGCTTTGTGTCGATGATCAGAGCGGTCTCTTTCTTTGATTGCACTCGACTAGAAGTTTCTTGAGCATCCCATGGAGAAGATGGGTGGCATCATGGTTCCTCTAATCTTGTTACCTCTAGTGTTGGTCAACTTCAAATCATCAACTTTTGTGCACAAGGTTCTCCAAACATCTTGCGACATCATCATCACTTTCTCCATTGTTTGTTGCTGCCTCTTCTTCGTTGAATTCCTTGATCATCCTGCACAGAACATGTACCAAAATTCTACTCCATGAAAGCCTTATGAAATTACCTTTTCAATGAGTGGTCATCAATCCCAAACGGACTCCGGATGAAGAAGTTATGGTCATTTTACTCCGGCACTACGCTCTGTCCCGAGACATTTCAGAATGCGCAACGTTGAAAGATTTTACCATAACTCTTCATACCGATCTCCAAAATTCATGATTCTTGATGCGTTGGAAAGTAGACTTGATGGAGCTTCAAAATAATCTATTATTTTCTCATGGTACTTCCCTAATATTGGACAAAAAACTCATTACAACAGTAACACTTTGGAGATGATGATGATCCGATCGCACGATTTTCTTCGCGGGCATGCTTCATACCTATTGCTTGAACAAACAATTTTTCCCAAAAACATTAGTCTTTAAAATCAATTGACATGGCGGCGTACCTTATTTATCATCTTTTGCTTTAGGGAGTGGGGACTCGATAGCGGATGCTGGGCCACTAACAAAAGTTAGCACCTACCACTAAAGAGCGGGTCTTCACGTAGCCATCAACTTGCTTGAGTGAGATTGGACTTGTCAAAGTACGGACGTTGAGAACTTCTCAATCACTTTGTGTCTAGGGTTTTACCTGCATTCATGGACACAAACAAGAAACACAAGATATATGCAATAATAAAATTAGGGTTAGTCCAAAAACTAGATAGATCGCCCTAGGGTTCGTGTTGCCGATCCCCGGCAATGGCGCCAGAAAAGCTTGTTGCGCTCCTTGGCGCCCCGATTTGTATACCGTAAGCGCACAGTTCGTGTAGCTTTTCCCTTAGAGTATTCCCCCAAGGTTTATCAATCCGTGGATCGACAAAGAACTACCTAAGGTTTTCCATCTAATCTAATGGATCTATCCTAACATGAAGCATTGATTGCATATAAAGGGTAAACCTTTAATAGATATGAGTGATATGTAAAGGTTGATCTCATCCATGAACATAGGCTTAATCATAGCAAAACCAAAGATATGACTAGGCCTATCGTCATCTAGTTGTAGTTCAACCTAACGAGCGGATAAATCATGCATCTCAATCAAAAGCATCTTTAAACCCAAAATCTCCAATCCGATCCCTCGATACTCTGCCTACTCTGTGGCAACGGCCTGTCACGACGCCACCCTTTTGGACGAAATACCCTGAAGCAAGTCAAACCCCCTTTGGTAGTTCCGCCATGAACCTCTAGCCACCATGACTACAAGATCATGCTAAGCGATCTATCTCGATAATAGATCTAAGATGAAGCAAACCCAAAGAGAAGAATGAAATCGAAAGAGAGAACATAATCGCTAATAGATTTGGAAGACATGATTATCATTACTCACATAATAGATTCGTTTGGATCATCACCGCCATGTGCACACCATCGATGAATCCAACTAGCTCATGAACTCCGCCATGGCTCAACCACGCAGGGAGGCCACGGCGGCTAGGGTCGGCCTAAGCCATCTCCTAGACAACTTCGAAGACTTGCGGCGGCCGTCGCCTCCCTCCAGTCTTGGCCCTAGGTTTTCGTCGAGTTTTCGGTGGATGGATGCTTCGAGTTGAATAAGGTGCGAGCTATTTATAAGCCGAGGAAGCCACAGGTCGAAGGGGAGGCCAAACCACCTTAGAAATGGGCTAGGCCGGTCGGCCCCATGGGCCTAGGCCGGCCGGCCTACCCTGTTTCGGGCTCGCCTCGGTCTCATCTTTCGCGTGTAGACTCCTCGCATCTTCTAGAGTTTATGTCCTTCACGATTGCACCCCTTTGGACGTCGTTATCTTGGAGATATCTTCGAGGAAATGATAGGATAGGGAATCTTTCCTTAAATCTTCATTTGCTTTGCTTAATCCCGAAGTATCTTGATCTCATCTTCGTGGGCTTGGTCCTTTGGGCTCTCTTGGAGGATGGATGTGCATGAATGGGCTTCGAATCAACATGGGCTTTGGTCCTTCCTTTGGGCTTTGGCCTTCGTCTTTCTCCGTGTTAGCACTCGCTCACGGGCATCGTCATTTCATGCTCCAAAATAGGCCAAAAACCTGCAAAAATGAAGTTCCTCCAAAATATATGTGCATGTGTGAAAATGACCAATAATTAGGCCGGGGTTAGGACGGTTAGTGATTTTGATATTAAATTCATGCCATTATCAAGGATAAACAAGGGATAAAATGGGTACTTATGGAGCGCCAACAGTGCCTAGACTTGATTAGTTACATAGGATTGTGTTCCACCCCACGGAACCGTTGTGGTAAGCGGCAGGTGGTGACAGCCCTATCCGTCCCTCGTAGTCCACCACATTTGGGTGTTTTCATAGCAGTAGTTGCAGGTTGCCGTTGGACTCCCCTCTCACCCCTTTCTGAAGTCCTTCCTCTTTCAGCCGCCAAAGCAGATCAAGATAGTTTAGTTGCAAGTCCTCTAGGTAATGAGTTGGCTAACCAATGTTAGACCCTCTACCCACTTATCTCTCTTCCCCTGGTGGTTCCGGTTGAACTAGTTCTAGGTTTGGTCAAAGCTTTACCATTCCTTGGATTCGATATCCCAGGTATACTCCCTGGTGAAAGCTACAATCGGTCTCTGTGCGCTTGCGGAGTAATTCGTTCAGGCTAAGAAGTGCCAACAAGCTTTCTGGCGCCGTTGCCGGGGAACGGTAGCAACACTAGTCTAGAATTCGTTCAGCTGTACACCTTTCCGCCCATCCACATGGAGTTCTACTCCTAGTTATCCGACAGTTCCATCCCACGAGTATTTGGAACGGCCACCATCTTACCATCCCCCCCTTATCTGATGGTTACGTGATCAGTCCCAACCTCGTAAATCATGGTTCGTGTAAAGTCCTTCTCTATGATAAAGGACAAGAATCCCTGCTGGAATTCAACCATACCCGGTTCGAACCAAAACACCTTACGGTGAAGCTCTCCCCGTTCTCTTTGACGAGCGAAGCGAAAATTTGGTAAGACCAGACGGCAGGGAGAGTTAGAGGAGATTGGATCAAGTTGAAGGATGAATTTTGCTCCCCTGCTACCAAAGTGTTCGCACTTGGAACAGTGTGGGAAAGATCTTTGCTAATGGCAAAATTTGGGATACCTCATCAAATTCCGGAAGATGCTGAAGCAACATTTCGTTGGTTTTCTCTTCCACCCAAACCAACTAATCACCCTATCAGCTGCTTCCTCTCACCTCCACCACATATAGTGGAAATTACCGAACCAATCAAGTCCACAGATTATGAGCCACTCATTGATGATATGCCAATGCTCATCATGACCTCGGTCATGTTTCAAACATGCCGAAGGAGCATAAGTGCATATGTTCAAGATCTGAGGCATTCATTCCAGATGCTACATCACAGATTGAGGGTCTTACTATGATCACTAGCAAGGAATGGATAGAGGAGCGGAATTCAATTCCTGAAAACTCCTCTGCACTATTGGGGACGCTGCACCACAAGAGAATTTCTACGATCCAAAGGAAATCGTGTCCTTCTCCCATAAGCACCTGAAGTGGATCGATGGCCAGATGATGGAGAGTAAGGAAATTTTTCCATGTTATGTCCCTGAAGATGAGGCATAACAAGATCTTTCTGGATCTCCACATCTTCAATATCCCTAAAGGTGAAAAGTTCTCTTGATCGGTCAGCCAATAGAGGTACTTGTCAACCCTAATGGATACCGAGCTACTCTTCACAGCTCGAGGTTGACAAAGATAAGATTCTGGTCAGTCTAGTCCGTTCAGGTAATATAAAAGACTAGACCGGAGCAAGATCCAGTGGAGAAGGTGGTTTATCTCTGAAGAAGATGCCATTCACTTCACCTAGGAAACAGATCCGGACGGCCACCTCAAGTTCAACGAAGAAGAAAAACCGCAACAACTTCTTCCTGAGCTGAAACCGCTGCCTCCTAGGCTGAAGTTCGCCTTTCTCCAACAACAACAGTAGCATGCCAGTCTTCATCAGCGACAAGCTGACAGCGGGTGAGACTTGGCTACTCGTTGCAGTCCTAGAGAAGTACCGGTCCATCATCAGGTATTCTCTCCAGGACAAGAAAGGGGATCAGCCCCGACTTGTGCACCCATCACATTTTTATGGAACTGGACCATAAGTCATCCTGAAAGCACCAGTGATGGCTGAACAATGCGATGAGGAAGGTAGTGAACCAAGAGGTATTGATACTACTACACGCGGGTGTCATCAACCCCGTGTAAGATAGTGTTTTGGTCAGCCTAGTTCAAGTGGTCCCAAAGAAGGGAGCAATTACCTCTGAGAGTAGAGCGCTCATATCCCAGAGGAAAGTCATCAAGGACGTGTATCGATAATCAACAAGACTATCCGAAATGACCACTATCCTCTCCCCTTCTTTGACGAGATGCTTGAATGGCTGGCTAAGCACTTATTCTTCCAATACTTTGACGGATATTCTGGTCATCACCAAATTCGTATGACCAAGTAAGACTACCTTCACCTGTCCCTATGGCACATTAACCTACTGGTGAATGTCGTTGGTCTTTGCAATGCACCTGCTTTACTTCAGACGTGTAAGATGGCGACTTTCTCTGACCAAATAAAGAGCATCATGAAGGGTTTCATGGATGATTTCTCAGTCCCTGGCAAAGATTACCTTGAGAATTCAGACAAAGTTCTCAAGAATTGCCAAGAAACACACTTTAACCTTAATTGGGAGAAGTGTCACTTTATGGTCAGAGAAAAGATTGTCCTCGGACATTGAGTGCCATGAGCACTCGTTTCTTCACCCATCATGCATCCTCCCGATTGGAAATTTCTTTTCGGGACCACGTGCGATGCAAATGACTACGCCGTCGGAGTAGTGCCGGGTCAATGCAAGGATAATCAGCATTATGCCAAATCTTATGCAAGTAAGACATTGACCGGAGCTTCGTTATGCAACAACGGAGAAGGAACTTTTGGCGTTGGTATTTGCCTTAAGTTCAGCTCCTACTTGGTTGGTGCTAAGGTGATAGCATACACGGATCATGCTACACTAAAGCACCTGTCATCAAGATGGAAGACAAGCCACGACTCATCCGTTGGATTCTGCTCCTACAAGAATTTGATTTGGAAATCAGAGATAAGGTAGGAGCAGAAAATTGTGTGGCAGCTCATCTCTCAAGGATTCGAGTAACTGATTGACTTCTTGAGAGATGATACTCTTCTGGAGATCACTATATCTAGTCCAAGGTACAAGACTAAGTGAATTTTATGGAAACTGGATATATATATCTCTAGATGAAGATAAGAAGAAGTTATATTCACCTCAGCAAATACCACCCTTGGGAGAACCCCTATCTATTGAAGTCCGTGCTATTGGTTTACTCCAACCGCTGCATCCCGCTATGTGAGACCCGCGAGATTCTTGAGCGTGCTACTCCTTACCATAAGGATGACACTACGGAGTATTCCGTATCAATGCTTAGGTTTGGCAGAATGTATAATTCTAGCCAACCAAGTTTTAAGACGCTAAAGAATCTATGCGGTGCCCAAGATGTCAGATGCTACGCCACTGAAGAGCAACCTTCAGTTCGAAGTAATCAACTTATGGGGAGTTCACTTTGTGAGTCTTTCCCTATGTCAGAGCAAATGCATCTTGGAGGCCAAGGACTATTTGTCCAAATGGATGAAGAACTTCCTATGTTGTGGCCGACTCGAAGAATTCAAAAAAGATGATTCTGGAAATCACAATTCCTTGCTTTGAATTTCCAAGAGTCATGTTTTGTGGTGAAGGCTCACACTTCACAAGACAAGACCTACAGGAAGTGTCTCAGCGAGTTGAGAGTAAAACCACCGGGCTGCTACTCCATACCATCCCTAGACCAATGGCCAGGCAGAAATATCTAACAAGACGATTAGAAACATTCTGCAGAAGATAGCGAATGACATGGGGAAATGATGGAATAGCATGATACCCGAGGCACTCTGGACCTATTGAACAGCCTTCAAGATGCTGATTGGACAATTACCGCACCAGCTGATCTATGGCAAAACTTGTCATACACCATTTGACCTTGAGTTCAGATCCCACGGGGCAATTAAGAGGTGAAAAATGGATCTTCAATCAGCCGTGGTTAAAAGTCAAATCCAATGGGCTAAATTGGATGAATGGAGGAAGTAGGCTTACCACAGCTCCAAGCTCTACAAGGAGTAGATGAAAAGATGACACGATAAGCAGATCAAGATCAAGCATTTCCAAATGGGAAAATAAGGTACTACTCTTTAATTCCCACCTTCATTTGATTGGTCGTGATAAGCTTAGAAGTAAGTAGAAAGAGCCTTATCTAATAAACCCTCCAGGACGATGACGGGAATGTTGTAAATATTCCTCGAGCCCGAACTACCGGAACTCAAAGTGATAAACGACTATGAGTTATTCGAGCTAAAGCCCTCGATTATGGTCATCGCCAGACCTTAAACGTTCCTTACCCTAGTCTAGGATAATGGGCGCCAGTTTATTTCTCAAGTTTTTTTTTTCAGAAGCGCCCAGTTATGTTTGAAAAAAACTAAAATAAAATGAAATAAATGCTTCATGCTTGTGCTTTAGTTGGTTGGTGCACATTTGTGTGCCAACCGACCCCCTATCCTAATATTTTCATCAAGTGCGCAGATGAACATCATGAACAACACTGAGACAGACTCTTCGGTGAAGTTGAGCAAAATTTGATGCAACTCAAGATCAGGTAGCTAGGTTAGACATGTGCCTAACCAAAACATTGACATAACAACTCGTCACGGAGGTTTGCAACCCCATCCTTCTTTTCATTCCTGATTTCATTCAAATTAGTTCTAAATGAAATAAAATTAAATTTTGAATGAAACTCTTGGAAGAGAACTCATGACTTCCAAAGGTGGCTAAGCTTTATTTCTTATGCGAGTACTCGTTACCTTTGGAACTTATTACATGATAGGATCACTTGAACTTTTGTTTATTGACCCTCATGATATAATGAAATGAGAGACATGTTCTTTCTAATTCAAAGTCTTGGAGTGTTTCTTTAAAAAGCTAAAAAAAGGCAACTCTCATTCACTTTCAACCATACAAAGTCCTATCTAGAGCCATACATGAATAGAATTGAACCCACATGGCTATCTTTTGACATTTTGAGCTTGATCAAACATCATTGCCTTTCGAGAAATATCATGATCATCGAGTACTTTGGTCATCCACTGTGCACGTTCATTAATAAAGTCCATCAAAACTGATTCGCCAAAAGCTCTCCATCCCCCTGAAAAAAAGAGTGAGCAACAATCTTACTCAAGCAAAAAAAAGGGACAAAGGGGAAAGATGGAGAAGCCAAAGTCAAAAACCACTCAAAGGGACATTCATCCCTCACATACACATGCACATGACCAAGTTCTAAAAGATGACATGATCTCTCAAAGACAAGATCTTTGATCTTGCAAAATAAATGAGGAAGATATGCAAGTTTATCCCTACCTTGAGCCACACAAAAGCCTATTTAAATGTAGGAGAGGTTTTCTCTAAAGGGCTTAGTGAGATTCAAACACAAAATGAGAGACTAAGAGTGAGTTGAACGAGATGAGAGCATGCCTCCTGTTTTGAAAATCTTGCAAAACCTCCAAGTACAAAGAAAAGGAAGTGAATCATGTTCTCCATCGAGTTGTTCTGGGGATCAATATTCGAAGGTGAAGGTGTTAGCCACCCGGAATCCAAGGTATCAGGAAAGTTTAGAAATAAATCTTATGCATTCTTTGAGTTCATGGAACCAGGCTTCACTTTTCTTCGACCTTATTGCTCGGGGCAAGCAAATTCTGGCTGTGGGGGTGTGTTGGCGGTCGATATCTGTGATTTTCGCCGCTAACGCTCCGCCTGATTTCTTGAAACAAAGGTCATATTCATACCAAATTCACTTATATTAACAAGTTCCACAAGTTTTGGTGAGTATTTGAATGCAGGAACAACATGTACAAAATTTGGCTAAAATGTGAGAAAACCCAAGCCGGCCGACCTATCCACCTAGGCAATTCAGGCTCATCTTTGGTCAGAGTGCTCATGAGTGCAAATACAAGCCAATCCAATGTGGTTTTATACAAAATGCATAAACCAATACCGAAAGGTTTGAGCCATGACAAGTTGGGTCCACCTGCAGTGACCAAACTCAGAACCAAGTCCTAAACCGACTTGAGGAGGAAAATACAAGCGTTGATTGACACGTCGATGGAACGGAGGGCCGAGGGGGACAACCCCAGGCCGGCCGGCCTAGGCCGGGCCGCCCAGCCCCTAACTGCCTCGCTTCGGACCAACACAAATACAACCGACATCTACGGGTGATCCAGGACGTCCAGCAGAAAGGCGGTGGAAAACGGACGACACCCCAGGCCGGCCGGCCTGACCTTTTTGCGCCATGTGTGCAGCCTTCAAGAGGAAGTTACACCCGCCATGTGGAGTAATTCGATATCCTAGGTATACTTCCTGGTGAAAGCTACAATCAGTCTCTGTGCGCATGCAGAGTAATTCGTTTAGGCTAAGTAGTGCCAACAATCTTGCACTGGCCCACTTGTCATCCTAATTCATTACCAAAATCTGGTGTTAACACATGCCCCCAATTTTAGGATAAAATTCATTTTATTCCAAAATTATGACTTTAGCTCTTGTATCTCGGCAATTCAACTGCTTGTATATTGCCGACCTCTACAGCTCTTCCGATGGCCATAAGGATCTTCCCAATTACTTTCCTCATCTGTCCGGTAACAGCCTCATGGATGTGGAACCATTACTCAATTTTGTCTCATTCCATCTCTTGCGAGTGCGCCGGTTGGGCTTTCCAATTAATGCATATTACTTTCTTTTCCCACGCCCAGGCCATCGTCGACCTCACTCCTCCCTAGGAAATCATCCAGAAGGCGTTCAAAGATGATGAGGATGATGATGAGGATGATGAGTAAAGAACAGTTTTGAATAATAATGTTTGTAATATATAAACCATTCTGCAAATGTTCAGTTTGTTCCATACCAATCTATGATGACTTGCATGCTTGTTTTGTTTTCATTTTTGCAATAAAGGCGATGCATGCTGCACCGGCTATTCTCCAGTGTTGGAGTTTTTTGCACTAAAGGCGACACATTCAGTGTCGGCTATTCGAGCCAGGTCTGAAAACTGGCTTTAGGTGTCAACCCCCACGCAAGGATAGTAACGTTTTATGAAATGCCCATTGATTGCTCTGGTGAATTCGTCTCCCTTCAACGTTTTCAGAATGTAAGCATTACCAGGTGCACGCCTAGCTATGCGGAAAGGACCTTCCCAATTTGGCGACCATTTGCCAAACTTGTTGTCTTTAGTTTCGATCGGCAAGATCACCTTCCACACCAAGTCTCCCTCTGAAAACTCCTTGGGCTTAACTTTCTTGTCATACTGTTTTGCAACTCGAATCTTATTCCTTTCAATGTTCTCCAAAGCCCACAGCCGAACCTCATGTAAATCTTCTAATTCATCAATCATGAGATTTTTATAATCCTCGGCCGTTAAGTCCTTTTGCAACACAATTCACCTGGATTCAGATTGCATTTCCCATGGCAAAACTGCATGATGCCCATAGACAATTTCATAAGGGGAAGCTTTAGTTGAACCGTGGCAGGCCATCCGATAAGCCCACAATGCATCATTGAGAGTCAAATGCCACTTCCTTGGCTTCTCATCAATTTTCTTCTTAATAAGCTTAATCATGATCTGATTCGAAGCTTCAGCCTGACCATTAGCTTGAGCATAATAAGGAGAAGAATTAAGCAACTTAATTCCCATACCATCAATAAAATCGGCAAACTCAGATGATGTAAACATTGTCCCCTGATCGGTCGTAATTGTCTGAGGAATCCCAAATCTATGAATTATGTGCTCCTTGATAAAATTAAACATATTTTCTGATGTGACTTTCTTCAAGGGAATTGCTTCTACCCACTTGGTAAAATAATATGTAGCACCAATATAAATGTGTCCTTTACTTGACCGTGGAAAATTTTGGCCGATCAGATCAATGCCCCATCCTTTAAACGGCCATGGCTTAACAATTGGGTTCATAGCTGAAGCTGGTGCCCTCTGAATCTGGTCAAAATGTTAACAATCTTGAAAACTTCTATAAAACTCAAAGCAATCTTCCAACATTGTCGGCCAAAAGTATATTGTCCTTCTGATGATCCACTTCATCCTATGAGCAGACTGGTGAGCACCACACAAAACCTCATGTACCTCACTCATCATTCTTATTACCTCTTCTTGACTTAAGCACTTGAGCAAGATTCTATCAATGGTTTTGTGATATAACTGACCATCCAGAAGAACATACTTAATTGCCTTATACCTCAGCTTGTGAGTGACTTTCTACGATGGATCCTTCAAGTAATAGGCAATCTCAGTTCTCCAATCTTTGCTTTCAGCCTCTTCATTACTATAGCTTTCCTGGATCACACGATAACCCAAAGCACTTTGAGCCAATCGGTTAGCTTCTCCATTTTGCGCACCCGGTGTATGTTGCAGAGAAACCAGATAGAATTTCTTTAACAAAACTAGACACTCCTCATAATATTTCCTTAGAATGTGATCCCTGCACTCATATCGGCCGAGCAACTGATTGATCACTAATTGAGAATCTCCGAATACCTCAATTACCTCGGCCTTTATTTCTAGGAGAAGTTGAAGTCCCTTAAGAATCGCTTCATATTCAGCTTGATTATTGGTCACCATGGGTCCAATTTTCATAGCAAACTCATAAATCTTGCCTCTAGGAGATATGATAACAATTCCAACTCCTCCACCATGCCTGCATGATGATCCATCGAAGAACATAGTCCAAGGAGCTATATCCAAATGATTAACTAAAGGCCCATGGTGTTGAGTGATAAAATCAGCCATCACTTGTCCTTTGACCACTTTTGCTGACTCAAACCTCAAGTCAAATTCTGATAGTGCCAGGATCCATTTGCCGATCCTTCCGTTGAGAATTGGCATTGACAGCATATGCTTGATCACATCTTCCTTTGAAACTACCGTGCACTCAGACGACAACAGATAATGACGAAGCTTAGTGCATGAGTAATATAGACACAAGCAAAGCTTTTCAACCGGTGTATACCTGGTTTCTAGGATCCAATAATCTTCTACTGAGATAGAACATGACTTGCTCCTTTCCTTCAAATTCTTGCATAAGGGCCGATCCAATCGTATGGGTGTCGGCCGCCACATACAACTTGAAAGGCTTATTTAGTTGAGGAGGTACTAACACTGGTGGAGCCTTTAGATATTCATTAATCTCCTCAAATGCCTTCTACTGTTCGTCACCCCATTTGAACTCTTGATTCTGCTTCAGCTTTAATAGTGGAGAGAACGGCAAAACTCTTTTGGACAGATTTGATATGAATCTTCTCACAAAATTGACTTTGCCAAGGAGGGATTGCAACTCCTTCTTGGTAGTTGGTGGAACCACTTTGTCTATAGCTTTCATGCTTTTCTGTCCCACCTCAATACCTCTCTGATGTACTAAGAAACATAAGAATTCTCCAGCTGACACCCCAAAGGCACATTTTTTAGGATTCATCTTCAAACTGTTTTCTCTGGTGCACTTTAAAGTCTCATGCAAGTCAGCTAGATGCTCCTTATTCCCCTTAGATTTGACCACTACATCATCGATATATATCTCCACAATTCTGCGGATCAACTTATGAAAGATATAATTCATAGCTCTCTGATAAGTCGCACCGGCATTTTTCAGACCAAAAGTCATGACAACCCACTCATATAAACCTACTGCACCTAGGACACCTGAAACGTTGTTTTGATAACATCTTCAACCACCATGAACATCTGATTATATCCGGCGTTTCCATCCATGAAGCTAATTATTTTGTATCCTGCTGCAGTGTCAACTAACAAATCAGCAACCGGCATCAGATAACCATCCATTGGTGTAGCCCTGTATAGATCCCGGTAGTCTATACATACTCTCATTTTGTCGTTCTTCTTGTAGACATGTACTATAGCAGAAATCCAATGTGCATACCTACACGGCCTTATGAAATTGGCCTCCAGTAATCTCTCAATCTCCTCTTTCACATCGGCAAGCACTTTAGCATTAAGTATTTTCTGAGGAGGCTATTTATGAGGCCTGTACCCAGGCTTAATCGGCAAATGATGCTCAACAATAGAACGATCAAGACCAGGCATTTCCGAATAATCCCAAGCAGAACAATCTTTAAATTCCTTCAGGAGGATTATCAATTCTAGTTTAAACTCTGGGTCTAAGTTAGCACTTACATATGTCAGCCTTGGTTTATCTCCTGAACCAATATTCACTTCTTCTAAAGCATCGGCCGACGTAAAACCTTGTCCTAACTTACCCTTGTTTCCATCTATGGGGTTCCCCATTAAAAATTACTCTCAAAGCTGACTGCTCGGATCGGCTGTTGACCATCATCATTGATCTTGATGTTGTCCTTCTGCCGACTCTTTCCCAAAGAAGCACTGCATTTGATCGAAGTCCCAATATGCAGGATCAGCTGCAGCAATACTGACAGAATCATCGACAGGGACCACTTCTGCATGATCTCCATTCCATTGGATTAGCACTTGATGCATTGTGGATGGCACACAACAGTTGGCATGAATCCAATCTCTTCTGAGCAGAAGACTATAAGAGCCTTTGCCATCAATCACAAAGAAGGTCATCAGCAGAGTCTTTGTACCAATTGTAAGTTCACAATGTATTGCCCCCCCGAGTATGAGAAACATTGCCCCCAAAGTCCCTAAGCATCATATCAGTTTTAAGAAAATCTTCAGGACCTTTGCTGAGCTTTCTGAATGTGGTATAGGGCATAACATTGACTGCAGCACCACTATCCACCAACATCTTTGTCATGGGCTTCCCATCAACATAACCTTTGAGATACAAAGCTTTGAGGTGTCTATGATGCTCAGTTGTGACGAAACCGCCAAATTAAAACTCTGAATTAAGTGTAATGGCTGTCATTTGAACACATCGGGCATATTTTTGCTTAATGGTTTAACTTAACGGTCCTTTCTCAACTCACGGTCCGATCAAAACAACACCGGTAGTCTCACACGAAGGTGAGCGTAGATTGTACAAGCACAACACAATACTTAAAAATACAAATACCATATGATTATGAAACATTAAGTTTACAAACCAAGTTCGAAATACATAATAATATACAAGTGTGCCTTCCATTTATACAAAAGTTTGATAAACATAAAATCTACCTACTACAATGCATAAGAACGAACATGAATTACACACTCAGCTCATGAGTGTGCAATTCCGTATCCTCCAAAGCTACGCGCCTGGGTCCTCAACGTTCCACCCATCCGCGTCCAGCCGAACGAACTTGGCACAGCACGGACAGAAGTCTACGTGTGCGGGTCCTGAAATCATTGTTCCAACAAGCCTTGAGCAACTAATGCTCAGCAAGACTTACCCGACGATGGGTATACTTAGCCCACATATCTAGACATGCAAGGCTTTTTGACTGGTGGTTTGTTTTGCAGAAATAGCAACAAGGTGTGCTGTGGCAGTCCCAACCAAATTAACCCGGCTTAAGTGCGCTAACCATCACCAGGAACGGCAACCAGGGTTAACACGCACTTAAAATGGAGTAATCCGGCAGTGCTGTCGGGTAAAATCTCGATTAAACCACTTGAAACAGGATCGACAAAGCAGTTCAGAGAATACAACATTCCGCAAATTTTACAGTACAGAGTATGAAACTGAATTCTTATTACAAACCGAGTTTGAATGTATAAACATACAATAGAGTTTAAGGGTGGCGGAAAATGAACCATACTCTAGTGATGAAATAAGACGTCATGATGAAGCCCATACATGACGTCAACCGCATTCTCAGATGCACCACCTGAAAAACAAGCCACAAGCAAGGCTGAGTATGCTAATACTCAGCAAGGCTTAACCGACTAAGGGTATACTTAGCCCTTTATCTAGACATGAAGGCTTTTGGCTTGAGGAGTTTGGTTTGCCGAAAAGTAGTAAGAGTAGATCCTTAATTGCAGGTTTTAGCTTTCAGGTTCTAGTTCAATTAGCCATTCTAGGTGAGCATCTATCCAATAGCATATATGGTGGAAACTAATTATCTTTCATCATCCAACCAACCATATTCATCATCATCATCATCATCTTTCACTTCTTACTCTATGTGGTAAAAGGGTTAAGCAGTCCCAAATCGTGAGAAGCGGACGATTCGAATCGAATTTGTTAACCTGGCCAAGCAGACCTAACACACACGCATGGGGATCGACATCTCGCTTCGCCCACGCGACTTTTCCCTTCAATTCCCGCTGCACGGAACAGGCCCACCGCCCTCGACTGCAAGAATCCACGCCACGGTACGACGCCGGGTCGTGAGCCTTCTTGCACCCGCATGTGGCCGCATGAGAACAACGTTCAAAGATGGTAGGGAGTATGTTTCAGCCTCGGTGCAATCCAGTACTTAAGCTTACCGATTACCATATTTCTCGGCATGTGGTTAGTACGTTCAAAAGCTTAACCACCACTACCACACACTACGGCCTTATCCATTTTCACTAAACAGACGAGGTATCACAAGTACCACAACCCCGCCCGTGAGCCTTATAGTTGCAATATGTAGTAGACATTCAACTCCTATAATTTTCGCGAGGGACAGAAAATCACTCGACTCCTACCGAATCATTAGCATAGCCATTTAACGACCTACACATACTAGTTTCAAGCATATGTACCTAGGATCATGCAGCTAGGGTTCCAAGCAACACTCTGTAAACTTAAATGCGCAAGTAGATAAGAATAATAATAAGTTGCATAAATTTAAAATAGATAGGATATGCTCCGGGGCTTGCCTGGAATTAACACTAGGTTAGTGTTAGTTAGAGGACAATCGGCATGCAATCATCCTTCGGCCGTGCACATCAGGATTCATCCGTCCATCTTCTGGATGTGTCCACCATTCACCGTCTTCTGGCTCGGCTCCAATGTCACATCCTTCACGTGGTTCATCTGTCGTACCTAAATGAAATGCAACAATGCATATGTAAGAATGCAAAGAAGTGCAACACGCGAAGCATTCATAGGGTTCAACACACTAACATAAGTACCTAAAGCTATTTAATTCAAACATCACTCAAGCATCTCATAGGGATGAGCACAACAAGCTAACTTGTATGAGTTTTATAATTTTCCAAGTACTAGAACTATTTATCATGAATTTGTGCTATTAACATGGATTAAAATCAAAACCATAGAGTGGTGATGAGGCTCAAACTTTTACTATACTGTTATGTTAGTATCTTAAGTGCACTGAAAAAGTTTCATCCAAAAATATTCATTAGAACATCAAGAACCAAAAATAGAATTTATTCCTAGCCTAGTACAAGATCTAATAAAAACCCATAGCTACACTTATCTTCTGGGCCTATAAATTTTACACAGGATTCAACTTTCAGGTACATAGCTGCTGTCCAAAAATCATATGCAGGTCATGTATACAACTCCTAGAATAATTATGAGCTATTATTTCTAATCTTTATCCTAGATTCAAAACTAAGCAAAATCTGAGTATGTGCATGTAATGAAAGTTGTAGAGTTTGTCACAAGGATTACAGAACAGTTGGATTTGCATTTTTATGATTTTTCTATGAATTGTTATGTATTTTCAAAGTTCACAGCATGAGTTCATGTATAATTTGCAAACTAGCCCCTGGAATCTTTTACTTCCTTGCATCCAGGCCCTTGGCCGGACTTTACAGAGCAGAGGAGCGGCGGCGAGGGGATTGTGGGGGAAAAGGTAGAGGAGACAGAGGTGAACCTCTGGGTGCTTGCGGTTGGGGCTGGGGTGGACGGAGGCGGGCTATCCACGAGCGCCGATGGCCGGCGGTGGCGTTGGGCAGCGGTTGTCAAGCCGGTGAGCACCAGTGGGAGTGTGGGAAGCTCGCTGGGGGGTCGAGTTGGGTGGAGGGAGGCCGGAGAGGGGACCTCCACGGCGAGGTCAAGCTTCGGCGGCGGCAATGGGAAGGGAGTGGAGAGGGAGGTCGGGAACGCATGCTGCGTGAGCTCAAGGGGGAGAAGAGGGCCGAGGGTGCAGGTGAGATGGAGAAGTGGCACACGGCACGACTCGGCGCGTCGACCGTCCTCGGCGTGCGCGCAGGGAGGCGGCGCCGTGTGGCGAGGTCGAGAAGCATCAGGGAGGAACCGGGGGCACGGCGCGTGGCCGACCAGTGGATGGGATGCCGTCCCCGATGTTCGCTGGCGGCGAACGGCGTCGTCACGGCGAGAAACAGAGAGGAGAAAGGAGAGATGGTGGTGAGGGCAAAACCGTAATTAACTCGAAGTTCCAAAATGCAGTTTGTAAATTCAGTTTTTCCCCTTCTTCCTGGCCTCAAATGAAAAACTCTTGAATACCAAAGTTGTTCAAAATTTCGAGATCTACAACTTTTGTTTTAGGAACTTTTTCATTTGAACAATGGTTTGAAAGATAAAAATTGAAACTTTAATGCATTTGAAAATGTCGTATACGCTTCGGAAACCAACCTTTTCTCCCATTCTTGTGTAGCAACTCGAAAAACTTTGAACACGAAAGTTGTTCGTCATTAGAAAACCTATAACATTGGTTTTGGGCAAAAGTTCATTTGAGCAATGGTTTAAAATTCATTTTTAAAACCTGTTTGTTTCAATTTGAAAGATATTTTAAACATTTAAAAACTTTGATTTGAAGAACTCGTCATTTCATGTGTAAAATTTTATTTTCTCCCCTTGACATCAACTAAACTTTGGTTTATCAAGAAGTTAATGAGATGCCTAATTAATTTAAGTGTTCTCCCCTGTGTTCAAACACACAGACACACATACATATAGACATTCATGCATGCACACGCATTCATTCTGAGGCTTCTTGGTTAATGATGCATGATTCTGTGGTTATTATTTCTTGCTTAGTATTTTAAAAATCTAGGATGTCACATGTGGATCCTTACCTTCCATATTTTAGGCCATATTCTATATAAATTAAGAACCGCTAGGTATTTCCAATAACCTTTCTAACACAAACATGGTAGAGTACAATATTTCATTTGAGCACTATCCATCTGACATTTTCATATTCCATTCCTCCTGCTACGATGCGACTCGGTGATCAAGGTGCTCATGTCTGAGAGCGATTGACGGCAAACCGATCCGATTAAACCTTGCAAGGTGGACCTAACCAACACAGCACACATATGCCCCGTCGGACTATACGAGCCAACCATTCCCCTCCCCGCCTCGAACTACAGAGCCGCCCCACCTACATATAGTCAGCTGGGCTCAACGAGAGACCACCAAAAGTAAATACATGCATCCCAATTCTCCGCGACTACCCTACTCGCCCTAAGGGGTGGTGTTGAAGTTCTGTACTTTCGAAGCGAGGCAGTACTAGGCTTACCAGTTTCGACTACCTCCTAGTCTCGGTGTGCAGTTAGTACAATTCAAACATGATCAGCAGGGCCAACAACGAACGGTCCTTAAGTGACACAGACGGTCTACAACTTTCCCGTCCGGTCTCAAATTCCATTCCCTTTCATTCTTAAGTTCAACAACTTCACTTATGGAAATATAAAAACATCCTATATCTCGCGAGTAACTGGAAATTACTCGACTTCTACCGAGTCCTATTTAGCATAGCAAGGCTATCGGCCTACACATACTAGTATAAGACTCATGTAACCTAGGTATTGTGCATCTAAGGTTTCATTCAACTCCTATAAACTTAATGCACAATTACTTTAGTAAATACATTGCATAATTTAAATTAGGGAATTATGCACCGGGGTTTGCCTTCGGGCTGCTGCTCGACACCGGGATCAGCTGGGCCTTGGGCCGGGTGCTCGTGAACCTCCTGCTGTGCTTGCTCCGAGTGCTCCTGCGGCTCTGTGATCACCTCGTATATTACTCCTTCGGCAGCGGCGTCTACACGTATGCATATGACATGACAATGTATGCAATATGATTTGTAACTTTGAAATAAACCTGTTATCGCCATAAATTAACAGGGTTAATTAATGGGCCGCAAGCGAGTTGGGCTTGAAGCAAGGATTAAAGAAGGCTTGAGAATCGGCTCCTGCGTGAGTATCTGGGCCGTGCAGGCCGTGTATCTTTAGATTTAGTTTGGATTAAGATATAGAGTCCAATTTGGATGCGTTAGGTTTAGATTGTTTCCCAAGTCTCCGGACTATAAATATGTACCTATGATATTCGTAAAAAGAAGAACGTCATCACGTTTTGCCACAACACCTTGGCGCAACGCCGCCCCTAATTCTAGGGTTTCATCCAAGTAAGCGCCATGCTGCCCTGATCATTTTCTTGCGATCAGGGCAGCATTGTTCTTGCCTTTACCTTGGTATTACTCGTATTGAAGCATTTTTGATGGCGAGTAGTGCTAGTTATCTTGATGTTCGTAGCATGATCTTTAGTAGATCTATCATGTTCTTATTGTTTACCATCTACGAATATCATGTTTTCTCTATGCGTTCATACTTGATCTTAAGCTAATTCTCATCGCAGAGGATTAGTTGCGTAGAGTTAACACCTTGCTTCTTTTCTATCTAGTAGATCCAATTTGCTACGGTTTGTTCTTATTTTATAAGGATTAGCTCAATATCTGCTAGGTTAGGCCTTGCAAACGGATTGGATGTTTCGGTGATGTAATAGATGCTTTATCTTAGCCTTGATAGGGATTGTTCCGGGAATCGGCTCTTGCTAGTTCTTAGGCCTCTGTTTTTGGTTATGGTTTAGTTATCTGTTATGTTCGCTAGGCCTAGTTGCGTGTAGGATGTTCCGATCTAGCATTGAAGCTTTTACTGTCGTGGGTCAGATTAGCTAGATTTAATTGAAGCAAGTTTTCATAATTATTTGCTTTATTCATCAATATCCGGATAGATGCAGATCCAATATGACACCGGGACTCGATCGGTTCTTTGAAACCGATGCAAGAGTCGTCCCGGGGAGCCGACAACGGCTCGGACTAATATTTACACGTGTTTGTGCATGCAGGCAAATCATTTAAAGCACGTTCGCACCTTCCTGATCAGGTATAGGTCAGGTGGCACGCCTTACATTCTCCGGAATCTTCGGTGTGTGCCAGATTGCGGGCCATTGTCCGAGGAAGCAGTGCCTGCCAGCGCCCCGTCGACCTCCCGACTCTTCGTGTTGCCTGTCGCTACTCGCCGGTGGGTTTTGACCGACAACACATTCTGGCTCGCCCAGTGGGACCTTCATCAACAACAACGCCCGCCGCAGAGATGACTGGACCTCAAGACCAAGCTCCTGTTCTGCCGGTCACCAAACCTGTCACGTATGAAGAGCTGACTCCAGAACACAAGCAAAAATATGATGAGGTCAAAGCTCAGTTCGAAGCCGATCTTATCGGCTCTTTAGAGAGGACCCGCAACCACGGCATCAGGTGGAAGGGGTTCTCACCAGAGGGCGCTCTCGACATCGTTGATCTGTCCGTGCCGTCGGAGGAGTGCACCAGGGCCCTACGCCAGGAGATGAACTACATGGTGGCTCATACGCTTCATCGGCACTCAGAAAGCCTGGTGAACGAGCTTGAGCGCGTGGCACATCGCGTTATCTAGGAGGTGATCAAGAACCAGTACTCCCCATCGGGACCAGTCCTGGGGAGAAAAGGGGCGAAGCTGCATTGCAATCTAGGCCGCCAGTATCATACTCGCTCGCGACAGCAGGACAGCAGAGCTCGCCGATCTACGTCATCTACAAGATTGGCGATGACCCCGGGGAGGGACAGTTCCTGAGCGAGCCGCCCTAGGAGATCCCGCGCGGCTACACGTGCGTGTACATACCTAACAATATCAACCCAACACGCGTGGGGCAGCTGGTGAGTATAGGGGCCTCAGGGGCAGACGCGGAGAAACAGGCATGGCTGGCAAAGTACGCTAACGGGCCGAGTGCTGAGCCCTCGGCCCCAGGAGTTCTTAGTGTTGAGCAGGTCAGTGCAATACTGAGGGACCAGTTTGGCATCCTGCCCAAGAGAAAGGCGATCAGGTTATTCCAAGCCGTATCCAAGTGACTACGATTTGATCCCGTTGCCACCCAAGTATCGGCTTCTGGAGTTCACCAAATTCAGCGGATCAGAAGGAGCCAGCTCCATTGAACATGTGAGCCGATACCTGACGCAGCTTGGGATGATCTCAATATTGGATCCTCTGAGGGTCCGTTTCTTCTCCCAGTCTCTCACGGGTTCAGCTTTTGGATGGTATACATCACTTCCCCCAGATTCGATCCGGACTTGGAGGCAGCTGATGCCGGGATTGCCAACCTCGCCCAAGTCAGGCAGAAGCGAGGGGAAAGTGTCTCAGAATACGTGTAGTGCTTCCGAGAGGTCAAGAACCGATGCTACACATTTGGCAGTTCTGGGACTCGCTAAGCCGATCAAGGATCTGGCTTTTCAGTTGGAATTCACCTCTCTGGCACACATGGTGCAGAAGCTTACGGCGTATGAACACTACCACCCCGAGCTGTACCAGGAAAAATTCAAGCGCCACGTCAATATGGCCCAAACAGAAGGGGCTTGTGAAGGGCTTTGACTTTGATGTGGCCAAGGCAGAGCATATATTCGATCTACTGCTCAAGGAAAAGCAGTTGAAGCTCCCAGAGAATCACAAGCTACCAACGGCACAAGAGCTGCAGGGGAGGCTGTACTGCAAATGGCACCACTCGTTCACCCATGCCACGAATGACTGCAAGGAGCTGCGTCGGCAGATCCAATCGGCTATCGAGCAAGGCTGATTAATTCTGGCCCAACACATGATGAAAGTGGATAGTCAACCATTCCCACAAGCTAACATGGTGGAGCTGTCGGATCTTGGACCTGAGGGCCAGAACTTGGCATTCCAGATCAACATGGCGGGACCCATCCGCCACCGCATCGAGTAGAGGAAAGAGGCCGCTTCTGGCAAACGGCCCCAGGATGAAGACGAGCCAGAATGCCAACATGTTACTGAAGAACAAGTACGTCACATCCGCAATCAACTCCCAGCTTCCAATCGGCTTCTGGAAAAATATCAGTATCAGTACAAATTGCGCCGTCGATATGAATCGGAAGAGGAGGAGTACGAGCACCGCACAGGGAGGACGCTGGGGAGGCGCCAGGCTATACGCGATCACTGGCATTGCCCGTTCTTCAGGTACTGTTGGAATTCCGGTATGAGCCGATTGCCTACTATAGATGATTGCTTGGAGTGCAGGCCTCGGGGACGCCATCCACGCTGAGACATAGGTGTTCCAGCGCTTGGGGCCCAAAACACAGTCACAACGACCATGTTGAGCGGCCATCTAGAGACGATTTTGAGCTAGAAGAGGAAGACAAGTATCATCGTCCACAGTGGTGTCTTGACGGGCTCAGCCGCTCACAGAATCGCCGAGTGCAGCGCCTACGCAATCTCGAAGAGGCAGAAGCAAGGTACCTCGACATGCTGAGGAAAGCGCGTCTGGATCTCGCGGAGCAGGTCAGGCACCCGCGAAGGGTGGAAAGGCGTCCTCCAAGGAGGGAGTGGCGCCCCAAGCAGCCAAGAGCCGATGAGAAGCCATTGGCTGATGTGAACATGGTGTTCGTGCTCCCGTCGGAGTTTCGGGCGCCCCAACCGAGGAATTGGCCATCGCGCAGCTGGATCTCGGCCCACAGCCGATCATCTTCGAGAAGCCCAAGGAGAAAAGCTACAAGCACCTGAAGGGATTGTATCTCAAGGGCCTCATCGATGGCAAGCCTGTGAACAGGATGTTGGTTGACACCGGCGCTGCAGTCAATCTGATGCCGTACTCAGTGCTGTGCCGATTGGGTCATTCCACTGCAGATCTTATCAAGACCAATGTGATGCTTAATGATTTCAATGGTCAGCCTGTCGGAGGCAAAGGGTGTCCTCAATGTGGAGTTGATAGTTGGCCGCAAGACCATCCCAACATCGTTCTTCATCATCAACAGTAAGAGTACATACACAGCGCTGCTTGGGAGGGATTGGATTCACGCGAATTGTTGTGTTCCTTCCACGATGCATCAGTGTTTGGTCCAGTGGGATGGCGATGAAGTGGAGGTGGTCCGTGCAGATGATTCCAGCGAGGTTTCGCTTGCAGACATGAACGCTTGGGATGCGGAAGGGCAAGAGCCGATCTCAGGGATCGCGCTGGAAGATTGTGATCGGATTGAAGCGACAAAAAACAGGCTGAGGCTGGTCTTATCCACTGGGCTCACAGAGTAAACACATCCTGGCAAGCTACGGAATCCAGAAAGGTTAGAGAGGCCGGTCCCAGTGACCGGCCACCAAAAATGAGTAATATATACTTGGGGTTAGAATTGTTACATTATGTACAAACAATGGCCTTTGCTGAGCATTCAGTTTTGAATAATAACGGAAATGTGGGAACGGCCAGCCCGTGCGGTTGGCCGGAAAATTTTTCTTGTTATCTCCCTGTGTTTGCTATCGATGTCGATCTTTCAGACGGCGGCAAGTTAGGGTACGGGTTTACGTTAGCTGACGATTTGGAGGAAGTCGATATCGGTCCCGGGGATAAGCCGCGACCGACATTTATCAGCAAAAAGTTAGACCCGATCTTGCGTGAGCAAATGATAGCACTGTTGAAGGAGTACCGGGACTATTTCGCATGGGATTATACTGAGATGCCCGTCCTGGATAGAAACATTGTCGAGCATAGGCTCCCGCTTAAGAAGGGATTTCGGCCGTTTCAGCAACCAGCACGTCAGATGAAAGCCGAAGTCCTAGAGGAGGTTAAGAAAGAGGTGCAAAAGATGCTGGATGCAGGATTCATCAGGCCATGTCGGTATGCGGAGTGGATCTCCAGAGTGGTCCCTGTACAAAAGAAAGATGGCCGATGGCGAGTCTGTGTGGATTTCTGAGACCTCAACAGAGCAACTGCCAAAAGATGAGTATCCGATGCCTGTTGCAGAAACATTGATCAATGCGGCGGTCGGTCATAAGATGATGAGTTTTATGGATGGTAATGCCGGCTACACCAGATTTTTATGGCCCCAGAAGATGTACACAAAACCGCAGTTCAAAGTACCAGGCGCTAGTCGGGTTGTTCGAGTACTTGGTTATGACCTTTGGATTGAAAAATGCCGGTGCAACTGTATCAACGTGCCATGAATTACATTTTCATGATCTCTTCGGCAAGTTGGTAGAGATCTACATTGATGATGTCGTGGTCAAGTCCACATCAGCTGGGGGACATCTGGAAGACTTGCGTCAGGTCTTGGAGTGGACTCGAAGGTTTGGGCTCAGAATGAACCCAAAGAAGTGCGCCATTGGTGTATCGGCCGGTCAGATCTTAGGATTCCTGGTGCACGAGCGGGGAATCGAGATTGGCTTGAAAAGTCAAGAAGCTGTAAGGACAATGAGACCGCCAACTATGAAGAAAGATTTGCAGAAGCTCATCGGCAAAATCAACTTTGTCAGACGATTTATCTCCAATTTGTCTGGGCGCATCGAGCAGTTCATGGGTTTGGTGAAAATCAAGTCTGATGCTGAGTTTCGCTGGGGGGGCAGAGCAACAGAAGGCTTTCGATGAAATCAAGGAATATCTATCGAGGCCTCTAGTGTTGGTTCCACCCCAGCAAGATAGGCCTTTCTACGTGTACCTGTCCGTGGGTGACACTTCCATTGCTTCGGTATTGGTTCAGAAGCACGACGGCCAGGAGAGGGTGGTTTTCTATCCTCAGCAGGCGCATGATAGATGCCGAGACTAGGTACCTTGAGATCGAAAAGCTTTGCCTCTGTTTATTCTTTACATGCTCAAAGCTTCGTCATATTTTGCTCTCGGCGGAAACCGATTGTCATCTGCAAATCGGATGTCATAAAGTATATGCTGTCGGCTCCAGTTCTGAAAGGCCGGCTCGGAAAGTGGATGTTCGCATTATCAGAGTTCGATATCCGATATCAGCCTGCGAAGGCAGTCAAAGGACAGGCACTAGCGGATCTCGTGGCAGACAGGGTCAGCACCGATATAGCTGCACTGTTTATACTGTGCCTGGGCCATGTTTTTTGACGGATCGGCATGTGATGATGGATGCGGCGTGGGAATTCTGTTGGTATCACCGCAAGGGGTGACTTATTCTTTTTCCATCAGGATGACTAGCTCCATGCACCAATAATTTAGCTAGAATATGAAGCCGTGCACAGAGAGATGGAATTACTCCTAGAAGCTGGTGCAGAGGCAGTGGAAATATTTGGAGATTCGAAACTGGTGATTTCTCAGCTCACGGAAGAATATAAATGTGAGAGCGAGGCTCTTTTCCCAATATGGATGCAATGCCATGAGTTGATGTCACAATTCAGGTACATTAATTTCCACTGGATACGCAGAACTCTGAACAATGAAGCCAATGATTTGGCACAGATGGCTTCCGGTTACAAGGAAATAGCCGATGGGGTCGATGTGGAGGTTCAGTTTCTAGAACCTGGAGACTGGAGAGCCGATATCTTCAATTATTTGAAGGATTCGGCTCGGGGGGCACCCAGAAGGATAAGACTCAAAGCTATGAAGTATGTTCTGATTGGGGACGACATGTTCTATAGGACTTTGGAAGGACTGCTGCTTAAATGTCTGGGACCTGCAGAGTCGAATCGGCTCTTGCATGAGATTCACGAAGGAGCCTGCAGGTACTCACCAATCGACTCATAAGATGAAATGGCTGATTAGGTGATCGGGATATTATTGGCCTACCATGCTTGAAGATTGCTTCAAATATTACAAGGGATGTCAAGCATGTCAGAGATTCGGCAAGATTCAGATGGTACCGGCATCAGTAATGAATCCTATTATTAAGCCATGGCCGTTCAGGGGTTGGGCCATGGATATGATCATCTAGATTAACCCACCGTCTAGCAAGGGCCACCAATGGGTGTTAGCTGTTACAGATTATTTCACAAATGGGTAGAGGCGGTACCCATGAGGTCGGTGGCATCAAGAGATGTGATCAGTTTCGTCAAAGAGCACATTATTCATAGGTTCGGGATTCCTCAAACCATTACGACCGATGGAGGATTAGTCTTTATATCAGAGGAATTTAGGAAATTCGCTGATGATATGGGGATTAAGCTGATCAGATCATCTCCATATTATGCCCAGGCTAATGGACAGGCTGAAGCATCCAACCAGAGCCTTATCAAGCTGATCAAGAGAAAGATCGATGAATATCCTAGGCGCTGGCATGAGGTGTTGTCAGAAGCTTTGTGGGCATATCGTATTTCATGTCATGGATCCATCAAGACGTCACCGTACCATTTAGTCTACGGCCAAGACTGCTGTGTTGCCATGGGAGATCACGACTGGATCAAGGCGTGTTGAGTTCCAGAATGATCTGACGACTGAAGAATATGCGGCCTTGATGAGCGACAACGTGGAAGATCTTACAGAGCGGAGACTTTGGTCGCTTGGAGAAGATTAAGGAAAACAAGGCTAAAGTCGCTCGTGCATACAACAAAAATGTCAAGCCAAAGAATTTCCAGGTTGGAGACTTGGTTTGGGAGGCAGTGTTACCATTGGGAACTAAAGATAGAAAATATGGCAAGTGGTCTCCAACTTGGCACGGGCTGTACAAGGTTGATCAGGTTTTGCCTGGAAATGCATACATGCTTGAGGAGTTGGATAGTGTCAAGTTTCCTGTGGCTGTCAATGGCCAACACCTCAAGAAATATTTCCCGAGCATGTGGGAGGGCGAATGACAAAAGCCAATGAAATCCATCTGGCTGTATCATGAGAGGCCAACACGTTGAGTTGGCCAGTAAAAAAAAGAAAAAAAAGGGAAATAGGCCAACACGTTGAGTTCGCCGGTTAAAAAAAAGAGAAAAGAGATAATATATGAGAAGCGAGACAGCCGATGTGTGACCATCGACTTAAGATGTTTTTAACAGTTACAAGTTTCAGGTTGACAGGCAATACTAAATGTTTCTTGAGTCTATCTATTAGTTCAGGAATTCTTCTATGGCATGGATGGCTTCTGTGCGGACGGCGTCTGCTCGTGCTATGATTGCTTCGTCATCCTTGTCATTCGCCTGTTACTATCTGCCGACTCAAGGTGCTTATCTCTACAAACTCTGCTTGTATCTGCTCGGCTATTTCTTGGGTTTCTTGCTTGGAGTTTGCAATAGAAGCTTCCTCGGCCTGGATGAGTTTCTTGGTGGTGCGGACCTTTTCTTCGAGTTCTGCCAATTCTTTCTTCAGGAGACCGAGTCGGTTCATGTTGGTAGACACGTCAGCTTTGATATCTAGAGTTGCCTTCTTCTGGTTGAGGGCCTTGCACTTTTGAGCAATGTCAGCTTTCAGAGAGACTTGAGAACGACGTGCTTCTATTCTTTGTTGTGCTCTATTCACTTCTACCCGGAAGAATGGAAGATTGCTGGCTGGCCAGAGCTTGATTTGCAGTGGCTCTGGGAGTTGGGATTCTATTTGCTCGAAGATGTTCTTTATTTCGCTGGAATCACCAACTAGAGCAGTAATTGGAGCAGAGAGCAGATGCTTGATGTTCTGAAGCTGATTTGTAATTGTAATCAGCTGCTGTGGTGACTGCACTTCTGCATTCGGTGCATTCAGACCCATTGATGCTGGGTCAAAGGAGAGCAGGTCTGAAATAGTGAAGCCCTGCCGATATGATAAAGATTAGTTGGGAGCGAAGTGCGTTAATGGAGTGATCAGCTGATTTAAATCGGCTCATAAAGTTACCTGTTCTGAACAAGAAGTGATGATCGGTTCAAGTGCGGCCGATCCAGTTGGATTGGAGGTGACAATAGGGGCTTCAATTATGTCAGCCTGTTCGTCATGCACATCCGTCAGAGCATTGGAAGTTTCAGTTGCTCCAGTGTCAGCTTCATGAACGATGACTTCGTGTTGTACTGGGCTACTAGTATTAAGGATGTCTTCAGCTGCGTTCTAGAAATAGAATTACAGTCAACCAGAATACATATGTATGCAATAAGGAAGAGGTTTCGGAAAGATGAATTACCTGGTTGGTGTTAGACTCTGATGGACTCGGGGAAGCTTGTGCTGATTTCTTGATGACTCGCCTCGTGATCATCTTCCTTTTCTTAGTTGGCACTCGGGGGGCAACACTTGCAGAGGTTTGTCTTCGTTTAGAAGCCGACTGGAGTAAGTCTGGCTGAGCAGCCATTATTACTTTCTTCATTGATGGTGATCCCTTGCAAAAGAGGACATCAGGAGCAGTTGGAAGAAAGTGGAATGGTTCCTCGTTACTGGTCACGGGTTCTGGATCATCTTGTTGCTGTAAGCAGGGTGAGCAGGATTAGTCAAGTAAAGGGATAGAGGACTCAGAAAGCATAAGTGCACAGATTCATTACCTCTTCCTCGGGGATTACATATTCAGGATCAATTTGCTGCAGTCGAGGACCTAAAGCTTTCTGAAAATATGAGTTTTCCACATTCCCCACCATGTGCAGAAGTCGATTGATGAGGGAGTGAAGGACATGATCGGCTGGTATTGGAATGTGGAGGTTGTCAAACATGCTGTAGCATCTTGAACTGGTGAGACCATCAGGCAGATCGGCTCTACTCTCCACCAAGTGGTGAATATGGAAGTGGGGAGGGACTTGTTCTAAGCCAAATTGCCGAGCTGCTATGACTGGTTGATAGGTTTCATAGCCTAGTTTGATAATTCTATTGGAAGTACTCATGCCAACAGGGAGGAAGCCAGGTCGAATCGTCAGGGAGTATAGATGCCGAGTGCTGTCGTCATCGGCAAAACTATCCAGCCTAATGGCAGTTGGGTTCTCAAAGGATTCAGAATCAGTGAATGGAAAATATAGTGGATTGTCTAGTCCTTTGTAGAAAACTCTGAACCAGTTTGCTGCATCTGTTGGATTCAGTCTGCTGCCAGGGAGGCTGAATAGGGCTTGGCCATAGCTAGTGCATCTAATTGTCTTGCCGTTTTCATTGGGGAAGGAGTTCTTGGTTAGGCTTTGAAAGTTTGGGATCTGATGCTCAAAGTAAAGTTGTGCCCATAACTGAATAAATCACCAAGGGCCTCCAGTTTTGAGTTTCTTTTGGTTCAGCAAATTGGTTGTCATCAGGTGGAGACATCTGTATGTTTCTCCAAGGAAAAGTTTGCCTAGGCCGGTGCGGTTGCCATGGGCCAGGTGGTTGGCCAAAGAAAGGTAATTCTTAGTTGGAGCTAAGGAAGGACCACAGAAGATGAAATGTTCTAACCAAAGATTTAAAAAGGCTGTGTGTTCCTTTTCAGTCACTGAACCTTTTGTTTTCATGTGCTGGTTCATGTAAGTGCCCCAATTTGTGCAGTTTGCCTGGGATGAAAGTTTAAAGGGGACTTCTGCCATTTTGTGGGCAGCAGGATTAGGGGATCTAATGTCTAGGTCAGTAATCATGGTGACATCTAGCAGAGTAGGGGTCATGGGACCGTGGCCAAAGAGGAAACAGTTCAGAGCGTTAGGCCAAAAATAACCGATGGTTTTCGAAAGGTTCTCATCTTTGTCAAGGGGTGATAATGATAAGCTAAGTGCATCGGCTATGTTCAATTCCTGCCACAAGGGCATATAAGTTTTTGCTACTCTACTATACCATGTAGTCCAGCTCTCAGGAGGGTTAGGCCAGGCTCTTAAGCAGTCGGCCCAGAGGTTCAAATCAATGTTTTGACTTACGAAAGGGATCCTATTTGCTTCACAAGAGTTTAAATCTGTGGGATTTTCATAAGTTCGTGGGCCAAGACAAAATGATTTGGGATTGGAAGGATGCGGCAGAAGGATGTATGACACCTGAAGTTCAGAGATTCAGAAATTTACATGTGGTGTCATATTTCAGAGTTTAATTTGTTGGAGGCTCAACAAGCTGAAGAAAGTTAAAAGGGCAGGCTGAATATTACCTTTAGGCTGTAGATTGCCGCATCATCGGTTGCAGAATTCGTCGTCTGAGCTGCAAAGTCCGCCATGGTTCAGATCTACTGATGTAGGGTTTGGTTGTTTTGCGGGTTCTGATTCGAATTCTGGATGATTTGCGAGTCTTTGCTTGAATTTATGGAGCGGGGTTCTCGAATTACACTCGAACTTGGAGTGTCTATTACGAGTCAGATTCAGAGTGGAAGTGGTGTTCTGTTCTTATGCGGGTTGCTTCCAATTTTGAATTCCGTCGGCTCTTGGACATTAGTAAAGCCTGATGCGACGTCATCGGCTTTTTGGGGTGAGATCCGAGCAAACAAGTTAAAAGATGATACTTTTCATTAAAAGTTGGTTTTTTACAAGGAAAGCCGATTTGACAAAGGATGAATCCTTCGGCTTTACAATACTGATCCTACAATACTACCTACATCTACCGCTCGTAGGTACCTAGTACCTACGGCGCTTTGGGCTTCGGGCCGGCGCATCTCCGCCATCGTCGTCGTCGATCGCTGTCGACGTCGTCGAAGGCGCTGCTGCCGCCGTCGGACTCGGCGTCGCTGCTCCGGCCGCCGCACTCTTCCTCGCTGTCCTCTTCGGAGGACCCGAGGAACTGGAAGGGGTTTCCTCCCATTGGGTTGTCACTGCTGGAAGAGGAGCCGATCTCCTCTTCCGAGGAGGAATCGACTCCATCCCAGGAGAAGCCGTCGTCGCTGGTACTCTCCGGCTCCTTCTGGAACAGGAGCTGGAGGTCTTCTCCTTCAGTCTGGGGCTCGTCATCTTCGGAGGCGATCCCGAAGTCGAACTCCTCTGCATCCCAATGCAGAGGAGCGAGCGCCTCGTACGCTGTCGCCGGGTCGTACTCCAGCGTCGGTTCCCGACTCTCTGGAAGGGAGTCGAGGAAGGAGGCAAAAAGGTTTGAAGAAGAAGGGGAAGAAGGAGGGGAAGGAGATTGGCCGATGGAGTTGGAGCCGGAAGAGGAAGAAATCGCCAGGACTACCGGCTACTGAAGGTTGGGGTTTTCTGCGCTACTTGGCTGTGGGAGGAAGATGAGTTTGCGATGAAGAGAGCCGATTCGGGATGAGATTAAATAGTAAAAAATGGGAGATGGATCGGCAGTTTCACGTTCTACGAGGAGCCAGTTGCAGATGACGTTGCGTCTTCCTTGGTGGTTGCAGTGTGTTTTAATGAGCACTAACAGGAAGATGAAGCGACGGAGTGGTTTTGGAATTATCATTGCCAAAACCAAGGGGGCATGTGTTATCGCCATAAATTAACAGGGTTAATTAATGGGCCGCAAGCGAGTTGGGCTTGAAGCAAGGATTAAAGAAGGCTTGAGAATTGGCTCCTGCGTGAGTATCTGGGCCGTACAGGCCGTGTATCTTTAGATTTAGTTTGGATTAAGATATAGAGTCCGATTTGGACACGTTAAGTTTAGATTGTTTCCCAAGTCTCCGGACTATAAATATGTACCCTATGATATTCGTAAAAAGAAGAACGTCATCACGTTTTGCAACAACACCTTGGCGCAACGCCGCCCCTAATTCTAGGGTTTCATCCAAGTAAGCGCCATGCTGCCCTGATTGTTTTCTTGCGATCAGGGCAGCATTGTTCTTGCCTTTACCTTGGTATTACTCGTACTAAAGCGTTTTTGATGGCAAGTAGTGCTAGTTATCTTGATGTTCGTAGCATGATCTTTAGTAGATCTATCATGTTCTTATTGTTTACCATCTACGAATATCATGTTTTCTCTATGCGTTCATACTTGATCTTAAGCTAATTCTCGTCGCAGAGGATTAGTTGTGTAGAGTTAACACCTTGCTTCTTTTCTATCTAGTAGATCCAATTTGCTACGGTTTGTTCTTATTTTATAAGGATTAGCTCAATATCTGCTAGGTTAGGCCCTGCAAACGGATTGGATGTTCCGGTGATGTAATAGATGCTTTATCTTAGCCTTGATAGGGATTGTTCTGGGAATCGGCTCTTGCTAGTTCTTAGGCCTCTGTTTTTGGTTATGATTTAGTTATCTGTTATGTTCGCTAGGCCTAGTTACGTGTAGGATGTTCCGATCTAGCGGTGAAGCTTTTACTGTCGTGGGTCGGATTAGCTAGATTTAATTGAAGCAAGTTTTCATAATTATTTGTTTTATTCATCAATATCTGGATAGATGCAGATCCAATCTGACACCGGGACTCGATCGGTTCTTTGAAAGCCGATGCAAGAGTCGTCCCAGGGAGCCGACCACGGCTCGGACTAATATTTACACGTGTTTGTGCATGCAGGCAAATCGTTTAAAGCATGTTTGCACCTTCCAGATCAGGTATAGGTCAGGTGGCACACCTTACATTCTTCGGAATCTTCGGCGTGTGCCGGATTGCGGGCCGTTGACCGAGGAAGCAGTGCCTGCCAGCACCCCGGCGACCTCCCGGCTCTTCGTGTTGCCTGTCGCTACTCGCCGGTGGGTTTTGACCGACAACAAAACCTTAACCGAGTATAAACACCCCCAATAGAAACAACCCGACGCGCAACTATTCTACAAAATCTGGAACATCCGGAGTTTATACCCGGAATATCCGGGAATTCCGGAGTATCCGGGTTCCCTACCATTTTCGCCCCCAAAACTGAAATTCTGATTCTGGCAAAACCAACCCACAAAAATCGAAACCCTTCTAGGCCCTAGTAGAGTGACTCATACGGAGATGATTGATCCAAAAGAAATCGCTTAAAACATCCTAGAAAGGTAAATCAAGCTTGCCCTAGCTTGAGTACCTTGAGCAAGCTTTTCTTGACCGAAAAACTTGGAGATGAAGCCACCCCAAGGTGGAACACGTAGAGAAGAGAGTCCTTCACGATTATTTGGAGCTTTCTTGATCTTGGGAGGGATTTGGAATGGAGGGTTTGAACATAGGGCATAGGGGAGAGGGAGAGCTCGGGAGAGAAAGCAAAGGAACCTGTGGCTGGTGTTTTTAACATTTGGAAACAGTATAAGAACTAAAACACGTAGTATAGAGCCTCAGGTCCGGACTATCCGGAAGAAAATCCGGAGTATCCGGGTAACTCTGGAGTTTCCGGGTTCAAATCCGGAGTATCCGGGTTTACCCGACTCCAGAAAACTGAGATTGAATTAAGGCTGATTTTCCGACTCGATTAGCAACGGAACGACTTAGGTTACTAATTAGCTAATTAATCCCAAGTTTAACACTCGAGTGTTACATCAGTCTTGTCAAACACAGCCTATTGGGTCAATAAGAACTCCACTGCTAACTCCCCAAACTCTGTCTCATCAAAGTCAGAATAGATTTCAGCCTCTTGATCACCAGGAGCCATGAATTTAGATGGCAAGAACAGAACCATGTCAACCTCAGCTGACTTGCCCTTCTTATCGTCATTCTTTTCCTTCCAGACTTGATGCTTCCTAGCCTGTTGTGCTTGCTTCTTCTCTTTGTTCCTCAAACATTGGACATGCCTCTTCTGGCTTGGACACCATTGCCCTTCTTGCCAGACATATTTACCCTGCTCTTCATCTTCATCTTCATAATCGGCCCACTCAGGATCAACAGCCCTCTTGCCATGGAAGTGACAATCATCAGTAATTTTTACACGCCGATCCATCTCATAATGATGGTGTCCAAGTCTCTCATGGACAGATCGATGGTTGGTTTGGATTTGCCTATATTCCTAGTACTGCTCACTGTACTCGGGATGGTTGTTGCACGTCGACAACTTCAAACCTTCATTCCAGCAATGCCTAAAGAATGGACAATCCCAATGAGCCTTGTTTTGCTCCCTGGCATATCTTTCTTCTTCATATATGCGCCTTTCCTCAACAAACCTTGATTTTCTGACTCCAGAAAACTGAGATTGAATTTAGGCCGATTTTCTGACTCGATTAGCAACGGAACAACTTAGGTTACTAATTAGCTAATTATTCCCAAGTTTAACACTCGGGTGTAACAATCTTCCCCCCAAAAAGAAATCTCACCCCGAGATTTATGGTGTAGGTTGAAAAGAAAATGAGAGGTGGGGTACCTTGATGTGCGTTCAAGAAATCCGGATATTGAGAATTTAGGAAATCCTCTTGCTCCCATGTAGCCTCATCTTCGGAGTGATTACTCCATTGCACTTTATAAAATCTCCTAGTATGATGTCGGGTAACTCGATCCTTGCGGTCAAGAATTTTGATAGGATGTTCAGGGTATGAGAGATCGGGTTCTAACGGTAGATTTTCCATATCAATCGCCTCTGCGGGAACATGAAGGCATTTCTTGAGTTGGGACACATAGAATATGTTATGGACTGCTGATAAATGTGGGGGAAAGTTCCAAACAGTAGGCTACCGGCCCACATTGCTCAATAATAAGGAAAGGTCCAATATATCGGGGTGCCAACTTTCCTTTTACGCCAAATCGTTGAACACCCTTCATTGGCGATACCTGAAGATAAACATGATCGCCGACTTGAAATACCAAAGGTCGCCGTCTCTTATCTGCATAACTCTTCTGGCAGAATTGTGCGATTTTTAGATTTGCTTGTATAAGCCGAACTTGTTCTTCAGCCTCAACTACAATATCAGGCCCAAGAAAATTTCTTTCGCCAGCTTCTGACCAATTCAACGGGGTTCTACACCTCCGCCCGTATAATGCCTCGAAAGGAGCCATTTGAATGCTCTCTTGATAGCTATTATTGTAAGAGAATTTGGCCAGTGGTAGACATTCATCCCATTTCTGGCTATAAGTGAGTGCACATGCCCTAAGCATATACTCCAATATTTGATTTACCCTTTCGGTCTGACCGTCAGTTTGAGGATGATATGTTGAGCTGCAAAGGAGTTGGGTACCAAATGATGCATGCAACGGCTCCCAAAAACGCGCAACGAATTGTGAACCTCTATCAGATATAATTGTCCTAGGAATGCCATGAAGACTCATAATCCGTGCAATGTATAGCTCAACATATTGGTGGGATTTATACCCTGTCTTGATGGGAATAAAATGAGCGGACTTAGTGAGACGATCCACTATGACCCAAATGGAGTCATATCCCTTGGAAGTCTTGGGTAAGCCCACAATGAAATCCATACTGATATCCTCCCACTTCCAGGAAAGAATACTCAGTGGCTAGAGAGGACCGACAGATTTTAAATGACTTGCCTTGACCCGTTTCAAGTGTCACACTCGGACACATACTTGGCAACCTCTCGTTTCATCCTCGTCCACCAAAACCGTTGTTTTAGGTCTTGATACATTTTATTGCTGCCCAGGTGGATCGAATACCGAGAGAGATGAGCTTCAACAAGGATTTGTTTTCGAAGTTCCAAGTCCTTAGGTACCACTAGTCGATTTTTAAACCATAACACCCCTCGTTATCTAAATGGAAGCATGCCACTCGAGGGTCATTTTCTCTGAGCCTCTGCCTAATCTTTCCCATACCAGTATTGTTTTTCTGAGGCACAATAAGTTGATCTCGAAGTATTGGAGTGAGGACAATGCTAGCAAGAGTACCTTCAGCTACAATGGCCAAGTTCAACTTCTCCATTTCTTGGCATAAGGTTGCATGCAACGGCGTTGCTAAGGTGCAATTGCAACTTGCCTTGCGACTCAGCGCATCGGCAACAACATTTGCCTTTCCTGGGTGATAATGGATCTCCAGATCATAATCCTTTATTAACTCTAACCACCGTCTCTGGGGTAAATTCAACTCACTCTGGGTAAAAATGTACTTGAGACTCTTGTGGTCCGAATATATATGAACCGGATTACCCAAGAGATAGTGACACCAGATCTTCAGAGCATGAACCACTGCTGCTATCTCCAAATCATGGGTGGCATAATTTTCCTCATGTCGCCAGAGTGCTCTGGAAACATAAGCAATTACTCGACGGTCTTGCATGAGGACACAACCTAAACCCGTACCCGATGCATCATAATATACCTCAAAGGGTCGAGCAATGTCAGGTTGGGCTAAGACAGGGGCAGATGTCAAAAGTTTCCTCAAGGTCAGAAAGGTCTGCTCACATTTATCATCCCAACTAAATTTTGCCCCTTTCTTAAGCAACTTAGTCATGGGCTTAGCAATCTTCGAGAATTCCGGAACAAAACGCCGGTAATATCCTGCTAGCCCGAGAAAACTCCGAATTTCAGGAACAGATGTAGGAGCTTTCCAATTCAAAACATCTTGGATTTTACTAGGGTCAACAGAAATTCCATCCTCTGATATGACATGACCCAGGAACTGAACCTTCTTTAGCCAAAACTCACACTTAGTGAATTTGGCATACAACTTGTGCTCCCTGAGTCGTTGGAGAACAATGCGAAGATGCTCTGCATGCTCTTCTTCATTTTTGGAATAAATAAAAAATGTCGTCAATGAAAATCACGACAAACTTATCTAGCTCGGGCATGAACACCGAGTTCATGAGATACATGATGTGGGCAGGAGCATTTGTTAGCCCAAAGGACATCACCAGATATTCATAGAGCCCATATCTGGTAGAGAAAGCCGTCTTGGGAATATCTTCTACTCGGATTTTGATCTGATGATAACCCGAGCGGAGATCAATCTTGGAAAATACCTTGGCCCCGACTAATTGATCAAACAGAATATCAATTCTGGGAAGGGGGTATTTGTTCTTGATTGTGACGGCATTCAAAAGTCTATAGTCCACACACAACCTGAGGCTTTGATCTTTCTTTTTAACAAAGAGTGCTGGACAGCCCCAGGGTGAAGTGCTAGGACAGATATAGCCTTTGTTGAGCAGCTCTTGCAATTGCTTCTTTAGCTCTACCAACTCATTGGGTGGCATCCGATAGGGTCTTCGGGAAATGGGTGCTGTTCCCGGTTGCAATTCAATTGCAAATTCAACATTGCGATTTGGTGGCATCCCGGGTAAATCATCCGGAAAAACATCCGGATATTCACGCACCACTGGTATGTCAGCTATACTTTTGGCCTCAGCATGATTCATTGTTCGAGTTAATAATTCCTGGTCCTTCAGAGACAAGGTCATAGGACCATGGAAAGGAGATTGGATGTGCACAGAATGTGATAAAGTGTCCAAAAGAACTCCCTGATCTTCCATCCAGTTCATGCCCAATATAATATCTACCTTTTGAGTTGGAAGAATTATATGGGACGTGTTGAAAATCTCGTCTTGCAACTTTAGAGGGACTCGTCTAGAAATTTGATTAGTAACTAACTGTCCCCCCAGTGAATTAATATGGCATGACCTCATCATGCATTCAATTTTCAGTCCGAGTCTCATGGCACATTCCTTGCTAATAAATGTGTGAGATGCCCCAGAATCAAATAACACTGTAACGGGATGATTGTTTATAGAAAACGTACAAGCCAAGACTGGAGCTCCCTTTGGAATACCCTCAAGGGTGGTGTAGTGCACCTGCCCCGGCTTGAAGTGTGCCACTTTTGGCTTTTGATTTTGCTGGCTGGATTGTTGACCCTGCTTAGGTGGCATCGGGCAACTTCGTGCAAAGTGTCCAACTTGTCCACAGATGTAGCATGAATATAAATTTGGGCGTATCCCCTGCTGCGGCACCCAAATCTTCTGCTCATTCTGCTGAAAAACTAGAGGCCTGGCTGTCCCCTGTGGCTGGGGGTGCTGAGGTGGCTGATATCCCCATTGCTACTATGGTGACCCGTACACAGGCTGGTGCTGGAAGGGGACTCGCTGTGGGCCCGACTGCACAAGGTGAAACCTTTGAGGAGCGCTGCTAGATGAGCCAGCCGCTAGTGCTTTCCTCTTCTTTTATGCTTTATGAGCTAGGTGGGCGTCCTCCTAAATGATAGCCCCATTGACTAGCTCACTGAAAGTGTTAAACTTGAATATCGCCAGATGATCTTGGAGCTTACTACTGAGTCCCTGCCTAAAGCAAGCCTGTTTCTTCTCATCACTGTCCACGTGATATCCGGCATATTGGGACAAGGTGTTGAAAGTCTGAGCGTACTGCATCACATTGTTGTTGCCCTGTTTCAGGGCCAAGAACTCATTGAGCTTCCTTCTCATGACTCCTGCTGGAATGTGATGTGCCCGGAATGCTTCTTTAAACTCTGCCCACGTGAACAGAGTGCCAGTAGGGTACATGGCCACGTGAGTGTCCCACCATGTGCATGCGGGACCCCTGAGCTACTGCACTGCAAATGACGCCTTGTCATTGTACGGGTATATAGTAAACTTGGACTCAATGGTCTTGAGCCAGCTGTCCGCTTCCAGTGGCTCGTCCGCCTTGTGGAACAGTGGCGGTTGGGTCCCCAGAAACTCCTGGTACCCAGGAATAGGTGGCGGGTGGTGGCGTCCTGGCCGCGGTGCTGCCCCCTGCCCCACAAGCCGATGGTGGAGTGACGTCTGCTCATCGCGCCCAGTAAGTATAGCCTCAATGGCCTGAACTAAATCAGGAGGAGGCAGTGGCGCTACACCACCCTCGTCTGCCATTCTGCATTCAACCATGATTGGTTTAGTCACATGATTTTGATTACAAAATAATCAACCATGGAAGAATGCAGAAAGCATAAATTAAATCAAAAGGCCGGAAGTTTTGCAGAGCAAAATTCGGAATGTCCGGATTCTTATCCGGAATGTCCGGACACCACACCCGGACTATCCGGAATCTATGTCCGGAGTATCCAGATACACTCGTGATGTTCACATCATTCCCACCCTTAAGATGCTAGAATTTTTAAATCAATGAATGGCATGAAGCACGATGCATGATCGTCCTACGGTAACCTCTCAGCCCAAAACCAACCATCTAACCACGACTCTAACACTAACTATATAGGGCTATTACAAACAACCCCGCCCACACTACTAAATAACATTTTATCTTAAGTTGAAATTCATTTTTAAGTCGTAAAAACCTCAAAATTAGTTATGCTCGTACCACCCCCAGTGTGTTTCGGCTCTGATACCAGCTGTGACGGAACTGCCAAATTAAAACTCTGAATTAAGCGTAATGGCCGTCATTTGAACACATCGGGCACATTTTTGCTTAATGGTTTAACTTGACGGTCCTTTCTCAACCCACGGTTCGATCGAAATAACATCGGTAGTCTCACACGAAGGTGAGCGCAGATGGTACAAGCACAACACAATATTTAAAAATACAAATACCATATGATTATGAAACATTAAGTTTACAAACCAAGTTCGAAATACATAGTAATATACAAGTGTGCCTGCCATTTATACAAAAGTTTGATAAACATAAAATCTACCTACTACAATGCATAAGAACGAACATGAAATACACAATCAGCCCACGAGTGTGCAATTCCGTATCCTCCAAAGCTACGTGCCTGGTTCCTCGACATTCCACCCATCCGTGTCCAGCCGAACGAACATTGGTGCAGCACGGATAGAAGTCTACGTGTGCGGGTCTGTTGGCGCTCCTTAAGTACCCCTTTTATCCCTTGTTTATCCTTGATAATGGCATGAATTCAATATCAAAATCACTAACCGTCCTAACCCCGGCCTAATTATTGGTCATTTTCACGTTTGCACATATATTTTGGAGGAACTTCGTTTTTGCAGGTTTTTGGCCTATTTTAGAGCATGAAATGACGAGGCCCGTGATCGAGCGCTAACACGGAGAAAGACGAGGGCCAAAGCCCAAAAGGGAGGACCAAAGCCCATGTTGATTCGAAGCCCATTCACACACATCCATCCTCCAAGAGAGCCCAAAGGACCGAGCCCACGAAGATGAGATCAAGATACTTCGGGATTAAGCAAAGCAAATGAAGATTTAAGGAAGGATTTCCTATCCTATACTTTCCTCGAAGATATCTCCAAGATAACAACGTCCAAAGGGGTGCAATCGCGAAGGACAGAAACTCTAGAAGATGAGAGGAGTCTACACGCCAAAAATGAGACCGAGGCGAGCCCGAAAAGGGGTAGGCCGGCCGGCCTAGGCCCATGGGGCCGGCCGGCCCAGCCCTTTTCTGAGGCGGTTTGCCTTCCCCTTCGACCGGTGGCTTCCTCGGCTTATAAATAGCTCGCACCTTATTCAACTCGAAGCATCCATCCAACCAGAACTCGACGAAAACCTAGGGCCAAGACCGGAGGGAGACGACGGCCGCCGCAAGTCTTCGAAGTTGTCTAGGAGATGACTTAGGCCATCCCTAGCCGCCATGGCCTCCCTGCGTGGTTGTGTCATGGTGGAGTTCATAAGCTAGTTGGAGTCAGTCAATGGTGTATACGCGGTGGTGGCCGATCCAAACAAATCTATTATGTGAGTAATGTCTTCATGTCATCCGATCTATTTAGCGATCATGTCTCTCCTCTTTTGATTTCGTTCTTGCTTTGGGTGTGGTTATTCCTAGATCTATTCTCGAGATAGATTGCATGGGGTGTTCTTGTAGCTATGGTGGCTAGGAGTTCATACCGGATCTATCCAAAGGGGGTTCGACTTGCTTCAGGGTATCCCGTTGAAAAGGGGGGCGTCGTGACAGGCCGTCTCCACAGAGTAGGTTGGGTATCGAGGGATCGGATTGGAGGTTTTGATTTAAAGAGGCTTTGGATGAGATGCATGTTGAGCTTACTCGTTTAGCTAGAACTACAACTAGAATGCGTGTGATAGGTTTAGTCATGCCTTCGGTCATGCTTTATCCTTACCGATGTTCATGGATGAGATCAACCTTCGTACATCACTTATATCTATCAAAGGTTCACCTTTTATATGCAATTAATGCTTCATGTTAGGATAGATCCATTAGATTAGATGGGAAACCCTAGTAAGTTCATTGTCGATCCACGGATTGATAAACCCTGGGGGAATACTCTAAGGGAAAAGCTACCACGAACCGTGCGCTTGCGGTATACAAATCGGGGGCGTTAGTGAACGTCAACAAGCTTTTCTGGCGCCGTTGCCGGGGATCGGCAACTCGAACCCTAGGGCGATCTATCTAATTTTTTGGGCTAACCCTAAATTTTATTATTGTATATACCCTTGTTTTCTTGTTTGTGTCCTTGAAAGCAGGTGGAAAAAGCTAGACACCAAACTTGGGCTTCGAGAAGTCCACAACCCGCTCCAACAAACTTCAACAATCGACGACAAGACGATCGAGGAGTTCTCGACATCAACATCGAAAACCCTAGATCCACTTCAACAAGATGTGAATAACATCAAGTTTCGCTCTTTAGTGGTAGGTGCTAACTTTTGTTAGTGGCCCAGCATCCGCTATCGAGTCCCCACTCCCAAGAAAAAAAAGTTGATAAACAAGGTATGCCGCCATGTCAATTAGTTTTAAAGACTAATGTTTTTGGGAAGATTTGTTTGCTCAAGCAATAGGTATGAAGCATGCCCGCGAAGAAAATCGTGCGATCGGATCATCATCATCTCCAAAGTGTTACTGCTGTAGTGAGTTTTTCGTCCAAGAACAGAGAAGTACCATGAGCAAATAATAGATTATTTTGAAGCACCATCAAGTCTACTTTCCAACGCATCAAGAATCGTGAATTTTGGAGATCGGTGTGAAGAGTTATGGTAAAATCTTTCAACGCTGCGCGTTCTGAAATGTCTCGGGATAGAGCGTAGTGCCGGAGTAAAACGACCATAACTTCTTCATCCGGAGTCCGTTTGGGATCAATGACCACTCGTTGGAAAGGTAATTTCATAAAATTTTCAATAGAGCTATATTTTGGTATATGTTCTGTTGAGTATACAGGAGAGATTCTACGAAGAAGAGGCAGGAGCAATGCGATGAGAACAAGATAAAGAAGATGACGATGACAACAATGAAGATGAGCTTGGGCAATGTTTTCATCAAGCGTACATGATAAAATTCAGAGGCTTGGAGCAAAGGAAGAACCCCAATGACATTGGCAAATGAAGGCACAAGCTGGTCGACCTTCGACAAACAAGGATGTTGCAAACAAACCACGTCGGATTACAAGAGCGCAACATTCAACACATGGAGACGTGAGAAGCAAATCACGACGGACCACGAGGAGTGCATCAAGATGACATCTCGCACAAAGCACCACGACTCCAATGAGTATGAAAAAGCTCCAAGGCTAAGCCCCGAATTTCACTAACCATGCAGGACATGAAACTCAAATGATGAGGAGGGAAACTGAGCCCAAAATTTTGAACACCATCATCAACATCTTCAAGTTTCAAGAATAGACGTCGCTAAGCCTCATCAATTTTGTGCACAAGTCCAAAGATTTACAATGCAAGAAAGTTGAATATTCAGGATCTCCATCAAGTCCTCGGTTCAATGCATCCATGATCGATACAATTGAAGACCCACTAGGAGGAGCTATGTCTCAAACATCGGAGATGCACGTGCTGAAATCAGCACGGGGCAGATTGCAGTGACGGGAAAAAGGGGCATAACTCTCTCAATTGGAATGTGTTTTGGGCAAATGAAGACTTGTTGGAAAGAAGATTTCGTGCACCTTGCATTGGATCAATTGTTTGGAGCAATTCCCAATCTAGACAGAGAGGGAAATCGGTGAAAAGAAAGGTAGCGACGAAGGACAACAAAGAAGGAGGTGACCATGATGTGAGAGACGATTGGGCAAGATTTCCATTAAGCGTGATTGATCATGTCCAACATGGGAAGTGGAATAAGAGCTGCATGGAACACCTTCACCTCTTGCATGAAGGACCATGGCTTCACATCAATGAGAAGGTATGTAAGAAAGTCGAGCTCTATGACTCTAAATGAAGCGCTTTGCGGGAGGCAACCCGATCTTTTATTTTATATATATTAATATGACCGTCTACATTGCACTCTTTAATCGGAATATCAAGTAACATTGTACCATTGCTCTAATAAAAACCATAACTTCATGTTGTTCATTCTAAATGTTATTGAGGGAGCACTTTGTTATTTGATCTTGGGAAACTTGTAGACCTTTTTGTGTGCCTATTAGTGTCTTAGAGTCTTTTTCTTTGTGTCCCTTTTAGAGAGAATTATGAAGTGTTGCACCACCCTTTGATTCTAAACTTGTGGCTAGTTAACTTAGGCTAACTTTTTGTTTTGTTTTAGACCACCTCATCATGTCATATCATTTTGTTCACCCACCCCGTGTTGCATTGCATACCATGTTGTTCGTCACACCCTTGCATTGCATTGCATGTTGCATTTAAAAAAAACCTTTTCTAAAAACATTGACTAGCCTCGCTTTTGAGATCCTAAAACCCTTAGGAAAACCACTCATAAGAGCAATCCTAAAACCATAGGGTATGTTTTTCATTCAAACAAAATCTAACTTTTGTTTCTCTCTAGTTTTTTTGAAACCACCTTAGATAGAATTTCTATACCCGACACTCTCTCTCTTCAAAATTTTTGTTTTAAGCCAAAAATATAGGAAACCCAGTAAACCTACTTCTAAAACCTTGTTAGCTCGGTTGCTTGATCCTTTTTCGATAAATAACCTTTTCATTGACAAAAGCCTCACTTCTTATGAAGTGCCGCGAAGGCTTTTTGTCACTCTTAGCAATTGTTTTTGAATAAGCTAGTTGCAGAACAACATCGAAAGGTCCTTTCAACCTAGCTAACACTTGTTTTTGCTAACTTTGCATTTGCACTTTGCGTCCATACCATTATTCATGCACTCATTTTGCTAGCTTGGTCTCAACTTTATTGATGAAAGCTTTCATATCCATGTTAATGCTTCACGTGAGCATTTTCCTTTTTGCAATCTTGTGTAAACATGGTGTTTAGACATGATTGAAGACCATCATCATTTAGTTACCAAGCTATGAGGTTGCATTTGGTTGGTTTATAAGCTTTGCAATGCGCTTTATTTTTTCTTGTGCTATGAAGGCCTACTGATCTTGGGATAGACATGGTGTTTTGACCTTGGTTAAATAAGTCTTTGTGGCTATGGAGAAGTTCAGCAATCTAGTTGTAAACATGGTGTTTAGAACTAGGTGTAAACATTGTCTTTGTTTATATACCTTCCTCTCATTTGCATTTACACTAGCACACACGTACACTCACTAGTTTCGCTAAGCTAACTTTGCCACAAATTTGAGATCTTAGGAATGGTAGGTTTGTTGGCATTTGTTTCTACTCTCGACCGTCACCCCGGGGGTAGTGTGTGTTTAAAATAGTTTTGCAGGCATGAAGAAGCGCTCCCATGAGTTCAAGACCAAAAGAATTTCAATCAAATTCGTCAATATCTCCAAAGTTCGAGAGCAAGCCCCGCTGTTTTTATCAAATTTTGCATATGGATAGAGGCGTACAAGGAAGAAAAAGTTGATATTCAAACGCTCCATGAAATTCCCGTTCCAACGCATCCAAGATCAATGAATTTGAAGACCCGTACACGGAGATATGGCAAGAACATTGGACGTTGCGCGTTCTGAAATTCGTCGGGACAGATTGCAGCGCTGGGATAAAATATACACAACTCTCTTGTTCGGAATCAATTTTGGGCGAATAAGGATTCATTGGAAAGGAAAATTCACGTACTTCGCAATGGAGCAATGTTTCAGTAGAGGTTCTGTTCTGGAAATTGAAAGAAAAAAAATTCGTGAGGATGAGGCAGCAATGGGACAACGAGGAATTGAAGGAGGCGACGACGACGTGAAGCAATGATTGGGACCATGACTTAGTACGAGAAGAAGTTGAAGGAAATTGAGGCAACAAAGGTGAAGACACATTGAAGATGATATTCATACACATGAGGGAAGGACTTCAAGAATTGCAAGATGGTCCATCTTCTCCTTCTACGCTTAGCATCATGCTAAGCATGGGGGAGGATTTCATGGACAAGGAAGAAAGATCTCATGGAGTAAGATAATCACGGTTGCCACAAGATGCTCATGATTCTTTTTCCATGCTTAGCACAATGCTTAAGTATGGGGGAGGCCGCGCTACACTTCATTACGAGCATCGAGAAGGACGGTAATTCTTCCTCAACTCTCTCTTTTTCTAAATGCTTGTACATATATGCCTTCAACCATAGATGCAACCTTTGTATATATCTCTCAACCTATCACATGGCTACTAGGAGGACAACCTAGTTTTGTTTTCAATAAGTGTAGGATCGCCATCACTTTGAGCTCACCACAATGATACATTTTGGCAATGCCTTATGCTTATGGAAAAATGATGAAAGTTGCTGCTTTGTTCTACCTACGCTATGTTGTATATGACTTGACCATTTGCTCTCAATTAAATGGAATTAAAATGATTAAATACCGGCTCTTTTATTTGTGGAGGTTAAATGACAAAATTCTAAACCCACATACTCTATGTTGCTCTTTGATTTAAGTCTACTGATGACCTTACACCTTGGGATTGTTTAATTTGAAAACTTAATTCCTATGCTATCTACATTTGTGAATCTCTTGCAAAGTTCTACCTACCAAAGCCTATACACACATATTCTTTCATGATGAAACCTTTAGATTGCAAACATATATTTTGATGAGTTGGATTAAGATTGATTTCTTTGGTATGAGACTAAGAAGCTGGTCATTCCGTTTTTTGTGTAACCTTCTTTCTGCTAGCCTATCTATCCATGCATTGTGAATTTCCACTTCAGGAATTTTGCAAACCTCGCTGGATAGCCACCCTAAACCAAAAATATCTTTTTGTGATTACCTCCTTGACCACAACCCAATTTGAGTATGGATTATCATTTCGACGGAATCAAAAGAATCAAGGGCACCATATAAAGAAAAGTTTTGTGAGACAAGGCTCCCCGGAGATACTTTGATGGCTAATAGAATCGCGACTTGGCTTTGGGTTTGCTTTGCTCTTGCATGGTTTACCTAGAGTACATCAACTATCGTGTTCTTGTTGTTCGTTACCGATTATCCTCGTGTAGTGACAGTATGCGGGAGGGAAAGGTTTTGATCCTGGAATACACCTTCATGCGGTTTTACGAAGAAGAAGGTGAATTTGAGATACTTACCCTAGCTAGTTGGTTCCCCCACTATTCATACTCGAGGACGAGCATTCGTTCAAGCATGGGGGGATGACTGGGTAAGTATTCTATGTTATCAAAAGTTCTAAGGAGCAAAAAGAAAAAAAAGAAGAAAAATGAAAAAAGGGGAGAAAAGAAAAAAAGAGAAGAATAAAATGCTCCTTAGTTCTTTTTGGTTTCATTAATTTTCCAAGTTACTTTCAAGAATTATTCCATACTCAAATCTTCCAACCATGTGCAATCCGATAACGAGAACTTCATTTGTGTCTCGGGATCATCCATTTGCCACTTGCACATGTCCACCTATCTAAATGTGTGTGTTTCATCTTTCCCCCTCTCCAACATTATTTTCCAATGGCCTTTTTGACTAGTCTCAGTAAATCCAATAGATCTCTCTCTTAGTTTGACAATATTTCAGATATAATTTTTTGCTAGGATTGTTTTTACCTACCAAGCTCCACATAAGCCTTCCACTTTTATATATGAGTAGAATAGGTTGAAGACAATCTAACGTAGGCTTGAGCGACTTGATGAGATGAGTATTTCCATGATCTTTTGCAAGAGAACCTCACTTATGTTTGATATGCATTCTTTTGAAAACTCTTCACGATGAAACAAGGTAAAGGTTTGAAGTTCGCTTAAGTTTGAGAGCATTGCATTTATTTATTATTGTGGCTTGTTCTTTAGTTACTAGTCTATCTTCCATAATGAAGAAGTAGCCGGTCACAACATGAACTTAAATGCTAAATACTTGAGAGAGCAATATGTCTTGTTATGTATGACTAAGTGCAGAGAGGACATTGAGGGGCAACGCTGATTTCTTTATAAGCAAAGCTCCTGGACTTACTCGAGGACGAGCATGGTTTAAGCATGGGGGGAATGTTGGCGCACCTTAAGTACCCCTTTTATCCCCTGTTTATCCTTGATAATGGCATGAATTCAATATCAAAATCACTAACCGTCCTAACCCCGGCCTAATTATTGGTCATTTTCACGTTTGCACATATATTTTGGAGGAACTTTGTTTTTGCAGGTTTTTGGCCTATTTTAGAGCATGAAATGACGAGGCCCGTGATCGAGCGCTAACACGGAGAAAGACGAGGGCCAAAGCCCAAAAGGGAGGACCAAAGCCCATGTTGATTCGAAGCCCATTCACGCACATCCATCCTCCAAGAGAGCCCAAAGGACCGAGCCCACGAAGATGAGATCAAGATACTTCGGGATTAAGCAAAGCAAATGAAGATTTAAGAAAGGATTTCCTATCCTATCCTTTCCTCGAAGATATCTCCAAGATAACAACGTCCAAAGGGGTGCAATCGTGAAGGACAGAAACTCTAGAAGATGCGAGGAGTCTACACGCCAAAACTGAGACCGAGGCGAGCCCGAAAAGGGGTAGGCCGGCCGGCCTAGGCCCATGGGGCCGGCCGGCCCAGCCCTTTTCTGAGGCGGTTTGCCTTCCCCTTCGACCGGTGGCTTCCTCGGCTTATAAATAGCTCGCACCTTATTCAACTCGAAGCATCCATCCAACCAGAACTCGACGAAAACCTAGGGCCAAGACCGGAGGGAGACGACGGCCGCCGCAAGTCTTCGAAGTTGTCTAGGAGATGGCTTAGGCCATCCCTAGCCGCCATGGCCTCCCTGCGTGGTTGTGTCATGGTGGAAGTTCATAAGCTAGTTGGAGTCGTCAATGGTGTATACGCGGTGGTGGCGATCCAAACAAATCTATTATGTGAGTAATGTCTTCATGTCATCCGATCTATTTAGCGATCATGTCTCTCCTCTTTCGATTTCGTTCTTGCTTTGGGTGCGCTTATTCCTAGATCTATTCTCGAGATAGATTGCATGGGGTGTTCTTGTAGCTATGGTGGCTAGGAGTTCATACCGGATCTACCCAAAGGGGGTTCGACTTGCTTCAGGGTATCCCGTTGAAAAGGGGGGCGTCGTGACAGGCCGTCTCCACAGAGTAGGTTGGGTATCGAGGGATCGGATTGGAGGTTTTGATTTAAAGAGGCTTTGGATGAGATGCATGTTGAGCTTACTCGTTTAGCTAGAACTACAACTAGAATGCGTGTGATAGGTTTAGTCATGCCTTCGGTCATGCTTTATCCTTACCGATGTTCATGGATGAGATCAACCTTCGTACATCACTTATATCTATCAAAGGTTCACCTTTTATATGCAATTAATGCTTCATGTTAGGATAGATCCGTTAGATTAGATGGGAAACCCTAGTAAGTTCATTGTCGATCCACGGATTGATAAACCTTGGGGGAATACTCTAAGGGAAAAGCTACCACGAACCGTGCGCTTACGGTATACAAATCGGGGGCGTTAGTGAACGTCAACAGGGTCCTGAAATCATTGTTCCAACAAGCCTTGAGCAACTAATGCTCAGCAAGACTTACCCGACGATGGGTATACTTAGCCCACATATCTAGACATGCAAGGCTTTTTGGCTGGTGGTTTGTTTTGCAGAAATAACAACTAGGAGTGGATCCTTACCTTCCATATTTTAGCCCATATTCTATATAAATTAAGAACCGCTAGGTATTTGCAATAACCTTTCTAACACAAACATGGTAGAGTACAATATTTCATTTGAGCACTATCCATATGACATTTTCATATTCCATTCCTCCTGCTACGATGCGACTCGATGATCAAGGTGCCCATGTTTGAGAGCGACTGACGGCGAATCGATCTGATTAAACCTTGCAAGGTGGACCTAACCAACACGGCACGCATATGCCCCATCGGACTATACGAGCCAACCATTTCCCTCCCCGCCTCGAACTATAGAAACCGCCCTACCTACATATAGTCAGCCGGGCTCAATGAGAGACCACCAAAAATAAATACATGCATCACAATTCTCCGCGACTACCCGACTAAGGGGTGGTGATGAAGTTCTGTACATTCGAAGCGAGGCAGTAATAGGCTTACCGGTTTCGACTACCTCCTACTCTCGGCGTGCAGTTAGTACAATTCAAACATGATCAGCAGGGCCAACAACGAACAGTCCTTAAGTGACACAGACGGTCTACAACTTTCCCGTCCGGTCTCAAATTCCATTCCCTTTCATTCTTAAGTTGAACAACTTCAATTATGGAAATATAAAAACATCCTATATCTCGCAAGTAACCGGAAATTACTCGACTTCTACCGAGTCCTATTTAGCATAGCAAGGCTATCAGCCTACACATACTAGTATAAGACTCATGTAACCTAGGGATTGTGCATCTAAGGTTTCATTCAACCCTATAAACTTAATGGACAATTACTTTAGTAAATACATTGCATAATTTAAATTAGGGAATTATACACCGGGGTTTGCTTTCGGGCTGCTGCTGGACACCGGGCTTAGTTGGGCCTTGGGCCGGGTGCTCGTGAACCTCCTGCTGTGCTTGCTCCGAGTGCTCCTGCGGCTCTGTGATCACCTCGTATGCTACTCCTTCGGCGGCGGCGTCTACACGTATGCATATGACATGAGAATGTATGCAATATGATTTGTAACTTTGAAATAAACCTTAACCGGGTATAAACACCCCCAATAGAAACAACTCGACACGCAACTGTTCTACAAAATCCGGAACATCCGGAGTTTATCCCTGAAATATCCGGGTATTCCGGAGTATCCGGGTTAATACCCGGAGTATCCGGGTTCCCTACCATTTTCGCCCCCAAAACTGAAATTCTGATTTTGGCAAAACCAACGCACAAAAATTGAAACCCTTCTAGGCCCTAGTAGAGTGACTCATACAGAGATGATTGATCCAAAAGAAATCACTTAAAACATCCTAGAAAAGTAAATCAAGCTTGCCCTAGCTTGAGTACCTTGAGCAAGCTTTTCTTGACCGAAAAACTTGGAGATGAAGCCACCCCAAGGTGGAACACGTAGAGAAGAGAGTCCTTCACGATTATTTGGAGCTTTCTTGATCTTGGGAGGGATTTGGAATGGAGGGTTTGAACTTAGGGCATAGGGGAGAGGGAGAGCTCGGGAGGGAAAGCAAAGGAACCTGTGGCTGGTGTTTTTAACATTTGGAAACATTATAAGAACTAAAACACGTAATATAGAACCTCAGGTCCGGACTATCCGGAAGAAAATCCGGAGTATCCAGGTAACTCCGGAGTTTCCGGGTTCAAATCCGGAGTATCCGGGTTTACCCGACTCCAGAAAACTGAGATTGAATTTAGGCCGATTTTCCGACTCGATTAGCAACGTAACAACTTAGGTTACTAATTAGCTAATTAATCCCAAGTTTAACACTGGAGTGTTACATCAGTCTTGTCAAACACAGCCTATTGGGTCAATAAGAACTCCACTGCTAACTCCCCAAGCTCTGTCTCATCAAAGTCAGAATAGATTTCAGCCTCTTGATCACCAGGAGCCATGAATTCCGATGGCAAGAACAGAACCATGTCAACCTCAGCTGACTTGCCCTTCTTATCGGCATTCTTTTCCTTCCAGACTTGATGCTTCCTAGCCTGCTGTGCTTGCTTCTTCTCTTTGTTCCTCAAACGTTGGACATGCCTCTTCTGGCTTGGACACCATTGCCCTTCTTGCCAGACATATTGACCCTGCTCTTCATCTTCATCTTCATAATCGGCCCACTCAGGATCAACAGCCCTCTTGCCATGGAAGTGACAATCATCAGTATTTTTTACATGCCGATCCATCTCATAATGATGGTGTCCAAGTCTCTCATGGACAGATCGATGGTTGGTTTGGATTTGCCTATATTCCTGGTAGTGCTCACTGCACTCGGGACGGTTGTTGCACGTTGACAACTTCAAACCTTCATTCCAGCAATGCCTAAAGAATGGACAATCCCAATGAGCCTTGTTCTGCTCCCTGGCATATCTTTCTTCTTCATATATGCGCCTTTCCTCAACAAACCTTTGGCGCTGGTAGTATTCCTTCTCCTACTGCCTTTGCCATTTGTTCAACAATATGCGAGATGTTACTCTTGGCTTTGGCTACTAGGCAACTGAGGACTCACCTCTCTCAGTCTGGCTGTCCTTGAAAGGCTTCTTCTTCTGATACTCCTCTGCCGAGATCTCTACTTTAGGATCAATAATACCGTTTCCTTTAACTCTCTTGGATGTGAGGACCTTGAACTTGTTCTTTGAGAGACCACCAGAGACCATGTGCTAACCAGGGAAAGGGTTCTTGTCAATCGCATCTTTCCATCGAACCTCAAGTGTCCCTTCTGGATAGCTCTTTGGAAGCATTGCCTGAACACCCTGCAATCACTAATGGAGTGGGAGTTGGTGTTGTGGAAACCGCAATACTTCTTGTCCTTCACCCTACTAGCACGCAGAATCGGATGATGTAAGGATCACTGGGGTGTCCGACCCTAGAGGGGGAGGGGGGTGAATAGGGTCGCTAATCGCTTTTTAACCTTGGGCTCAATCTACTTGCATAAGATAAACCTAACACGTCCTATACATGCTAGTTATGACTAAGGTTTATCTTTGCTACTCTCTACTTACCCCAAAATACTTGCAACCTATAGCCAATCCTAAACAAACTAACTAGGAAAGTAAAAGGCACGCAAGATAAAGTAAATGCGGAAACGTAATATGGTAAGTAAAGAGGTAAGTGCAAGAGGGATGCAAACTCCCGAGTAGACACGGTCATGTAACGTGGTTCGGCACAAACGCCTACGTCCACGGGACACCGAGGCTCTTCCGATCACCGTCTTGCACTACACCACCAAGGCGATGCCGGCAAGCAAAGGCAAATCCCCACAAGACACCTAGTCTCATGCACCGCCACCGTCTCTCTCGGTCACCCAGCCGAAATCCACTACGGAGCTTCTCCACCAAGGAGGGGGTCTCCTCTTCCCCCGCACAAAGTGTCGTTGCCACTCCACACCAAGTCGGAGGGTCACACGACGGATCACAAGGATTGCTTGCCGCAGCAAGACTTCTCTCAAGGAAGCTCTCGCAAGAACTAATCCCTATTACAAGCACTAAGCACTCTCACAAGTGTGCTTAAGCCTATATGATGTACAATGAAGCTCTAAGGTGGTTGGAGATGATCTTTGGCTCTTGTATACTTCCTTGGTCTCCAGCACTCTCAAATGAGCCGTGGGGTGGCATATATATAGCCCACACACCCCAAACTAACCATTGGAAAAAGGCTGACAAAAAGCGCTATCACCGGTTAAACCGATGCTCCCGTTTTTGTCATCACCGGTTTAACCGGTGAGTGCATTTTCCAACTAGCCGTTATACTTCAACGACTACCTCAATCGACCGACGTAATCAACCGATGCAGCGTGGGTTTAACCGGTGAGTGTAGTTGCTGAAAAACTAACTCTCTGGACAACTGCACCGACGTTCACCAATATCTAGCATCGGTTCATCCGGTGTATAGATTTTGCCTCAGCTGCTGAGTTCATTGCACCGACTATTCAACTTTCCTGGCGTCGGTTCAACCGGTGTTACCAAAACTCCCAGACGTGCTCCAAGTCAATGCACTGACGTATGTAATTTTCTTAGCGTCGGTTCAACCGGTGATACTAAAATATATCTGTCTTGATTATTTTGACTTGGTTTCTTCACGGTCTCTTCAATCTTTGAATCCTTTGGACCTTCGGGGTGGAACCCCCGTAGGGGCGGCCCTTCGGGCCTAGCTACGCCTGTCTTCTCTTTGTCATCACTTGAACCTAAAAGCCTGAGAATGGCCATCTTAACAATCATATTAGTCCAAGTGTTGTGTGTGTCATCAATCGCCAAAACATTATATTGAAATATGGCATGAGAGGCCATTTTCTCTACAGATGATCAGGTTGGAGCTTTTATGCGACCCTCATTCACTAGTAGTTCAAACAATCTATCAGCCTTAGTCACATCAAAGTCATAGGTTCCCTTGTTCTGCTTGGCCCAACGCTGGTTCACCAGTGTTGGATCTTCCCCCAGTTTATCTCTACAGCATCAACCTCCTCCTCATCTTCATATTCTCCCTGCCCGTCTAGAAACTATTGATACATGTCGATCATAGCATTGTCGTTCTTCTTCTGGAAGTAGTTATCTCTCCTAAAGGTCTGAGCTTGGAAGTTCATGGCACTCAACTTCTGGGAAAGCTGTCCCAAGTTTTCAAAGTCTAGGCCAAACAGCTTTCTCTCATGGCCGGCAGCATACCAGCCACAACCATCCTTGGCAGTTGGTCATTAGGTAGATTTAAAGAGAAACACATATTCCTGACCTCCCTGAATCTCAGTAGAAACTCAAGTGGTGTTTCAGTGGATTTCTGCATCACGCTTGCAAGGTTAACTAGCTTCTTCTCACTGGTGCCAGTAAAGAAGTAAGCGTGGAATTTTTCCTCCAAGTCAGCCCAAGTTTCAATGGAATCAGCTGGCAATGTGGTGATCCAAGTGAAGGCGGGTCCTGCCAGCGACAGTGAGAAGTACCGAACCCTAAACGCCTCATCTCCAGAAGCCTCGCCGAGCTGCATCAGGTATCGGCTAACATGTTCAATGGTACTTGTGCCATCCCGGCTAGTGAACTTGGTGAACTCTAGAATCTTGACCCCTGTTGGAAGAGCAACCCTGTGATACCAATTTGGGAAAGGCATCCTGTAGGAGAATGTTGGATTCTTGGGCTTGAGGCTGAACTGATTCTCATCATATCAGCCATCTTGTGTAACAGTAGGTCCATAGGTGCATTCTGTCCTCCAGGTGCTTGGTTACTAGCTACTGGCTTTTGATAACCAGAAGTATTCTTATATCCTGGATTGGGTAAACCATTGATAGAGCTATAGTCAGAAAACTCAGTGTAACCAGGACCATATAGGTTTTTATGTAGTCTGGAATTCAGTGGAGAAATTTTGAAAGCCGATTCTGAGATAGTTCCTGTTGTACCAAAAGCTACCTGACCATGGGTCATCGGCTATCGTGGTGCATCAGCAGCCACTGCTCCTGCATCTGGTATAGCCCCAATATCCTTCTGTTTATCTTTCTGGCTATCATTTGCAGTTCCACTACCTCCAGCTTTGCTCTGATCCTTCGGTGTGTTGAAGTATGGGTAACCCTGGAGTTGCTGAAAATGCTTATCAACACCTGGACCGTAGATCTCTAGCACGATATTGTGTAAAGTCTTCAAGACACAGCCATTGTGATAACTCAGATTGTCGGCCACAGCTTTGTGAATGACTTCTTCATAGTAGCGAGCTCTCTGTGATTCAGCATAATCGGACCCCCTTCACTCAGCATTATGGGCAGCCTTTGCTTCTGGAAAACTTTCCCAGACTTGTTTTTAGCAAACGCCTGCATGCATCTCTACTGGTATTGCTCAACTACCTACTGAAACCAACTGCTTGAGCTCATCAGGCAATTCATCAATGCCCGGATCAATGACGTTGTCTGGATTAACATCTTCTGGCACCATCTGAAAGGTTATTGTCCCACCGAGCATGCCAAAAAGTGTGTTGGCACAAAATGTGGCGCACTGTGCCTAACACAGCAAGCCGGAACGCGTGGCTTCAAAAAGGGTGAGATCCGGACGTGCCAGTCAATTTGACCTGCAGTTGACAAGGGAGAAAAATCGATCAGTAACAAAGCTTGGATGGAACATGCCGGGGTGTTGCCAGACTAGTTCCCTATTTATGGCCCTAGAGCCGGTTGTATGCGATATACAGCTAGGAAGCTGTCTGCCAAACGGATAAACGATGCGATCGGCAATTCTGATGAATAAAGAACAAAAACATGTTTGCCGATCGTGGTCAGTGAGCATGTTAAAAAGATTAAACCAGCTATAAGAATAACATATGTAAAGAACATAACCTTAGCCAATCAAATCTAGTTAACATGGTAGCCAATCAAAACAAGACTACTTGCCATCTCATTAAATCTGTCGCACGATCCTAGACATGATAGACAAGGTTGTCGGGACTTATCGGAGGTCGACGGATCGAATAGCCCCTCTCAAATTACTAGATGACTCGACTGGCCTCGAAAGTGTGGCCGCAACCGCCTAAATTAAACCGGCTCAAGTGCACTAACCATTACCATTATAAATGAAATGATTAAAACGCACCTTCAACGGAATAATCAGACAGTTCTGTCGGGTAAAATCCCGATATAACCACTTGAATATCCGATCGTAACAACATACATCACACGAAGGTGAGCCCAAAGATTACAATAACCATAACCTTTACAACACAAACTTCAATAGTAAATGTTATTACAAACTGAGTTTGAGGAATTAAATGGGAGTACCTCAGAAATTTGAAAGTAGATAAGTTCTTCAGAATTTAAAAAAGAGGAAAAGAAAATGACAACTAGCGACGATATAGGACATCATGATGAAGCCCGTACATGACGTCAATCTCACCAAGCATTCCAAAGATTACCTGAAAATTAAGGTCATAAGCAATACTGAGTATACTAATACTCAGCAAGGCTGACCCGAATAAGGGTATAAATGTAACCCTTATCTAGACATGCAAGGCTTGAGAAAAGGTTTTGGGTTTCTTTTGCTGAAAAGCAATAAAAAGTAGGTCCTTAATTTCAAGTTTTAGCTTTCAGGTTCTAGTTTTATTAACCATTCTAGGTTTGCACCTATCTATACAAGCATGGTAGAGAAATTATTTGCATTCAACAAGATTGAGTATCATCTTGTTTCCACTTCTCACTCTATGTGGCCAAAGATATTAAAGTAGTCTCAATATCCGTGAGCGGTGGTGTGGCAAGAACCGCCAAAATTAATCTAGTTAAAGTGCCCTAACCATCATCTACACGTACTTCAACGGAGTAATCTGATAGTCTGTCGGGGTAAAATCCCGATAACACCACAGTATTTCGGATCGAAATAACATACCTCACTCGAAGTGAGGTCCAGAGATTACAATACAAACTTCAATAGTAAATATTATTATAAACTGAGTTTGAGAATTTAAATCAGATACCTCATAAGTTTGAAAGTAGATAAGTTCTTCAGAGTTTATAAACAGCGGAAAAGAAAATGATAACTAGCGTCAATATATGACATCATGATGAAGCCCGTACATGACGTCAATCTCACCAAGCATTCCAAGAGTTACCTGAAAAACAAAGTTAAAAGCAGACTGAGTATACTAATACTCAGCAAGACTGACCGTCTAAGGGTATATAACATAGCCCTTTAAACTAGACATGTAAGGCTTATGAAGGCTCTGGAGTTTCTTTTGCTGAAAAGCAACAAAGAGTAGATCCTTACTTTCAGTTTTAGCTTTCAGATTCTAGTTGGGTTAACTAGTCTAGATGAGCACCTATCTACATAAACAAGGTAGAGGATATATTTGCATCCAACAAGATTAAGTATCATATATGTTTCACTTCTTACTCTATGTGGCAAAGAGATTAAGCAGTCTCAATATCTGTGAGAGGCGGAACAGTTCGAACCGAATTTCAATCCTTGCAAGGAAAACCTAACACACACGCTTGGAGCACTGTTGAGTCACTCCCAAGCAACCGTTTGCCTTTCATTCCGGTTCGTGGATCAGTGCCACTCTCCCCGACTATAGGGCACCACACCTCGTCCCTCATAGTCGTAGTTGTAGCGCTACTTAACATAATTTTCATCTCATTCATTTTATTCATTCTATCCCTAAGAGAGAGTGGGGGGGTATGTCCACTTGCCGAGCCGATTGGTTACTAGGCTTGCCGCGTACCATATTTACGGCATGTGGCTAGTACTTTCAAATGCTTAATCAACACTACCACACACTGCGGCCTTATCAAAATTTTATCAACACAGACGGATTTCCACCATGAAACTAGTTGAAACTAGTAACTCAATCCGTCCATGGTCTTATAGTGATTGCAGAAAAGTAAATAATCAACTCCTATAAAGCTCGCGAGTGACAGGCAATCACTCGACTTTTACCGGTCCTATTAGCATAGCAGCTATTCGAACTCTGTTTCTAGTGTTCAAACAT